>NC_134361.1:188852721-189210221 GCF_048569485.1 Anomaloglossus baeobatrachus
AAGAGCACTAAGCCTAGTGTCATAACTGACACGGTCCTGTGGTTTCTTGCAATAGAAGGTTACAGTGCTTGGCTGCACAAAATGCTCCCTATTGTATGCTTTCTATTGTTCCTGCTGCTAGTATTCATTGTAGTAGGCAGCTTTGCTGCTGGATTTTTAACTATTCCCCTCTTAGACCCAGCAGGGGCTCGCCTTCCACCCAGCTGCTGATCATCAGTATTCTCTTGGTGCTTAAACTACTCTTCCTTCCTTGGACTAGTGCTGGTGATATTTTCAGTTCATTCTACCTCTAGTTGCAAGCAGGTGGCTTGTACTCCTCTGTAGTGTCATTGCTGAAACTTTACTGAAATTCTGCCTGAGTCATCTGTGGATAAGTAGTTCATGCTTTTTCCCCCTTGTGTCTTCCTTTCGCGTTAAGTGGGGTTGATGAAATGCTCATCCCATCTGTTTCCTATTTAGGGTCCAACACTAGGGATACCTATTGTCAGGTGTCCGGCTCTGTACATAGGGGCGGAACCTATCTAGGGTGGTGAGGGACTCCAGGGTCCAGCACTAGGGATACCTAGGGTCAGGTATCCGACTTGACACATAGATGGGAAACCTATCTAGGGTGGTGAGGGACCCCAGCGACCAGCAGTAGATTTGGTCAGGGGTCACCATCTCCCCTTTATAAGGTTATGGAGAAAATGGCACTCACCAGTTCTTTCTATGCATGAGTTTCTTTATATGTGGAGATTACACGCATGGGGCTGGCGGGGAGGGAGCGGACCACCCGACACGTCAGACGGCCGTTTTGCACTTTCTCTCAGTGCTTCAGCTGGTCTCCGGCTTGGCACATAGCTGAGGAACCTATCTAGGGTGGTGAAGGGACCCCAGCGACCAGCAGTAGGTTTGGTCAAGGGTCACCATCTCCCCTTTCACTAGACGCAGGGGTCCTTTTCGTTACCTTTCGCTGCTCACTTGGTACTTCCCCGTACCTAGCGTGACACCTAGTGAGAGACCAGGCAGACCTGGGCAGATTGATCTGCTGTATCAAGCAATTGTTTGTCCTTCTTCCAGTGCTGGCTTCACAGCCACACCGCTCAATATTAATGGATATATTTTTTTCAATGTTGCTTCTGTCTACATGCCACAAAGAAAGAAGAGCTTTGATGATGTCATGTTCTGCGCTTCTTTGTTTCAGGCCAGAAACTGGAGGGGGCTGGTCCACAGCCGGGTGTCAGATCAAGCATACATTCCCCGATGCAACCAGTTGTTTTTGCAACCACACCACCAATTTTGCAGTCTTGTTGCAAGTTTATGACGTTCAGGTAAAGCGAATCTCCCTTTTATAAATTCTTGACACTATCTGAGCGATCAGCAATTGCCATGTTTGAATACTCTATTATGATCAGTGCTGATAAGTAATGCGCTTCCTAACAATTACCAGCATAGGAGAATAGAGGTCATGGTCCACCACTTACCGGTAGCCTTTTGTCTAGTTTTTATTAGTTGACTTGTTAATGCTTCCTCGTTGCCTAACAAAAGTTTGCTTTTGCCTTTAATAGGCGCAAGCTCTACTTTACCAAAACATGAATTAAATGTAGTTTTCAGTTATTTTTTTTCCAATCTAATAACCTGGACATTGAAGTAACACATTTTATTTGTATGTACAGAGAAGTGAAGAAGAAGAGTGGATTCTGAGGACCTTGACTTTTATTGGATGCGGAGTATCACTAAGCGCTCTTGTAGTAACTTTTATTCTTTTCCTCGTTGTCGGGTAAGGACCCACTTGATGCGGCTACCGCTTTATTAACGTTGTCGGCTTCATTCTTTTCAACGCCAAGATATACGGACATAATGTGAAAAATAAGTTTTACTACAATATTTTCCAAACATAATACACATGTAAAATAATATTCTGAAGGGAACAATTTATGATCCGTATATTTATACATAACATTTTAAGACAAAGGTTTGAAGTGCAAATGCAAAGAAAGCTATATACAAGGAAGGCGTAAGGAATGTGTACATAGAGAATGATTCAGTCGTAGAGATGTGGAGGTCTTCACCCTCATTTGCAAATCAATACAAACGCTGATTTCTCAGTAACAGAGGAAGGGACTGGCCATATAACTGTATTCCTGGACTTGTTTCTGAGCTACATGTGCATATAAATAGTTTGTGGGGTGAAGTCCTGATGTGGGTGAAGAACAGGTTCTGAGAATGCATGTCTTCTAGAATTTTGATAATCTTATCTTGTTGTGCGGTGTTCAGCATTGCACTCGTTTGGTGTCATGACAGTGTTGGCCTGTGTTCACACAGCAGAGTCTGACAAAATGCCTGGGATCACTTAGTTGCATAGCCTGTCATGGGCATCGGCTGGTTCTAGTTTCACTGCTCTCTAGTACAGCAGGAGTTAATCCCTGCTGGCTTGTGATCATCTGCTGAGAGCTCAGGCTGCTGATCACCACCAGCTGCCCTCACCCTTTATAAGCTCCTGGATTCTGGGCTGAGTGCCGGATATAGCTTCTACTTCCTCGGTTTCTGTGGTTATCCAGTTGTATAGTGATCTACAAGTTGCGGTTCTGCATGGTGTGTGAGTTCTCTAGTTATGTATTTATCTCCTACCCCTTTTATGTTACTCCACAGTTCACATATTGTCCCTCCTTTGTGTTTGAGTGCTGTGTGCAGGAGTTTTCGTTTACCATTGTCTGTGATTATTTGTGGGGCTTGGGTTACTGGGTTTCCAGCCTGCTCCCTGGGTGGGTGAAGTAGCATCAGGGCTTGAACAAGAAACAGGGCCACGTTGGAGGCTTGAACCTGGCTACCATCAAGTCTACCTTTTGAGATAAGGGACAGTGCAGGTGCCCCAGTCTTAGGGTCAGCCTAGGAGCCCCTGTTCCGTCCGTATACCCCGTGACTTATCAACTGTGTGTGTGTAAGTAGCAATCCTAAAAGTCAAAAGTGACCCTTTAATGAGCCTTGTCATATGACTTAAGATTTATGCCAGGTTTGAACCTCAATTGGCAGACAGTGTTGTGGCCCCTGGTCAGTGCAAAGTATGAGATCTGATCTGGCTATATGAGATGCTATAATGGGTGCTTGTCAGTCTCCGCAAGGAGAAAAGTTTTCTCCTTAGACTCCATTATAGCTTCTCATACAGCCAGATCAGATCTCATACTTTCCACTGACGAGGGTCAATCACCCAGAAACACCATGTTTGTAAATTGAGGTTTTGATCTGGCATAAATCCTAACTAATATGACAAGCCTCATTGGAGGGTCACTTTTAACTTTTAGGATTTCTACTTTCAATGGGCGGCACTACAGCTTGGCTCCTTCCTCCCTGAAAAGACAGTTTCTAAGCAGGAGGTTATCACTAGAGGACTATGTGCCTTATAGCTACTACTCCAACCCTGCCCTCACCCCTGATTAGCAGCTTTCTGACAATGTACATAGAAAGCTGCCCATCAGTGATATGGGCGGGGGTTATACAAGCTCAGCATTTCGAGCTCTGCTAGATCTGCAACAGAGAAAACTGCTTCTGTCACAAGTGCTGTACCCAGTAAACTAAGTGATACATCAATGGAATCAGGGTCTCTGTCCATGAATCATACTGTGCTCAGATTACATAGCTAAAACCTACTGGCAGATTCCCTTTAAAAAGACACACAAAAAAGTATTGTTCAGTGCTTTAAGAAGAAGGATCATCATCAACTCGTATATGTATAGTCTCTGATGGCCTAAACTGAATTACAGCTAGTTTTATTTTTAACTATAATTTCTGCAGTTTTCATTTATTTGCATTTTATTTACTAAATGTTCTTCAATTTCAGAGTTCCTAAATCAGAAAGAACAACTGTTCACAAGAATCTAATATTTGCTCTGGCTGCTGCAGAAACCTTGCTCATGTTCAGTGAGACAGCTAAAAGTAATAAGGTTAGTATTGTGATGGTTTATATAAAAAAATGCTGCCTAAAACACTACCTATAGTTTTCTACTAATAGATGTTGTGCGTGGGGTTCTCCTATAGTTTTTTGACAACAGATGTAAAATTTAAAAAAAGTATCCGTTCATTGCGCAGATAAATGAGTTAGACACTGTGACAATCTTGACATAAAATAGATCAATTTATTAATATAAAATTAGATAAACAAAAAAGTGCTATTTTTGGTAGGCATGACATCAGCAGAAAAATGGAGACAAAGGCCATTGTTCAAAACAGGTCCTTATAATGCAGTATAAAGGCAAATTGCCAAAATATTACTTAACAAATACATGCACAACATGATTGAAAGATCCACAAACATAAGACAAAAGTACACAAGGGGGCTGAGAAAAAACCCATCAGTTGTATAATTCACTAGGCAAACAGTGTAAATAAAACCATGAATTACTGATACAATTATTAGTAAAATACCCTGGTGTTACAGTAAAACAGGTCACCCCTAAAGGATATCAACCATATATCAGGGACAATTATATAGTAAGGCCCAATCTTAATCAATTGATCCAAAATACGGTTCATTAGGGGCCAAAATTATAGACACTGATTGCCAAAGTAACCAGACTGGAAAAGGATCACAAGTGCATGATTAAAGTTGTAATAAAGTAGTCAGGGTGAAAACCACATTACCTGAGGGGACAATTGTGAAGATGTAATTTACCCTCTCACTGTATATGCTGTGATACTATGTCATGATATGTATATTTCCCTGGTTGTATTAGTTGTAATTCATGTATTTCCTTGGGGGAGCTACTGGTCTCAATGTGTCTCTCTCATACAATTGTAGTCTTGGCATCTAATGTGATTATGTAAATAGCCTGTCCTCTTCTTTCCAGAGTTGTGTATCTAATCTGTAATTGAATTGGCCAGTGAAGGAATAGTCATTGTTCTGCACAGCAGGGGATCCCTTCATCTACTGTGGCTGGCAGACATATCGGAGCCCTGTGATGGACCAAACCATTGATGATAGGATGTGTGACCCCCACCCCCTGAACATGGTGGGCTGGTCAAGGAGCACAGACAATGCATTTCCCTTTTTGTAACTTCAGAGTGAGCTGAAACTTGAAGGGAGCAGGAGCTCCAGCCTGTGTGGCTGTGGACACGGACGGAGCTAGGCCTGTGTGGCGGCCCGTGGGATTGTGTGGAACTCTTTGGACTACTGTAAGGACGATTGCTTTGTAATCCGGTCCGAGGATTGTCGGGAAGGGCCCCCGACTCTGTTTTACGTGGACTTATCGTGTGCTGTTCCAGTGTTCTTGTGAATAAACCTGTTGGATCGTTCCTCGGCCGGTTGTCTCTCCTTGCTCTGATGTACACCCCGTCACAAACTGGTTGGCAGCGCTGGGATCAGAGCAGAAGGAATGGAGGACAATGGCTCAACATCAGGAACCAGCACTGCAGAGTACAAGACCTGGACTTTGGGGAGCCTGCAATCAAAGGCCCGTGAAGTAGGAGTTCGTTTCAAAGGACTCTCCAAGGAGCAGCTGATTGAGGCGCTAGAAGGAGTCTGCTCGCAAAATGACGTGGAGGAAGGATCCTCACAGCAAAGGGAGGAAAGACGGGAGCTGGAGGTAAATACCCAAAAAAGTCAATGGATTGTGTGGTACAAGGAAAAGATGGCACTGCTTGGAGATGAGGCCACCATAGAAGATAAGAGGGAGGCCATGCGTGGAGCTGAAGAGAAGGAGCGCAGGATGGAGGAGATGGCATTGCTGGATAAGCAGCTCGCTGTGGAAGCCGCGAGAGGTTCCAGACAGACTGTAACCCCAGCACCCATCATGAGGGAACTTCCCAGAGTGTCCCGCAAACACTTCAAGCAGTTTAATGAGGCTGCAGGTGACATTGAGGGCTTCTTCCAGGACTTTGAGCATCAGTGTCGATTAATGGAAGTCCCAGAAAGGGAGCGCGTCAGGCATCTGGTTGGGCTCCTAGAGGGGGGAGCTGCTGAAGCCTATAGAGCTATGGACCCTCGGTGGAACTGTGAGTATGCGGAGATTAAACAGACTATTCTAGAACATTATGCTGTGACCCCAGACACTTACAGGACTCAGTTCCGTGCTTTAGCCTGTGATGGGGAAGTGTCTTTTAAGATATATGCTCATAGACTCAAACAAATATGTAATCGCTGGCTGGAGGCAGAGGAGGCCTTATCTTGGGAGACCTTCCTGCAGGTCATCCTAAAAGAACAATTCTTTGCCCAGTGCCCCGCTGAGATCCGGGAATGGGTGCGTGAGAGAAAACCAGCGACAGTGGAGGAAGCTGCTGCTCTCGCTGATGAGGCTCTCACCATCAAGCCTCAGTGGAGGATTCTGTTGGAGGATGGAGAGACGCCTAACAGCTCCACAACACCGGATGCCCCCAGTTATTCTGTCCCCATTGTTCCCCGTTCCTCTAAGCCACCACATGTTGATACCCGTGTTAATGTGCCTCCAGTTGCTTCTACTGCACTTTCTGGAATACGCCGGGGAGAGGAAGTAACAGAGCGCAGGTGTTATGTTTGTAGGCATCCCGGGCATTTGCAGGCCTCATGCCCAGCCAGGCCATGGAGGAATCATCCTCAAACCCCTACAGCACCTTCAGGTGGGAGCCGGCCTCCAAGTTCCCCTACCCCTTACCCAAGAGGACGCCTTGGATGGAGGGAGACCCAGCTCAGATGCTATCAATGTGGACAGCCAGGGCATCGGCAAGTCTCCTGCCCAGCTGTTCAAATGAGGACTGATCCTGCGCCCAATCGGATTGTTAATTATTTACAGCCCAGTGCCATGGAGGAAGATGTGGCACCGTTATGTGAGGACTGGCCTAGTGACTCAGCCCCCCATGTTGCACCACCAGGAGTTTACGGGGTGCGACCCGCAGTTATGACGACTTCTGCTCATCGAGGTAAGCACTTGCAGGAGGTTGTGCTGGATGGACAGAGACTTGTTGGATTTTGTGACTCGGGTGCTTTCCTCACACTGGCTGATCCCCGAGTGGTTCGGCCTGAGGCAATCCATAGAGGACCTGGGATTGTTATTGAACTGGCTGGTGGACAATGGAGGACTATTCCCACAGCCACTGTGGATCTGAACTTTGGTTTTGGGGTCAAGCGATGTGTGGTTGGGGTGATGGGTGGTCTGCCTGCAGCTGTTCTCCTGGGCAATGATGTGGGAGAGCTACGATGCCAATTCGTGGCTGCATGAAGCCACATGTAAGTAACGCTCTGCCTGTGTGTACTTAACCAGTGACCTGTAGAGGTCCCTAGTACGTACACAAGTTGGGAGGGGGAGGGATTGTGAAGATGTAATTTACCCTCTCACTGTATATGCTGTGATACTATGTCATGATATGTATATTTCCCTGGTTGTATTAGTTGTAATTCATGTATTTCCTTGGGGGAGCTACTGGTCTCAATGTGTCTCTCTCATACAATTGTAGTCTTGGCATCTAATGTGATTATGTAAATAGCCTGTCCTCTTCTTTCCAGAGTTGTGTATCTAATCTGTAATTGAATTGGCCAGTGAAGGAATAGTCATTGTTCTGCACAGCAGGGGATCCCTTCATCTACTGTGGCTGGCAGACATATCGGAGCCCTGTGATGGACCAAACCATTGATGATAGGATGTGTGACCCCCACCCCCTGAACATGGTGGGCTGGTCAAGGAGCACAGACAATGCATTTCCCTTTTTGTAACTTCAGAGTGAGCTGAAACTTGAAGGGAGCAGGAGCTCCAGCCTGTGTGGCTGTGGACACGGACGGAGCTAGGCCTGTGTGGCGGCCCGTGGGATTGTGTGGAACTCTTTGGACTACTGTAAGGACGATTGCTTTGTAATCCGGTCCGAGGATTGTCGGGAAGGGCCCCCGACTCTGTTTTACGTGGACTTATCGTGTGCTGTTCCAGTGTTCTTGTGAATAAACCTGTTGGATCGTTCCTCGGCCGGTTGTCTCTCCTTGCTCTGATGTACACCCCGTCACAACAATATGTCCTGTCTGGAAATCTCCTACGCGCGTTTCGACGCAAAGTCTTTTTCCAGGGATATCACTCTCTCCCTGGAAAAAGACTTTGCGTCAAAACGCGAGAGTGTCGCGAGCCACATCCAACTCTTAGAGAGGGTCGCGAGCCACATCCAACTCTAATGCGGGCGTCACACGAGACGATCTATCGTGCTATATGTCGCCGGGGTCACGGTTTTCGTGACGCACATCCAGCATTGTTTATGACGTCGTCCCGTGTGACACCTACGAGCGACGCAGAACATTCGCAAATCATATATCGTTGACACGTTGCTCATTTTTAAAAAGTTGTTTATTTTTCTTTGCGCCAGTTGTTCATTGTACCTGGGGCAGCACACATCGCTCCGTGTGACACCCCGGGAATGATGAACACAGCTTACCTGCGTCCCGCGGCTCCCACCGGCTATGCGGAAGGAAGGAGCTGGGCGGGATGTTTACGTCTCGCTCATCTCCGCCCCTCCGCTTCTATTGGCCGGCCGCTGTATGACGTCGCTGTGACGCCGAACTTCCCACCCCCTTCAGGAAGTGGATGTTCGCCTCCCACAGTGACGTCGCTCAGCAGGTAAGTACGTGTGATGGCGTTTTAATGACTTTTTGCTCCACAGGCAACTAATTGCCTGTAACGCACAAATGACGGGGGCGGGTACGATCGCACGATAGATCGTATCGTGTGACGCCCGCATTAGAGACGTTCGGGAGACACATCCAGTTCTTAGAGAGGGTCGCGAGCCACATCCAGCTCTTAATGAAGATCACAAGCCACTTCTAGCTATCAGAGAGGGTCGCGAGCCACATCAATAGGGACACCCAGGGCTCCCATTATTATTATAAGGACAGCCAAAACCTTTCCACAGAAATCTCACCTAGGCAGTATACCAAGATCCAGAGGTTCCTACCTTACCCCCATTAAAGCTGCTTTTCTGTGTGGGGATATTCACAAAACTCACCATCTGGAGACCTGCTCTTCATAGCCATTTGTTAGCCCTAGTGCTTGTGCACCAAGCTGAAAGACAATCATGAGCCACACATCATGGGCCCACGAGCCACATATGACTACCAAGCCACAGGTTGGGGAGCCTTGAACTAAAATGATGGGGTTACACTTGTAACTCATAGTCACTTGAACCTGATGATGTGTTGGCTGCACATGGTAAATGGCCCCATAAAATGTGAAAGTCTCTGGTCTCATTCTGTGACTAAGAATTTCGAACTTAATAGCTTTCATGTGTTGTTTGAATAAAGCTACTTTTTGATGGAAGAGCTTATATTTCCCCATTTTTTGTTTTGGATATCTGTATCATGATGGGTATGGCAGGTATGTAGACGACATTTCAGTTTTCATTGCGTACCTGGTCACCCAAAGGGTTTCTGGCTGTCAGCAAGTCAAGGACTCTTCTGTTGGAAGACCATACGTGGTAATAATATTGAAGGGTACACCTGTTTTGAACTTTTCTTCCATGGAGGATGGTGCATAGGATAGCAAATAGCCAGAAAGCTTGACCTATGACCTTATCTTGCAGGAGCCATTGTGATTGGTTTTCATGAAAGTGTTAGAGGTTTAGTATCATCTTTGTTCTTCAGGAACACTCTGCTTCCCTGCCTCTTGGCTTATTGCTTGCCGAGGGGGCAGTGCGCTCCAGATGATTGACTGTTCGGACCAACAGTATTGTCCTGAATTGTGCACAATCCAATGCAACCATGTCTTAAGACCAGTGGCCATTTTATTCTCCAAATAACTATGGTAGCTCGTATGTGTTTGGTAGGGCATTCAGTAGGCATGCATATGGCAAGACTTGGCAGTAATGGGGGTAAATATCTATCGTGATCAAGGTCTCATCAGGGACCTCTTTGGCAAAGTGTTTTGGTTGGATCTTCTACACTGCAGGAAGGCAGACCTTTCTTCTATTATGTTGTTTCATTGTATGACTAATAATAAGAGATTAGTATGGTCAGACATACTGTAGAATGCTAATAGTGTACTATTTGATAAGGTATCAATGAGGTCAAGCAAGGGTCTCATTGGTGATTGTGTCAAGAATAACCTTTTTTTCTTGCATAGAAAAGGAGCCTTCTCCAGAGGTCAGGTCATTCATACAACCTTCAGTATGTACAAAATTATAGTTCACATTCTATTTATTTTAAGTTTGAAATCATTGATATAAAAATGTGATCTTCTATAGTGGATCACTGCCAATTCAATTATAGCTACCTTTTGTTGTGCTTTATGAATCTCGCCCATGCCTTTAATGGAAATGTTCCTAGTCTCCTGCCACAAAAGACTGCTTATTTTAATATGTATTATCACGAGCAGTCAATTTGGCTGCTTTATTTCCTCCATTAACTGTATTTTTAAAATTGTACCAAAGTTCTTATCACCATACTAGATGCTTTTTCAAGGTTATTGCGAAGGAATATGCATTTATTTCACATCGTATGTGGTCAGTCAAGAGAAGCTCATAGTGTGCAATACAACAAGGCTGAAAGAAATTTGTATACGTGCGTATATATATATATATATATATATATATATATATATATATATAAATTCTCATATGACTGTATATATGTGTGTGTGTGTGTATATATGTATATATATATATATTTATACGCATATATTCATATGTATGTAAATATATATACAGTATATACGCATATATTCATATACACATATATATATATATATATATATATATATGCATATATTCATACTTTTATATATATATATATATATATATATATATATATATATATATATATATATATATACTGTATATTACAGTATGTCACACCCATCCACTTTTTGCACATATTTTATTATATCTTTTCACGGGACAACACTGAAAATCTGACCCTGTGATACAATGTACAGTGTCAGTGTGCAGCTTGTATAACAGTGTAAATTTGGTGTACTCTAAACTCGGTTTAGACACTAATGGCTGTGTGTTGAATTGTTTAGAGGGCACCAAAATTGACACTGTTATACAAGCTGCACACTGACTACTGTACAATGTATCAAAGTGTTATTTCTTCAGTGTAGTATGAAAAAATATATAATAAAATATTTACAAAAGTGTGAGCGGTGTACTCACTTTTGTGGTATACTGTATATATACTGTGGAAACCTTCACAAGGAACCTTAAGACCTACCTCTTCTTACAAGCCTTCATCTTGCAGTAACCCTTGTTCCACTAAACCACTGCACGACCAACTGTATCCTCACCAAACCCTTGTAGACTCAGCCCTCGGGAACAGGGTCTTCTCTCCTCCTCTAGACTGTGAGCCCTCGGGGGCGGGGTCTTCTCTCCTCCTCTAGACTGCGAGCCCTCGGGGTCAGGGTCCTCTCTCCTCCTGTAGACTGTGAGCCCTCGGGGGCAGGGTCCTCTTTCCTCCTGTAGACTGTGAACCCTCGGGGGCTGGGACCTCTCTCCTCCTGTAGACTGTGAGCCCTTGGGGGCTGGGTCCACTCTCCTTCTGTAGACTGTGAGCCTTTGGGGGCAGGGTCCTCTCTCCTCCTGTAGACTGTGAGCCTTTGGGGGCAGGGTCCTCTCTCCTCCTGTAGACTGTGAGCCTTCGGGGGCAGGGTCCTCTCTCCTCCTGTACCAGTCTGGGTTTTGTATTGTTCATGATTATCTTTTTTAATTATGTATACCCCAGTTCACATGTAAAGAGCCATTGAATATATTGCGCTATAGTAATAAATAATAATTATATAAATGTGTATATAGTCATGGCCAAAAGTGTTAGTGCTCCTGAAATTATTCCAGAAAATGAAGTATTTTTCCCAGTAAATTATTGCAATTATACATATTTTGTTATACACTTTTATTTACTATGTGTGTATTGGAACAACACAAAAAAACACAGGAAAAAAAGTAAGCAAATTGACATCATTTTACACAAAACCCCCAAAATGGTCTGGATAAAAATGTTGGCACCCTCAACTTTATATTTGGTTGCACGCTCTTGGGAATAAATAACTGCAATTAATCACTTCCTATAACTATCAACAAGCTTCTTACTCCTCTCACCTGAAATTTTGGATTCTTCTTTTGCAAACTTCTCCAGGTCTCTCATATTTGAAGGCGTCTTCTCTTCTCCAAACAGCAATTTTGAGATCTCTCCAAAAGTATCAATGGGATTTAGATCCGGACTCATTGTTGCCACTTCAGAACTCTCCTGCGCTTTGTTTCCATCCATTTCTGGGGGCTTCTTGAAGTATGTTTGGGGTCATTGTCCTGCTAGAAGACCCCTGACCTAGGATGTAAACCCAGCTCTCTAATACTGGGCACAACATTGCCACCCAAATTCTTTGGTAATCTTCAGATTTCATGATGCCTACCACACAGTCAAGGCACCCAGTGCCAGAGGTAGCAAAACCATGGCAAAACATTTTGGAACCTCCACCATAAAACATTTCCAAACCTCCACCATATATGACTGTAGGTACTGTATTCTTTTGTTTGTTTGCCTCATTCTGTTTTCTTTAAACAGTAGGATGATGTGCTTTACCAAAAATCTCCATCTTGGTCTTATCTGTCCACAAGATGCTTTCCCTGAAGAATTTTGGTTACTCACGTACATTTTGACAGACTGCAAATATGCAGAGAGCTTCTTCAGAGAGGAAGAGGACTTCAACGATATTGATGTTTATCAGAATCGAGCCTTTAAAGGGTCTTCTTTCTACTTGTCTTAAGAAGCTAAACCAGAAACTCTATCTGCAAACATGTTTTTTAGGGTTAAAAGGAGAGCACACAATTTTTTTTTCCATATGGTACATACTGACTTTTTGGGGTTGTTCTTGACGGTATCTGTATATAAGTACCATAGCACCCAATTATTTATATAGTACCTGCTCTAATTTTCATTAATTTCATTTGCTTTGGTGCAAATTAAATTGTCAACTGGTGAACTAGAGAGGCAAGACAGAATGGTTTTGAAGGTGGTAGCCACGGGCAATTTCTCCTGTTCTTGTCTGACTGATTCTTCTTTAGTCTTACACTTTGCCAGCGTTATCCCTACTGGTAGCATGAAGCAGCACCTGCAGCTCATTCACCACAAGTGGTCCATGATAGTGGTCCACATATGCTGTGAGAAGATTTGCTGATCCTGAAGGACATCCTTAGCAGAGTCTCAAGACTATGGAGTATATTTTAGTCCACAGGCCATTACATAAATAAAGCTGGACTGGTCTACAGAAGATCATCAACCCAACAGTAGAACCAGTATCTGCTCTTTTGTGCCAAGAGGAACAGGAGTAGCACTTCCAGAGTCTTACACAAAATGACCACAAGCATGGTACTCATGTGTAGGTTTTTGACAAACTGTCCAAAACAGATTTTCAGAGGGTGGCATAAGGGCCCAAAATCCTATAAGGGATCTGTTCTCACAATCCAGCATCATTGGCATTCATCAGAGAACACCAGATTTGGATGGTCCACCATTGGCACACTGTTCTCTTCATAGATGAGAGCAGGTTCCCACTGAGCATGTGACAGATGTGAAAGACTTTGTTGACCACACGTTGAACATCATACTGTCTGAAACATCATCCAGCATAACTGGATTGGTGGTGGGTCAGTGATGGTTTGGAGCGTCACACAAATGTTCCCGTAATGGCAAATGGTACCTTGACTGCTGTTAGGTGCTGGGATGGTGCAGGACAATTCCTGACCGTAGAGGGCCCTCAAGTTTCCAAATCTAAATTTAATTGAGTACCTCTGGGGCATTATGGATTGGTTCACCTGACGCCACCAACTAGTGCCACAGATTGTCCAGGACACTCTCTGATTCCCTTATCCAGGTCCATAAGGAGATCTCCCAGGACATCCTCTGGCATAACATTTGTAGCATTCCAAAATTACGTTGACTGGCGTGTATGCAGACATTTGGTTGCCGTGTACACTACATTGAGTTGCCGTGATGAAGTATGTGTAAATTAGATCCCCCCCCGTTATTTAATTTTTTTTTTACTTTGATTTATGGGAGGATTTGAAATTCAGTCCTCAACTGGTTAATTACTTTTTAGTCCTATAGATTGTTGATGTGTGTGTTTTATTCTCAATGAATTATGCAAATCATATACCATATTTTTCGATTTAGAAGATGCACCCCAAGTTTAGAGGAAAAAAAAAAGGTAAAAAAAAATATGGGGTCCGTTTTACAATCCGGAGGGGACGGCAGCGGTGGTGGTGTGGGGTCACAGGAGGCAGGGGCGGTGGTGAAGTAGGGCGAGCTGCGGGCGGTGCGGCAGGTGTCCCGGATGCTCGCTGCGAGGACTGTGAGACAGGAATATCCAGGAACTGTCAGCGGTGTGTGCTTTGAAAGAAATGGCGCCATTAGATGGTGCGAGCACAGATTGAGCCGCGACCTCATCTGTGCACACTCCACTTCCGTGTACCAGTTTCCTTAAGTCCGCTGCTGGGAGATCAGTGGGCTGGGGGCGACGCATGAGCAGATGAGATCTTGAGCCGAGAGCGCAATCTGCACATGTGCTGAGTCCGGGCGCCATTATTTGAAGCGCTCATATTTTCAGGATCACCTCTGCCTCACCACCGGCAGCAGCCACTAGCACCTCCAGCAGTGCACAGCCTACAGCATTGCCCTTGCCTCTTGTGACCCCTCTCCACCACCCCCCTGGTAAGCTTTATTCGGCCTATAAGACGCACCCCTCATTTTCCTCCCAAAAATTTGGTAGGAAAAGTGCATCTCATAATCCAAAAAATATGGTATATAAAGATTTTGAACTTAAATCTTTTCTTTGGTGCGTAATCACCCTCTATCAACAAAGTCAAGTTGCAGGAAATACGGGTATGGGTCTTTGTCTCGCTGTTTCTACTCTCCTGTTTTTCAAACTTCATAATCGAATAACCGAGAAACAGGTTTGGCATTCCGGGTGGCAAGCCATTGGATCATGGTAGAAACAATGCATGCTGGGAAATTAAAGAATACAAGTTCAGACAGATTGATGATGAGTTTAAAATAAGTCTACAAAATTTAATAAAGCTGAGGAAATGGATAAATCCTAGATATGTTAGACCTGGATGTTTTGGGGAGTAAAGGCCCTGTCACATGCAACGACGGATCTAACGATATATTGCCGGGGTCACGGATTTTGTGACGCACATCCGGCATCGTTAGCGACGTCGTTGCGTGTGAAACGCACGAACGACCGTTAACGATGGAAAATACTCACCAAATCGTCCATCAATGACACGTCGTTCATTTTCAAAAAATCGTTGATTGTAGAGGACGCAGGTTGTTTGTTGTTCCCGAGGCAGCACACATCGCTATGTGTGACACCTCGGGAGCGACGAAGTACAGCTTACCTGCGGCTGCTGGCAAGGAGGAAGGAAGGAGATGGGTGGGATGTTACAGCCGCTCATCTCCGCCCCTCCGCTTCTATTGGGCGGCCGCTTAGTGATGCCGCACGAACCGTCCCCTTAGAAAAAAGGCGGTTCGCTGGCAACAGCGACGTCGCTTGGCAGGTAAATCCGTGTGATGGCTCTGAACGATATTGTGCGCCACGGGCAGCGATTTGCCGTGACGCACAACCGACGAGGCAGGTATGTTCGCTAGCGATATCGCAAGCGATATCACTGCGTGTAACACCCCCTTAAGGCATCAATATTGCTTTTTTGCAGGTTTTTTTTGCAAAATGTAACCTTTACCTCTTCTATTCTTATTTTTTCACCCTCTGTTAGGTTGCATGTGTAACTGTTACAGCGTGTCTTCACCTTTTTTATATGGCGTCCTTTGCATGGATGTTGGTTGAAGGCTTACTCTTGTGGAGTAAGGTCGTTGCGGTTAACATGAGCGAAGACAAAAGAATGAAATTTTATTACATCACTGGATGGGGTAAGGAATTTTTTTTTTTTTGTTTTTTTTATTCCTCTTTTATTTTAATGTTCTGATAGATTTTAGGGTTTTGTGAAGAATCTGGTATTTACTATTTGAGCATTGTCCTCAGGTCAAGACAGTGAGGGCAGGCAGTATGTTTTTTGATATATGTATGCATGCATGCTCCTCTGCTATTATTCCTCTAAAACATATTAACAATGTCTATGTAATGTCTGTGACAATGATGTTAGCGACTTCGTTCCGTGACCTTCCAACACAAAGAACCGGTATAACCACATGTGTCCTATAAAGAAAAGCTTTCAGTCACAATACCGGAGCTAGTCATACCCTCCGTGAGTTGCTGGGCAGTTTAAACAATGGGAGTAACCAAGTAGCCAATTCTAAGTATCAATTATTACTATTTTATTTAGTTTTTTTATATGCCGAGTCCAAATCCACAAGTATGTATGAAAATGTTTTCAATGCTTTGACATACAAAGATTTGATCCTATGGGAAAACTCATTTTATCTTGTAATGTACTGAAAAAACTCTTTTGCCGGTGGGCTAAAAAACCAAAAACAAACAAAAACAGCAATTCTGTATAGTAAAAGGGACGTGTTAGCTTATCATGCAGGTTATAGTTTGTATTTTGTAAATATTTATCTTTGCTTTTTTGTCTCTTTCGAGTCTCTTCGTAATGGAATTTACCCACTTACTTAAGGATGTGAAAAAGCGGTTCATCTTGACTTCCGGATTGCGATCCTGGGGCTCACTCACCCTAATAGCACAGAAACCACACTTTAGCACCCTAAACGCCCTCAACCGATTACATGCCTCGGTCATCAGTGACCATAGCATGTACGGAGGTTGACACAGGGAGATCATTCCCTCTGTCAATGCATCAGCTCCCTGCAGGAGCATTGTGGGGAGGCAATGGTGCTAAAGCACTCACAACCTAATCCTGGCCTTCAGGTCTGCTATTGATATAGACCCTCACTCAACCCTCCCAAGGAAGTCTAAAGGCGACGAAACGCGCGTCGGGAACAGAGGCATACAAATCTAATAGGCTTTGTAGCATGTAATTTGATTATTCCATCTTATTGAAATCTGACACCTTCTTATCACTGCTAACTATTGACTGCAAATCTGAACCTTACCTTAACCTTAAGGATTGTAGCACTAAGCACTTTTATGCAGCACTGGATATTTATACTGATCACTAACCTATTATTGTTTCAGACACTGTTCCATATATACATACAGTATATTTTGATAACATATGGCTTGCTTGGATCAAGATATGAATATTATTTTATGGTTATGTATACATAGATTATCTATTTATTTATTATCTGGCCAGTTCTATATTTACTATCTGCACAGCCCTATATTTTATATCCTTTTTTGTATAGCCTCCCTGGCAAAAAACTGTTTTTATATTCTGCATATTTTATATATATATATATATATATATATATATATATATATATATATATATATATATATATATATACTGCCCCACATAGCATTATGCTGCCCCACATAGCGTTATGCTACCCCCACATAGCGTTATGCAGCCCCCACATAGTGTTATGCACCTCCACATAGTGTTGTGCACCCCCACATAGTGTTATGCACCACCATATAGTGTTATGCATCCACACATAACGTTATGCACCCTCACATAGCATTGTACACCCCCACATAGTGTTATATTCTTTTATTTTCTTCTTCCCATGAATACACTGGACTTTGGGGGAAATTTATCAAAATATATTCAAAGGAAAAGTGTAGTAGTTGCCCATCACAACCAGTTACAATTTTTAATTTTCGATTAAACTTTTTAGAAAAATATTACATAAATGTGATTGCTTGTTATATGTTTGTGGTACACTTTTTTTTCCCCTACTAATTATTTTACCCTGTTTTTGTGCTATTTGCCAACTAGGTATATGGTTCTGTATCTTTGTAATATGGTCATTTTTATACTGTAAAGCCATAGATTCAGATCATCTTTAGTTATCATTTATTCTTTTATGGTTTTATATAAAATGAACAAAATAAAAGTCCTTCTGAATATTATTAATAGGTCTCCCATCTCTTTCTCTACAGGCCTGCCAGTCATTATTGTAAGTGTGACCTTGGCAACCTCATTTAATAAGTATTTGGCAGATACTCACTGCTGGCTGAATGTTCAGAGTGACATTATCTGGGCCTTTGTTGGACCCGTTCTCTTCATACTGACGGTATGTAGGTGCGTTTAATTACTGGGCAATTTCCAATTTATTCTTTTTGTTAGGAATGTAAAAAAAATGTTTATAATTTGTAATTTACAGCAATGAACTTTACAGAATAAAGGAAACAACTATTCAATAGGTCGATTTATATTAATTGCTTATTTTTTACTTTTAAATATCATCAACGCTCATCAGAATATACATTTGTTTTTTATTTGAATAGAACGATTTTTTTAATCACCTTTTACTAAAAAAAAACCCCTGTGTCTTGTGTTTTGTTACATAAAATTGAAAGGAAAAGTTTACAATGAAAGCAGAAAGTCATTAGGATAGTGAATGTCTAAGGCAGAACAAGAAAAACAGCTATTCAAACCAGCTACCAATTTTGTTGAAACTTTTTTTTTTGTCCAATTTTTTTTCTTTTTGTTGTCTAATTTATTTCTTTATTTTTTTTTTATGTTATTAGATTGAAATATTAAGTAAATGAAAGTTAAATGTTTGTTGGAAACATCAGCAGCAACAGATATTGATGTGAGTTGGCCCGAAAGCAAGAGCAAAATGAGATCCTTGCCTTGTGATGATGTGCCGTAGGCGAGGTACTCTGTTTCTGCGCCCTGGCACGCTACAGAAATAAGGGGTTTCTAGGTGTGTGTTTAATGTAAGGGCCTGTGCACACATTGCATTTTTTATGCAGTTTTTGATGCGTTTTTTGAGAAATTTGCACCAAAATCTACTCTGAAGCCAGCAAAATCTGAGCTTTCTGAAGTGCTATATGCAGCCCAAGACTCGCATGACGGGCAACCCAAGACTCGCTTGACGGGCAACCCAAGACTCGCTTGACAGGCAGCCCAAGACTCGCTTGACGGGCAGCCCAAGACTCGCTTGACGGGCAGCCCAAGTCTCGCTTGACGGGCAGCCCAAGACTCTAAAGAAAAGCAGGAAGCTCTACAGTTGTTTAACAAGTCAGCTTAATGCTTGATGGGCAGCCCAAAACTTGCTTGACGGGCAGCCCAAGACTCGCTTGACGGGCAGCCCAAGACTCTAAAGAAAAGCAGGAAGCTTTACAGTTGTTTGACAAGGCAGCTTAGCAGTCGCTTGACAGATTGCCCAAGATTTGCTTGACAGGCAGCCCAAGACTCACTAGACGGGCAGCCCAAGTCTCGCTTGACGGGCAGCCCAAGACTCTAAAGAAAAGCAGGAAGCTCTACAGTTGTTTAACAAGTCAGCTTAATGCTTGACGGGCAGCCCAAAACTCGCCAGACGGGCAGCCCAAAACTCGCTTGACGGGCAGCCCAAAACTCGCTTGACGGGCAGCCCAAGACTCGCTTGATGGGCAGCCCAAGACTCGCTTGACGGGCAGCCCAAGACTCGCTTGACGGGCAGCCCAAGACTCGCTTGACGGGCAGCCCAAGACTCTAAAGAAAAGCAGGAAGCTTTACAGTTGTTTGACAAGGCAGCTTAGCAGTCGCTTGACAGATTACCCAAGATTTGCTTGACAGGCAGCCCAAGATTCGCTTGACAGGCAGCCCAAGATTTGCTTGAAAAGCAGCCCAAGATTCACTTGTCAGGCAGCCCAAGACTTGCTTGACAGGCAGCCCAAGACTTGCTTGACAGGCAGCCCAAGACTCTCTTGACAGGCAGCCCAAGACTGTCTTGACAGGCAGCCCAAGACTGTCTTGACAGGCAGCCCAAGACTCTCTTGACAGGCAGCCCAAGACTCTCTTGACAGGCAGCCCAAGACTCTCTTGACAGGCAGCCCAAGACTCTCTTGACAGGCAGCCCAAGACTCTCTTGACAGGCAGCCCAAGACTCTCTTGACAGGCAGCTCAAGACTCTCTTGACAGGCAGCTCAAGACTCTCTTGACAGGCAGCCCAAGACTCTCTTGACAGGCAGCCCAAGACTCGCTTGACAGGCAGCCCAAGACTCGCTTGAAAGGCAGCCCAAGACTCGCTTGAATTGACGGGCAGCCCAAGGATCGCTTGACGGGCAACCCAAGGATCGCTTGACGGGCAGCCCAAAACTCGCTTGAGGGGCAGCCCAAAATTCGCTTGACGGGCAGCCCAAAACTCGCTTGACGGGCAGCCCAAAACTCGCTTGATGGGCAGCCCAAAACTCGCTTGACGGGCAGCCCAAGACTCGCTTGACGGGCAGCCCAAGACTCTAAAGAAAAGCAGGAAGCTCTACAGTTGTTTGACAAGGCAGCTTAGCAGTCGCTTGACAGATTGCCCAAGATTTGCTTGACAGGCAGCCCACGATTCGCTTGACAGGCAGCCCAAGATTCGCTTGAGAGGCAGCCCAAGACTCTCATGACAGGCAGCCCAAGACTCTCTTGACAGGCAGCCCAAGACTCTCTTGACAGGCAGCCCAAGACTCGCTTGACAGGCAGCCCAAGACTCGCTTCACAGGCAGCCCAAGACTCGCTTGACAGGCAGCCCAAGACTCGCTTGACAGGCAGCCCAAGACTCGCTTGACAGGCAGCCCAAGACTCGCTTGACAGGCAGCCCAAGACTCGCTTGACAGGCAGCCCAAGACTCGCTTGACAGGCAGCCCAAGACTCGCTTGACAGGCAGCCCAAGACTCGCTTGACAGGCAGCCCATGACTCGCTTGACAGGCAGCCCATGACTCGCTTGACAGGCAGCCCAAGACTCGCTTGACAGGCAGCCCAAGACTCGCTTGACAGGCAGCCCAAGACTCGCTTGACAGGCAGCCCAAGACTCGCTTGACAGGCAGCCCAAGACTCGCTTGACAGGCAGCCCAAGACTCGCTTGACAGGCAGCCCAAGACTCGCTTGACAGGCAGCCCAAGACTCGCTTGACAGGCAGCCCAAGACTCGCTTGACAGGCAGCCCAAGACTCGCTTGACAGGCAGCCCAAGACTCGCTTGACAGGCAGCCCAAGACTCGCTTGACAGGCAGCCCAAGACTCGCTTGACAGGCAGCCCAAGACTCGCTTGACAGGCAGCCCAAGACTCGCTTGACAGGCAGCCCAAGACTCGCTTGACGAGCAGCCCAAGACTCGCTTGACGAGCAGCCCAAGACTCGCTTGACGAGCAGCCCAAGACTCGCTTGACGAGCAGCCCAAGACTCGCATGACGGGCAACCCAAGACTCGCTTGACGGGCAACCCAAGACTCGCTTGACAGGCAGCCCAAGACTCGCTTGACGGGCAGCCCAAGACTCGCTTGACGGGCAGCCCAAGTCTCGCTTGACGGGCAGCCCAAGACTCTAAAGAAAAGCAGGAAGCTCTACAGTTGTTTAACAAGTCAGCTTAATGCTTGATGGGCAGCCCAAAACTTGCTTGACGGGCAGCCCAAGACTCGCTTGACGGGCAGCCCAAGACTCTAAAGAAAAGCAGGAAGCTTTACAGTTGTTTGACAAGGCAGCTTAGCAGTCGCTTGACAGATTGCCCAAGATTTGCTTGACAGGCAGCCCAAGACTCACTAGACGGGCAGCCCAAGTCTCGCTTGACGGGCAGCCCAAGACTCTAAAGAAAAGCAGGAAGCTCTACAGTTGTTTAACAAGTCAGCTTAATGCTTGACGGGCAGCCCAAAACTCGCCAGACGGGCAGCCCAAAACTCGCTTGACGGGCAGCCCAAAACTCGCTTGACGGGCAGCCCAAGACTCGCTTGATGGGCAGCCCAAGACTCGCTTGACGGGCAGCCCAAGACTCGCTTGACGGGCAGCCCAAGACTCGCTTGACGGGCAGCCCAAGACTCTAAAGAAAAGCAGGAAGCTTTACAGTTGTTTGACAAGGCAGCTTAGCAGTCGCTTGACAGATTACCCAAGATTTGCTTGACAGGCAGCCCAAGATTCGCTTGACAGGCAGCCCAAGATTTGCTTGAAAAGCAGCCCAAGATTCACTTGTCAGGCAGCCCAAGACTTGCTTGACAGGCAGCCCAAGACTTGCTTGACAGGCAGCCCAAGACTCTCTTGACAGGCAGCCCAAGACTGTCTTGACAGGCAGCCCAAGACTGTCTTGACAGGCAGCCCAAGACTCTCTTGACAGGCAGCCCAAGACTCTCTTGACAGGCAGCCCAAGACTCTCTTGACAGGCAGCCCAAGACTCTCTTGACAGGCAGCCCAAGACTCTCTTGACAGGCAGCTCAAGACTCTCTTGACAGGCAGCTCAAGACTCTCTTGACAGGCAGCCCAAGACTCTCTTGACAGGCAGCCCAAGACTCGCTTGACAGGCAGCCCAAGACTCGCTTGAAAGGCAGCCCAAGACTCGCTTGAATTGACGGGCAGCCCAAGGATCGCTTGACGGGCAACCCAAGGATCGCTTGACGGGCAGCCCAAAACTCGCTTGAGGGGCAGCCCAAAATTCGCTTGACGGGCAGCCCAAAACTCGCTTGACGGGCAGCCCAAAACTCGCTTGATGGGCAGCCCAAAACTCGCTTGACGGGCAGCCCAAGACTCGCTTGACGGGCAGCCCAAGACTCTAAAGAAAAGCAGGAAGCTCTACAGTTGTTTGACAAGGCAGCTTAGCAGTCGCTTGACAGATTGCCCAAGATTTGCTTGACAGGCAGCCCACGATTCGCTTGACAGGCAGCCCAAGATTCGCTTGAGAGGCAGCCCAAGACTCTCATGACAGGCAGCCCAAGACTCTCTTGACAGGCAGCCCAAGACTCTCTTGACAGGCAGCCCAAGACTCTCTTGACAGGCAGCCCAAGACTCGCTTGACGGGCAGCCCAAGACTCGCTTGACGGGCAGCCCAAGTCTCGCTTGACGGGCAGCCCAAGACTCTAAAGAAAAGCAGGAAGCTCTACAGTTGTTTAACAAGTCAGCTTAATGCTTGATGGGCAGCCCAAAACTTGCTTGACGGGCAGCCCAAGACTCGCTTGACGGGCAGCCCAAGACTCTAAAGAAAAGCAGGAAGCTTTACAGTTGTTTGACAAGGCAGCTTAGCAGTCGCTTGACAGATTGCCCAAGATTTGCTTGACAGGCAGCCCAAGACTCACTAGACGGGCAGCCCAAGTCTCGCTTGACGGGCAGCCCAAGACTCTAAAGAAAAGCAGGAAGCTCTACAGTTGTTTAACAAGTCAGCTTAATGCTTGACGGGCAGCCCAAAACTCGCCAGACGGGCAGCCCAAAACTCGCTTGACGGGCAGCCCAAAACTCGCTTGACGGGCAGCCCAAGACTCGCTTGATGGGCAGCCCAAGACTCGCTTGACGGGCAGCCCAAGACTCGCTTGACGGGCAGCCCAAGACTCGCTTGACGGGCAGCCCAAGACTCTAAAGAAAAGCAGGAAGCTTTACAGTTGTTTGACAAGGCAGCTTAGCAGTCGCTTGACAGATTACCCAAGATTTGCTTGACAGGCAGCCCAAGATTCGCTTGACAGGCAGCCCAAGATTTGCTTGAAAAGCAGCCCAAGATTCACTTGTCAGGCAGCCCAAGACTTGCTTGACAGGCAGCCCAAGACTTGCTTGACAGGCAGCCCAAGACTCTCTTGACAGGCAGCCCAAGACTGTCTTGACAGGCAGCCCAAGACTGTCTTGACAGGCAGCCCAAGACTCTCTTGACAGGCAGCCCAAGACTCTCTTGACAGGCAGCCCAAGACTCTCTTGACAGGCAGCCCAAGACTCTCTTGACAGGCAGCCCAAGACTCTCTTGACAGGCAGCTCAAGACTCTCTTGACAGGCAGCTCAAGACTCTCTTGACAGGCAGCCCAAGACTCTCTTGACAGGCAGCCCAAGACTCGCTTGACAGGCAGCCCAAGACTCGCTTGAAAGGCAGCCCAAGACTCGCTTGAATTGACGGGCAGCCCAAGGATCGCTTGACGGGCAACCCAAGGATCGCTTGACGGGCAGCCCAAAACTGGCTTGAGGGGCAGCCCAAAATTCGCTTGACGGGCAGCCCAAAACTCGCTTGACGGGCAGCCCAAAACTCGCTTGATGGGCAGCCCAAAACTCGCTTGACGGGCAGCCCAAGACTCGCTTGACGGGCAGCCCAAGACTCTAAAGAAAAGCAGGAAGCTCTACAGTTGTTTGACAAGGCAGCTTAGCAGTCGCTTGACAGATTGCCCAAGATTTGCTTGACAGGCAGCCCACGATTCGCTTGACAGGCAGCCCAAGATTCGCTTGAGAGGCAGCCCAAGACTCTCATGACAGGCAGCCCAAGACTCTCTTGACAGGCAGCCCAAGACTCTCTTGACAGGCAGCCCAAGACTCTCTTGACAGGCAGCCCAAGACTCGCTTGACAGGCAGCCCAAGACTCGCTTGACAGGCAGCCCAAGACTCGCTTGACAGGCAGCCCAAGACTCGCTTGACAGGCAGCCCAAGACTCGCTTGACAGGCAGCCCAAGACTCGCTTGACAGGCAGCCCAAGACTCGCTTGACAGGCAGCCCAAGACTCGCTTGACAGGCAGCCCATGACTCGCTTGACAGGCAGCCCATGACTCGCTTGACAGGCAGCCCAAGACTCGCTTGACAGGCAGCCCAAGACTCGCTTGACAGGCAGCCCAAGACTCGCTTGACAGGCAGCCCAAGACTCGCTTGACAGGCAGCCCAAGACTCGCTTGACAGGCAGCCCAAGACTCGCTTGACAGGCAGCCCAAGACTCGCTTGACAGGCAGCCCAAGACTCGCTTGACAGGCAGCCCAAGACTCGCTTGACGAGCAGCCCAAGACTCGCTTGACGAGCAGCCCAAGACTCGCTTGACGAGCAGCCCAAGACTCGCTTGACGAGCAGCCCAAGACTCGCTTGACGAGCAGCCCAAGACTCGCTTGACGAGCAGCCCAAGACTCGCTTGACGAGCAGCCCAAGACTCGCTTGACGAGCAGCCCAAGACTCGCTTGACGAGCAGCCCAAGGATCGCTTGACGAGCAGCCCAAGGATCGCTTGATGGGCAGCCCAACACCCACTTCAGGGGCAGCCCAAGGATTGCTTGACGAGCATCCCAACCCTCTCTTGACGGGCAACCCAGCACTCTCTTCACGGGCAGCCAAATACTTGCATGACAATCAGCCCAACAGTCGCTTGACAGGCAGCCCAACATATGTTTTTAAGCAAATTTTAAAGCATAGTTATTAAAGTGTAATTATTAAATGCTTGTGGTTCCTTTTCTGTAAAAGGTCATTTTGAACAAGGGGAATTCAAGTTTTCAAAGCATTAAAGATGTTACTTCCTTAAAAAATGTTCTTTTGCAGTTGAAATGTGTATTGCATGTATGATGGATTACGCAGTATAGGTTAAAGGGCTTAAATGCTCTAAATTAAAAACTAATAAAAACCACTCAGGAAGATTTCGTTTCTCTACTGTATATCAACCCAGATCCTATATTTACCTTTGCTTTATGCCAATCTTTTTGCATAATACAGTAATTCAGAAATAAATTACTTTTGATCATCAAAGTTGTTCTGCCGCCGTATAGGTAATAAATGTATGATACAAAGAATGGGGGTCCTGTGCTCCTTGTCAGAATGGAGCCTAAGAGCCCATTTATGTGACCACCACTCCCAAGGACAGTGAAGTTGTATTCCTGCATGCACCCTATTTCTTCATTCATACCCTAGTTTACCATAGATCTGATCTATCAGACCTCTACAGTCATGGCCAAAAGTTTTGAGAATGCTACAAATAATAATTTTTACAAAGTCTACTGCTTAAGTTTTTCTAATGGCAATTTGCATATACTCCAGAATGTCATAAAGAGTGATCAGCTTAACAGCAATTACTTGCAAAGTCAATATTGGCTAAGAAAATGAACTTTAACCCCCAAAACACATTTCAAAATCATTGCATTCCTGCCTTAAAAGGAGCAGCTAACATTGATTTAGTGATTGTTCCATTAACACAGGTGTGGGTGTTGATGAGGACAGGGCTGGCGATCAATCAGTCATGATTAAGTAAGAATGACACCACTGGACACTTTAAAAGGAGGCTGGTGCTTGGTATCATTGTTTCTCTTCAGTTAACCATGGTTATCTCTAAAGAAACACGTGCAGCCATCATTGCTCTGCACAAAAATGGCCTAACAGGGAAGAGTATTGCAGCTACAAAGATTGCACCTCAGTCAACAATCTATCGCATCATCAAGAACTTCAAGGAAAGAGCTTCCATTGTTGCCAAAAAGGCTCCAGGGCGCCCAAGAAGGACCAGCAAACGCCAGGACCGTATCTTAAAACTGTTTCAGCTGCAGGATCGGACTAACAGCAGTGCCGAGCTAGCTCAGCAATGGCAGCAGGCTGGTGTGAGTGCTTCTGCATGCACTGTGAGGCGGAGACTCTTTGATTAAGGCCTGGTTTCAAGGAGGCAGCAAAAAAGCCACTTCTCTCCAGAAAAAACATCAGGGACCGACTGATATTCTGCAAAAGGTACAGGGAGTGGACTGCTGAGGACTGGGGTAAAGTCATTTCTCAGATGAATCCCCTTTTCGATTGTTAGGGACATCTGGAAAACAGCTTATTAGGAGAAGAAGAGGTGAGCGCTACCACCAGTTTTGTCTCATGCCAACTGTTAAGCATCCTGAAACGATTCATGTGTGGGGTTGCTTCTCAGCCAAGGGAATCGGCTCACTCACAGTCTTGCCTAAAAACACAGCCATGAATAAAGAATGGTACCAGAATGTCCTCCAAGAGCAACTTCTCCCAACTGGCGAAGAGCAGTTTGGTGCCCAACAATGCCTTTTCCAGCATGATGGAGCACCTTGCCATAAAGCAAAGGTGATCACTAAATGGCTCATGGAACAAAACATAGAGATTTTGGGTCCATGACCTGGAAACTCCCCAGATCTTAATCCCATTGAGAACTTGTGGGCAATCATCAAAGACGGGTGGACAAACAAAAACCAACAAATTCTGGCAAAATGCAAGCATTGCTTATGCAAGAATGGACAACTATCAGTCAGGATTTGGTCCAGAAGTTGATTGAGAGCATGCCAGGGAGAATTGCAGAGGTCCTGAAGAACGGTCAACACTGCAAATATTGACTTGCTGCATTAACTCATTCTAACTGTCAATATAACCTTTTGGTACTCATAATATGATTGCAATTATATTTTTGTATGTGATGTAACTAAGCACTCATCCCATCTGTTTCCTGCCTAGGGCCCAGCCCAGGATCAGCCAGGCCAGCTATCCTGCTTGGTGTATAGGTGCGAAACCTATCTAGGGTGGTCAGGGGAGCCAGGAGCCAGTGGAAGGTTTGGTCGGGGTCACATCTCTCTCTCCATTAGATACAGGATTTTCTTCCCTTCCCTGTCGTCATATGCGTGATACAGTATGTCCCCATATCTAGTGTTACATGTTGTGAATGTCAGTTATGCTTTTGCTGCTGGGAGGCTCCCTCTGGTGGCCAGGAATGGTTTGGACATAGAGCAGCTGTGTAGAGCAATTGGTGTTTCCATTGCTAACTCTCTGCTTATTTAAATCCTGGTCTGATAGCAGGCTATGCCGGATGTCAGTTGTTCTTTGTTCACCAGCCTGCTTCATTCTGCTCCACACCACATCTACCCCAGATAAGTGCTTTGCTCTTTATTTATTGTTTGGTTTTTTTACTCTTATCTGAGTTTGTCATTTGCTGTGGTTGTTTTCAGTCTATTTGCATGCAGGGATTTTCCCTCTCAGTTGCTTAGCTGGGAAACTCCCTGCAGTTTTGTTTTGAGTATAGCTCCTTTAAGTCCATGTGTTTGTGGCTTTTTGAATTTGTTATGATTCTTGTTTTCTGTTCATTGGTATGACAAGAATGCCTGGTATATGACGGAGTGCAGATCGTGCGATCTGAGGGCCTTTTTGTACTATCAGGAATTTGGAATTTTGCAGGGATTTTCTCTGGCCACCATCAGTCACTTTCCTGTCCTTTCCTATGTTAGTCAGTGGGGGCCTCACCTTTTGCTAATCTTATCTATCTGTGTATTGTGTTTTCCTATATCACCGCAGTCTTTGAATGTGGGGCGCTTGCTATTCTTATCTATTTTCTGAGGCAGAGAGTTATTCATCTTTCCTTCCTTTAGGATAGCTAGTTCTCCGGCTAGGTTTGCGGTGCACAGGATGTTAGTTCACCCCCCGGCTACTTCTAGTGTTGATGGTTAGTAAGGGGATGGCGGCCAGATTAGTTGCCAATGCTCTTGTCACCTTTTACCAATAATTTGTGGTGGTCTTCCATGGTTCCGGATCATAACAGTTACAGTACCACGATAGACCTGAAAAGAGAGGGTCACCACCAAAACTCTCACCCCAGGCAAAAGAGGACATAAATCAGAGAGGCAGACCAGAGATCAAAGGTAACCCTGGAGGAACTGCAGAGTTCCAGAGACTGGAGTATTTGTCTATATGACCACAATAAGCGGTACACTCCATAGAGCTGGCCTTTATGGAAATAGTGGCCAGAAAAAAGTTTACTAACAGCCAAAAATTGGAAGGCTCGTTTTTATTTTGCTAAAAGACATGTAGTAGACTCTCCAAATATAGAAAGCAAAATTAAACTTTTTGACCATCAAGATAAACGCTTTGTCTGGCACCAAACCAACACAATTCAGCCCCTCGAGAACACCATCCCCACAGTGAAACATGATGGTGGCAGCATTATGCTGTGGGGATGTTTTTCGGCAGCAGCGGCAGGAAAAATGGTCTGAGTCGATGGGGAAGATGGATAGTGCGAAATACAGGGATATTCTTGCGCAAAACCTGTTTCAGTCTGTCAGTGATTTGAGACTGGGATGAAGGTTCCCCTTCCAACAAGACAATGACCCAAAGCTACTGCTAAAGCAACACTCGAGTGGTTTAAGGGGAAATGTCTAAATGTATTGGCGTGGCCTAGTCAAAGCCCAGACCTTAATCTAACTGAGTCAGACTTGAAGATTGCTGTTCACCAATCTAACTTGAAGGACAAGAAGTATTTTTACCTTGAGGAATGGGCAAAGGTGATTCTACAAAGTACTGACTTTAGGGGGGTGAATAGTTGTGCACACTGAAGATTACAGTTATCGTTGTCCTATTTGTTGCTTGCTTCACAATAAAAAGAAACTCGAATGTTCACAGTTGTAGGTATGTTCTTTACATGAATTGATGCAAAGCCTGAAAAAAAAATGAAATTCCAGGTTGTGAGGTGGCAAAATATGAAAAATGTAATGGGAGTCAATACTTTCGCAAGGCACTGTACATTCCTACTTTTATAGAAAGCAAGTGTTTGGCAATGTCTAAAGGTGTTTGGATCACAATGCAGTCCACATGCTTTTGTTACTTCCATTTATACTGTATTTTATCTGAATACGATAATTACTGGAGGATGATGCCGCATTGTGTGTTTGAATGCACAAAGAGGTGGTCCATGACTGGTTCACTGGTGCCCTTGACTCTTAAGGACGTCTTGACTTTATAAGAAAAGGTTGTGTGGGTATTGATGCCTTTATTTCCAATTGTTTTTTTTTGTATTTAACAAAGACTTGGCTTTTATATATGAGATAAACTTTATATTGATGTAGACCATGAATGGTTTGAGTTGAAAGCCTTCAAGATAAACTGTAAACACATTTTGTCCCAGGTACATATTTTTCCAAATATGAATCACCTTACATATTAGTAATTAAGCCACATAAACAACACAGGTCTACTAAATAATTTTTTTTTTCAGGTGCCAAGGTTTTTATTAATGGATTTAGGGTATTTTGAAGGTGCTGAATTGGTTCTAGTTTTTGAGATAATGGTCACTCATGAAAATAATGCGTTAGCACACACAATGCGAATTGTGTGTGATAACAAATACAAGAGCTTTCGGTCTGTCTTTTGATTCTTTAATAGTATCTTAGGTAATAAAATATCCCATATAATTATTTTTATTTCGAAGTGTAGGCCTACAATTCTATTAAAGCGACTTTTTTATTATAATAATAATAATAAAGTTTTATTTCTATAGCGCCAACATATTCCGCAGCGCTTTACAATTCAGAGGGGACATGTACAGACAATTTGAGACCATACAAAAAAAAAATAAATAAATAAGATACCAGGAGGAGTGAGGGCCCTGCTCGTAAGCTTACAGTCTATGAGGAAATAGGGGAGGCACAAAAGGTGAATGGGGGAGAAAAGCTTGTCATATATGGTCCGGACATCGATTTAAAAGGGTATTCAAAAGCAGCTGCATGAACCTGTCATTGGCCAGAATTTATACCGGTACAGGGGACAAGAATTGGAAATACATTTTTTGTTATGAGGGCAGAAATGGTCTAGATTAGATCAGGGCAGTGAGGTGATAGGCTAGTCTAAAGAAATGCGTTTTTAGGGCCCGCTTAAAGGTGTGGATGTTGGGAATTAATCGGATCGCTCTTGGTAGTGTGTTCCAGAGCATAGGCGCAACTTTAGAAACATCTTTACAACCAAGGACGTACCGGTACGTCCTTGGTCATATCGCGGTAATCATCGCCGGCCGCTGCGGTGAGCCAGCGATGATCCCTGCACATGTCTGCTGATTTGAACAGCAGACATGTGAGCCTAACAGGTGTGGGTGGATCCACGATCCACCCACGCCTGCTTGCCACTTAGATCAAGCTGTCAAAATGTGACAGCACGATTTAAATGGACGCCGTGGGGATCACACCATCCCCACCGCCTTTGGAGGCCCCGTGACGCAATCATGGGGCAGCCAATGGTTGCAATGGTAGTGACGGGTCATTTGATGACCCCTGTCGCCATCAATACATACTTCCTGTAAGAGCTGACAGAGTGCCAGCTGTAACGAGAACAGTGTATTTTTGCTGATCAGAGCTGTGCAGCTCTGATAAACAGAAATGCACAAGCGATCAGACTGCTGATCCATAAGGTCCCCTAGAGGGACTAGTAAAATAAATAAAAAATATATATATAAAAAAAAAGTGTTTAAAAATACACCTCTGGCAAAAATTAAGAGGTCACTGCAAAATGTTCAGTTTTTCAAATTTTTCTCTTTATAGGTATATTTTTGAAAAAAATGTAAATTGTTCTTTTATTCTATAAACTACTGACATAGTCACTGAATTTCCAAGCAATACATTTTATATTTATTTTCTGAAAATGAGAAATGGTCAAAATAACAGAACAATGCATTGCTTTTAGACCTCAAATAATGCAAAGAAAACAAGTTCATGATCATTTAGAAACAACAATAGTAATAATGTTTTAACTCAGGAAGATTCAGAAATGAATATTTTATGGAATAACCATGAGTTTTAATCACAGCTTTCATGTGTCTTGGCTGCTTTCCACCAGTGTTTCACACTGCTTTTGGGTGACCTTATGCCACTCCTGGCGCAAAAAATTAAGCAGTTCTTTTTTGTTTGATGGCTTGTGACTATCCATCTTCCTCTTGATTACATTCCAGAGGTTTTCAATGGGGCTCAGGTCTGGAGATTGGGCTGGCAACGACAGGGTTTTAATGTGGTGGTCCTTCATCCACACATTGATTGACTTAGCTGTGTGGCATGGCGCATTGTCCTATTGGAAAAAACAGTCCTCAGAGTTGGGGAACATTGCCTGAGAAGAAGGATGCAACTGTTTTTCCAGGATAACCTTGTATGCGGCTTGATTCATACGTCCTTCACAAACCTTTGCTTGCCCAATTCCAGCCCTGCTGAAGCATCCCCAGATCATCACCAATCCTCCACCAAATTTCACAGTGGGTGCAAGACACTGTGGTTTGTACGCCTCTCCAGGTCTCCGTCCAACCATTAGATGACCAGGTGTTGGGCAAAGCTGAAAATTAGACTCATCATAGAAGATTACCTTACTCCAGTCCTTTATGGGCCAATCCTTATGGACTTTGGCAAACTTCAGCCTGGCTCTCCTTTGCTTCTCATTGATGAAAGGCTTTTTTCTAGCTTTACATGGCTTGAGCCCTGCCTCAAGGAGCCTGTTATGAACTGTTCTTGCCGTGCACTTCTCACCAGCTGCCATTTGCCATTCCTTTTGTAGGTCACTTGATGTCATCCTGCGGTTGCTGAGTGACATTCGAATAAGATGACCATCATCCTGGTCAGTAGAGAGTCACTTTTGTCCTCTGCCGGTCTGTAGCTGTGTTGTCCCCAATGTCTGCTGCTTGCCCTTGTTGTACTGGACTGCCGTCTTAGAAATTTTAAGGATGGAGGCAACATGACTCTCACTGTATCCCTCTGCTAGTAAAGCCAGAATTGAGCCTTTCTTTTGATCACTCAAGACTTTTCTTTTCAACTCCTTTGGCATGGTTAAAAGTTATTTTTTCATTCCTATTACTTTTGGGATATTACTTGTTTTGCCATCAGTGTTTTGTGTAACACTTGTTTTGGCATCCAGCTTGCCATATATTGCAAGAGGATTGGGAAGACCACAGTAGTGTTTTCTATACTTTCCCTCATTAAATAAAATTTTGTTCAGGTGGTCACCTAATCCGAAGCACATTAAGTAGAATGAGGTATAGCTGGCTGGAATTGAACTGACACTGGATTGGAACGGCTGTCAGACATGTAGAGAAGTTGATTTTTATAAAAATGTGCAGTGGTCTCAATTTTTGCCAGAGCTGTATGAAAAAATAAAAAAACTATAACTTTCATCCCATTGAAAATAAAAGTTAAAAAAATAAAAAAAAATACACATCTGGTATCACGGCATTCAGAAATGCCCAATCTATCAAAATATAAAATCAATTAATCTGATCAGTACACAGCAAGGCGAGAAAAGAATTCCAAACAGCAAAATTAAGTTTTTTGTTGCCTTAAATTTAAAAAAAAAAAATGCAATAACAGGAGAGCAAAACGTAGCATCCACACAAAAATGGAGTAATTAAAAACATCAGCTCTAGATGCAAAAAATAAGCCATCACTGAGCCCCAGATTCTGAAAAAATTAGAACGCTACGGGCCTCGGAAAATGAAGCAAAAAGCACAATTTTTTTTCATGGTACTGCAGGTTCCAGTCAAACCCTGCTTAGTGGATGGGTGGAGCCTGCGCCCACCAGAGCCACTAATGCTGACTCCTCCTCTATCACCAGCACCTCCCACGCCAGGAATATGGTGGCACATGGTAATTGAAGCCAAAGTCGCAGGAGCGGACTCTAGTGGGGACGTGACACAATCATGCTGTTGTTACTCCCAGTTACGAGCTGTTCAAACATGGCAAACGACTCACACTGGGTTGAGCACCGAGCGTACCCGAGCACATCGGTGCTCACGCGAGTGGTTTGCATACGTAAAGCACCAGAACAGTGTTTTGTTGTTTTTGTAAAGTCTGTGTTTGGTATAAACGCTGAACCTTGGGTTCACTCTTCTCTACCCGTCACTAAACATTGGCTTTTCAATAATTTGAAGTTACTTTGTCGGTAACGTTTCATCACATTTGCCTTGCCAATACCTCTTCTGTGACTTCTTTTGTGACCCGGAAAAATTGTCACAACTAATCAACTGCATTTACCCTTGAAACGGGAAAAGAGGCTATAAAAATGTTAACACCATGATGGAAAATGTGTATTTTTCAACAACATTTTGTAACAAAATGACTGTACGTTAAAGTTCTTTTCTACTTGAGTTCATATCTGGGCGTCCTTGAGTAGAGGAGCAGCGTCGGCTGTCAGACACTTCTCTCAAGTTCAGCTTTATTCCATAAATTGCAAACCAAGAGCTTTTTAAATGATCCCTAACTTGTAAAAGTGAGTGCCCAAATTTATCATTTTTATATGTGGTTTATTAGAGATGAGGAAATTTATATTATTATTTTGTAATATATCACTTTGTATATCAATCTGCTTTAGCATTTTTTGTTTTTTTTCATTTTCTTGCTTGTAGGTCAATACAGTTGTCCTCTTTCGAGTCGTGATTGTTACTGTCTCAAGTGCACGACGACGTTCCAAGATGCTGACCCCCAACTGCAGTTTAGAGAAGCAGATTGGCATCCAGGTCTGGTGAGTTGACTTGACGTGTCTTAAATGAGTCCTATTGATTGATGTGAAGTTATTTTGGAAATTTATGAGTAGAGATAGGAGAGCACAAAAATGTTTGAGTACTCGTTACTCGAGCCGAGCAGGACAGACACTCTGAAAGGGGTCAACTTGAGTAATGGGTATAAGGGAAGTTAATGATTGAGCAGTTTGGCCAACATACAGCCATTTCCGGGGAAGCAGAATGGGTTTTTCTTTTTTTGGACACACTACATCCAAAAACGTTGTTTTAACCCCCAGTGAGAGCCATTCAGAGACTGCGAATGGCTCTCCCTGGGGTGCCTGCTCACATCATCATGTTTGTTGTTTCACGGATGAAACATTCAAACACCCGTGATACTCGACCGAGCACACTACTGCTGGATCTAGCAATCAACATGTGACTACAAGCAGTTTGCACACTTGTGGTCACATGCCAACTTGTGGTCACATGCCGACTTGTGGTCCGCCTTTCTTAATAGAACATTGCTAAATCTGGCTGAGACACAGCAGGTGTTCGAAAGTATGTAAAACGCCTTTTTGCCATCACATAACAACCACCCAAAAACGCAAGCAGAGCCGAATCCTAACAGTGAATGTAGAGGGATTCGGCAACCTGGAGTGCAAGCTGAATATTTCCCCAGAGATGGACAAACTAAAATTTTTCCTGCAAATCTAGTACATATCTTGCCTTGTCTTCATTTTAAACATTTTCTTGTTTTATCTTATTAAAGTAAAATAATACCTAATAATATGGAATATTTATACTTTTTTTTCCCGTTTGCAGGGCCACTGCAAAACCCATTATTGTGCTCCTTCCGGTCCTTGGACTGACGTGGCTGTGTGGTGTTTTGGTCCATATAAGTGTAATCTGGGCATATGTATTCATATTCCTAAATGCATTCCAGGTATGAGGTTTCTGCAATGTACATTTCCTATAGTTATTTTTTGTTACTTTTATTCTAAAAACAAACAAAAAACCTGAAACCCATATTTTTATTTTATGATAACATAGTATGTCATATAGGCTGTCGTGAGCTTGTGCCACTCGCATTCTATGGACTGCTGAGCTTCAACTTGCAGTCCCAAAATCCTCATGATTGGTGGGCGTGTGACACCCGGCACCCCGCTGATCAGCTGTTCTCAGTGCTGTCGTGGGCATGCGGAGGTGACAGTCAGCACGTGGAAATAGCACTGTGCATGCGGCAGATCAGCTTCAGACAGAAGGATGAGTTCAGCATATTATAGTGAACTAGCTGTACTACCCGGCTTCGCCCGGGTTAATAACTGCTGTTAACAAAATAGAATGTATTAACACAAATGTATTCTGCACACAAACACCACAAAACAAATAGATAGAAATGTAATTATTAAATTGTTTATTTAAATTGGCCAAGTAATGGGAAGTAATCTTCTACTCCTTATTCGAGAGCCTTTTGATAGACGACATTCTTAGTTGACATCCTATGACCTCACACAAGCTTTGTTATACTGAGAATGTCCTTTGTTGCCTATATTAACCAATCAGAGCTCAGATTAATTAACTGTAGCAAAATAGAAGCTAAGCTGTGATTGGTTGCTATTGGCAGCCTGATAAATGTCCAGGCAACAGAAAGCCCTCCCCCTGACAGTATATATTAGCTCACACATACACATAATAGACAGGTCATGTGGTGACTGACAGCTGCCGTATTTCCTATGTGGTACATTTGTTGTTCTTGTAGTTTGGCTGCTTATTAATCAGATTTTTATTTGTGAAGGATAATTCCAGACTTGTTTGTGTTTAGGGCGATTATGTGGCGAGGTTGGTGCATGTGTGGTGAGATGTGTGCTTAGGGTGGTATATGTGTTCAAGTACGTGGTAGTGTGTGGTGCATTTTGTGTGTGTGTTCATCTCCACGAGTGTGGTGAGTATTCCATGTCGGGGCCCCACCTTAGCAACTGTACAGTACATACTCTTTGGCGCCATTGTTCTCATTCTTTAAGTCCCCCTCGTTCACATCTGGCAGCTGTCAATTTGCCCCCAACACGTTTCGTTTAACTTTTTCCCCATTATGTAGATAGAGGCAAAATTGATTGGTAAATTGGAATGCGCAGGGTTAAAATTTCGCCTCACAACAAAGCCTATGACGCTCTTGGGGTCCAGACGTGTGAGTGTGCAAAATTTTGTGGCTGTAGCTGCGACGGTGCAGATGCCAATCCCGGACATACATACATACACACGCCCGGGTTAATAACGGTTGTTAACAAAATAGAATGTATTAACATTCCCGGGATAGAATGTATAAATAGAATGTATTAACGCCCGGGATAGTAACTGTCTCTCTGTTTCTTTCCTATTCTCTGTCTGTCTCCCCCTCTGTATATATCTTTCGGTCTCTCTCTCTCTCTTTCCCTGTCTGTCTCAGACTGTCTGTCTTTTTCTCCGTCTGTCTCAATTTCTTTCCCTGTCTGTCTATCTATCTCTTTCCTTATCTATCTATCTCTGTCACTTTCCCTGTCTGTCTATTTCCCTGTCTGTCTCTTTCCCTCTCTTTCCCTATCTGTCTCTTTCCCTGTGTCTGTCTCTTTACCTCTCTTTCCCTGTCTGTCTGTTTCCCTGTGTCTGTCTCTGTCTCTTTGTCTGTGTCTGTCTCTTTACCTGTCTGTCTCTTAACCTGTCTCTCTCTTTCCCTCTCTTTCCCTGTCAGTCTGTCTCTTTGTCTGTGTCTATCGTTGTGTCTGTCTCTTACCCTGTCTGTCTGTTTCTTACCCTGTCTGTGTCTGCCTCTTTCCCTGTCTGTGTCTGTCTCTTTCCCTGGCTGCATTGTGACATGCCAACATTCCATATAAGGGCGTGGCTGCGCATTCTTCTGAAGTTCTGGCTGCACTGTGGCTCCCAGCTCCATTCGCTTTAATGGAGGCAAGTTTTTGGTGAATAACTGTAAAGCGCGGGGTTAAAATTTCCCCTCAAAACATAGCCTATAACGCTCTCGGGGTCCAGAAGTGTGAGTGTGCAACATTTTGTGGCTGCAGCTGCGACGGTGCAGATGCCAATCCCGGACATACATACACACATACATACATACACACATACACACACACACACAGACACACACACAGACACACACATTCAGCTTTATATATTATATATACTAGCTGTACTACCCGGCTTCGCCCGGGTTAATAACTGTTCTTAAATTGGAATGTATTAACATTCCCGGGATCGAATGTATAAATAGAATGTATTAACACCCAGGATAGTAACTGTCTCTCTGTTTCTCTCCCATTCTCTGTCTGTCTCCCCCTCTGTATATATCTCTCTGTCTCTCTCTCTATCTCTTTGTCTGTCTGTCTCATTCCCTGTTTGTCTGACTGTCTGTCTCTTTCCCTGTCTATCGATCTCTTTCCCTGTCTGTCTATCTCTGTCTTTTTCCCTGTCTGTCTCTTTCCCTCTCTTTCCCTGTCTGTCTCTTTCCCTCTCTTTCCCTCTCTTTTACTGTCTGTCTCTTTCCCTCTTTCTCTCTGTCTCTGTCCCTATGTCTGTCTCTTTGTCTGTCTCTTTACCTGTCTTTTTCTGTCTCCTTACCCTGTCTGTCTCTTTCCCTTTCTTTCCCTGTCTGTCTGTTTCCCTGTGTCTGTCTCTTTGTCTGTGTCTGTTTCTTACCATGTCTATTTCTGTTTCTTACCCTGTCTGTGTCTGTCTCTTTCCCTGGCTGCATTGTGACACGCCAACATTCCATATAAGGGCGTGGCTGCGCATTCTTCTGAAGTTCTGGCTGCACTGTGGCTCTCAGCTCCATTCGCTTTAATGGAGGCAGGTTTTTTTGCGAATAACTGTAAAGCGCGGGGTTAAAATTTCCCCTCAAAACATAGCCTATGAAGCTCTCGGGGTCCAGACGTGTGAGTGTGCAAAATTTTGTGGCTGTAGCTGCGACGGTGTAGATGCCAATCCCGGACACACACACACACATATACACACACACACACACACACACACATTCAGCTTTATATATTAGATAGACATTATATAAAGAATAGATAGATTATTGGTTACGTTTGATAACTGTCTAGTTGGCCATTGCAACCAATCAGACCTGAACCTCAATGGAAGTCACTGATTGGACAGTCAGTCACATACAGCCAGCCATAAACAGGTCACTTCCAGGGAGGGTAAGTGGGGCTTTTGGGGTTTTTTTGTTTGTTTTTTTTGTTTGGTACACACCACATCCGATCACGCTGTTGTTATCCCAGTGCGAGCCAATCAAACACTGCAAGCGGCCTGCACTGGGCTGAGCACCGAGTGTACCCGAGCACAACGAAGCTGGCGCAAGTGGTTTGCGTAAAGTGGTTTTACGTAAAGCAACTGAACTCTGTTATTTGAGAAAAGTCTATGTTCGGTATGCTCGGATTCGCTCATCTCTACACAGGATGTCTAGCGCCACTTATTGGATGTAGAAAACCTAAAAGTTAATTTTGACCTATTAAACAGCCTTGACATATGACTACAGCTGGTTTTAGCAAAGTGTCACTTTGGGCAAAAGATTAAAGAGCCCTAGATGCCATCATATTGCATTTACATGCGTTGAGTTCAGACTGGTAAACAAGCGCGATCGACAACTTTATTAATGGATACTATATACCCACAGTATGTGACACAAATAGTGATGGGTGAACCCAAACTGTAAAGTTTTGGGGTCCGTACCGGATACAACGACTCCACAACACTGAGTTCTCAGGTAACTCCATGTAACTGTTAAGATTCAATCACCCTGATGATTAAAAAAAAAAAAAAAAAAAGTAAAAAGAAAGAAAATAGGGAGGAAAGCAGGAGCGCTATACATACTGAATCTACTGTGCGACTGTAACACTATTCTGGGGCTGCTCATTACCCTCATACATGTTCACTGCTTCTCTTGCCCACCGGTAGTCCTAGCATCTGTGATTGGTTACAATCAGACCATGCCCCCACCCTGTTTGACAGCATCTGTGATTGCTTGGAATCAAGCAGGAATTATACAAAGGAAACCAGGTGTCTTTATTCGCTATTCACCATTCAGACGAAGAGGTATAAATTATTCCATGTCTTTATTGAATTTTGCAAGATACAGGTGAACGTGTTTCGGAGGACTCAGCCCCTTCCTCAGGACATATAACAATGACAAGGACCATCATTATCATCATAATTGCTTGGAATCCCACACACTGTCTGCATCTCTATAATGGTGTAAAAATAAATTATTAAATTGGCGTAGGGTCCCCCCATATTGTAATACCAAGGACAGATAAAGAATACGGCTACAGGCTTCAGCCTCCAGCCATGTGCTTATATTGGCTGTGTAAGAAATAAAATAAGATCCCTATGCGGCTTTTTTTTTTTTTTAAATATTTAAATAAATAATTTTAAAAAATGGTGTGTGGTCCCTCCCAAGGCTGGGGAGACCCATGGTTATTGTGCCCCCCAGCCTTAAAATGCAGAAGATAGTTATCCAGGTTCCAGTGTACAGATACCACGACTCAGTAGATGTTCTATAAAAAATATCCTTTTTGCAAAGCAATTTTATTAGAGTAATGTGATTAAAAATAATTCCACACATAGGGCAAATAAACAAGTGTCAGATGGGGTAATGGTCTCCCGGACTACGCGTTTTGGAGTGTGTGTGCCTTCTACATGGTCCCAGGCTTAAAATAGCCTGCATCTTCCCAGAATTGTCGCATTTATTATATGTGACAATGTGAGCACTTTACTGAGCTCATCCCATTTGCCCTGGTGCGGTGGTAATCAAGCTAATTTAAGGGGTTAATCATAGCTCACAACTGCGACTAAGCCCTAGATTAGTAATGGGAGACATCTATGATATTCCCCCTTTGCTAATACTTTAAGTAAAAAGAAATAAACACAAACACCGAAAAAATCCTTTATCTGAAATATAATGCAAAAAAACCCCTCTTTCTCTAATTTATTAGCCCCAAAGACTCAGTTCCGACGAAATCCACACGAGTTCCACAACAATCCTGGCCCTACTACATACTGAAGTTACCGCACGCGGGCACATTAGAGAGCATAACCGCATGCTGTGGCTTCAGGCAGAGACTGACGAAGATGTAGCTGTGAGCAGTGACATCCCACAGTTTATCTGCGGTCACAGCTGGAGGTTCCCATGGTACTCCACCTGTGACTTTAGGTGAACTTTAGGTGAACTGATATCAGGTGACCTCTTTGAACTCAGTGATCTCACCTCAGGTGAACGGAGGTCAATGAAACCTGACCTGCATCTTAGGGCTTATACACATTGGAGGTGAGTATAGGTTTATTTATTTTTTACATAGGCAAACAAGGGGAATGAGAGGAGATTGTCCAAGTAACTCCTTTAATTATTTGGGTTGGGGTTTTTTTAGAATAAATTTAACACAAAAACCTGATATAAACAATAGATTATTTTCTGGTGACCCTTTATATTCTGCAGATTTGTATTTTTTATTTCTACCATGAGACATCTTAACAAAATTCAGCAGCTGTGATGATCCACCATCCCCCTCTTGGTCCTATATCATGGAAGACTTGGCAGCTAATCCAAAAGAGAGAGGTGTAGGAGTAGCCAATGTTCCTTTTGAAGGACGGGGAGTTTATGGTTGCTCTGAATCTTAGCCGCCATGTTTTCTATAGTGTGGATAGAGATGCATCTCTTAGTGAGGAAAAGATGATTTATTTGTCAAGAATGGAAAAGGCATGCATTGTAAGTCACCAGAGAGGAGAGGAAGATATTGTTAAGAATGTAATTAAGAGGTACATGGCTCAATATTGACCTGAATGGGTCTCTATATTCTCCTACTCATTTTGATTTTCCTCCAGTTGAAAGAAGCAAATAGAACAGCAATTCTTTTCATATTTTGTTATATAAGAGATAATATAAAAATGCTAAACATTTCAACGAAATACTTGTTTAAATAAGACTTTTCACACTGTGTTTGTCAATGTGCGTCCAAGGTTGTATTCAGAGGGTTTTGTGGTGGAAATACATTCAATGCAAATCTGACTTTTCTGAATCTTTTAAAAATTCCTACTGCCTGGTATATTATATACTGTTGTGCTCAAAGTTTACATACCCTGGCAGATTTTTTGCTTTCTTGGCTTTTTTTTTCAGAGAATATAAATAACAAAAAATCTTTTTTTCCCACTCATGGTTAGTGGTTGATGAAGCCATTTATTGTCAAACTATTGTGTTTTCACTTTAAAAATCATAACGACAACCAAAGACATCCAAATGACCCTGATCAAAAGTTCACATACCCTGGTGATTTTGGGCTGATACCATGCACAGAAGTTGACATAAATGGGTTTGAATGGCCAATAAAGGTAACATCCTCACTTGTGACCTGTTTGCTTGTAATCAGTGTGTGCATAAAAGCTGAGTGAGCTTCTGGGATCCATACAGACTTATGCATCTTTCATCAAGCCACTGATGTTTCTGGATTGTAAGTCATGGTGAAAGGAAAAGAATTGTTAGCGGATCTATGGGAAAAAATAGTTGAACTGTATAAAACAGGAAAGGGATACAAAAAGATATCCAAGGAATTGATAATGCCAGTCAGCAGTGTTCAAACTGTGATTAACAAATGGAAAATCTGGGGCTGTGTAAAAACCAAACCACTATCAGATTAAGAAAAATTTTGGCTACAACTGCCAGGAAAATTGTTCAGGAAGCAAAGAAAAACCCATAAATAACATCAGCTGAAATACAGGACTCACTGAAAGCTAGCGGTGTGGCTGTTTCAAGATGCACAATAAGGAGGCACTTGAAGAAAAATTGGCTGCATGGTCAAGTCGCCAGAAGAAAGCCATTACAGTGCAAATGCCACAAAGTCGCTTGTCTACAATGTGCCAAACAGCACAGAGACAAGCCTCCAAACATCTGGAACAAGGTACTTGGAGTGATGAGACCAAAATCAAACTTTTCGGCCAGAATCATAAAGGTTACATTTGGAGAGGTGCCAACAAGGCCTACGATGAAAGGAACAACATTCCTACTGTAAAGCATGGAGGTGGATCATTGATGATGTGGTGATGTGTGAGCTACAAAGGCACAAGAAACTTGGTCAAAGTTGAAGGAAAGATGAATGCCGCACATTATCAGCAAATACTAGAGGCAGATTTGCACTCATCAGCCAGGAAGCTGGACATGGGACATACTTGGATGTTCCAACATGACAATGATCCAAAACACACAGCCAAGTCGACCTGTCATTGGCTACAGCAGAACAAAGTGAAGGTTCTGGAGTGGCCATCTCAGTCTCCTGACCTCAATATCATTGAGCCACTCTGGGGAGAACTCAAGCGTGCAGTTCATGCAAGAAAGCCCAAGATTTTACAGGAAGTGGAGGTTTTTGTCAAGAAGAATGGGCAACTTTACCATCTGAGGAAATAAGGAGCCTCATCCACAACTACAACAAGAGACTTTAAGCTGTCATTGATGTAAAAGGAGGCAATACACGGTATTAAAAACTGGGGTATGTGAACTTTTGATCAGGGTCATTTTGAATGTTTTTAGTTGTCATTATGATTAAAAAGAGATAGTTTGACAATAAATGGCTTCACCCAACCACTAACCATAAGTGGAAAAAATGTTTGTGTATATATATATATATATATATATATATATATATATATATGTATATGTATATATATATATATATATATATATATATATATTCATATTCTCTGAAAAATGCCCAAGAAAGCAAAAAATCTGCTGGGGTATGCACATTTTTGAGCACAAAAGTATATAGTAGAATATCACCAGAGTCTAATGTGTCATAGGAAAAGTTTCCTACTAAGCAAAGCTTCAAAGGAAGACAATAAAACACTAACTGGATATGGTTAAGCGGGCTTTACACGCTACAATATATCTAACGATGTGTCGGTGGGGTCACGTCGTAAGTGACGCACATCCGGCATCGTTAGTGTTGTAGTTGCGTGTGACACCTATGTGCGATTCCGATTGTACGCAAAAACGTTGATCGCATACACTTCGTTCATTTTCTAAAAATTGAACGTCCGGTTGTTCATTGTTCCCGAGGCAGCACACATCGCTGTGTGTCACACCCCGGGAACGATGAACACCGCTTCTCTGCGTCCCGCCGGCAATGCAGACGGAAGGAGGTGGGCGGGATGTTACGTCCCGCTCATCTCCACCCCTCCGCTTTTATTGGCCGGCCACTGTGTGACGTCTCTGTGACGCCGAACGTCCCTTCCCCTTCAGGAAGTGGATGTTCGCCGCCCACAGCTAGGTCGTATGGAAGGTAAGTACGTGTGATGGAGGTTACAGCATTGTGCGACACAGGCAACTAATTGCCCGTGCCGCACAAACGATGGGGGCGGGTTCGATCGCAAATGCGATTGCACGTTTAATTGAAACGTGTAAAGCCGCCTTCAGTCCAGAAATTAATAATACTGAAGCAAATGTACAAAGACAGTAGGTAAAGCAGGAACTGTTTGTGCAAAGAGTTTGGAATATAGTGGGTCAAGACAAGTGTAAGGAGTTTACGGGCAGTAAATAGAATGGTAAAGTGCCAGGTGCAAAATCTCACTTATCTCCACCCCGACGTACATTTCGCCCTGCTTCTTCAGGGGTCATCAAAAGTACTGAAGTATTATGGGAACGTTTTAGGCAGGTATAGAAAAATAGTTGCAAACTTAGAATAATTTAAAAAATAGAAGTGTTAATAGTTAATTTTATCAATTAACAAAATGCAAAAAAAATATGATGCTCGGGTGCTCTGCACTCTTAACTAGTGATGAGCGAGCACTACCAGGCTCAGTACTAATAAATAGTGATGAGCGAGCACTACCATGCTCGGGTGCTCAGTAAACAAACTGTGGAGCAGAAGCGCAAGATAGGGTCTTACCCGGTAAAGTAACAATTATTAAAATTACTTGCACTCACCTATTGAGGTTGTGACAGTCACAACCCCTAATGCAAGTATAGAAATGGCGAAAGCCGCAGCCCCGAGTAGAAGCGTAATAGTGTAATGGAAGAGAAATTGGGTATATGCCGCTCTATCACCAAGGAATCCTATGTTAATTATTTAATCTCTTTATTCTTTGTACAGGGCAACGTGTTTCAGAGATCGCTGTCTCCTTCATCAGGACATCAAATAACAGTATCTTTTCTTTGATGTCCTGATGAAGGAGACCGCGATATCTGAAACGCGTTGACCTGTACAAAGAATAAAGAGATGAAATAATTAACATCAGATTCCTTGGTGATAGCGCGGCATATACCCGATTTCTCCTCCATTACACTATTATGCTCGGTACTCGTAACTAGTGATGAGTGAGCACTACCATGCTCGGGTGGTCCGTACTCGTAACAAGCAGTTAATGCTCGGATGGGCGTGACTTGAGTTCCCGAGTATAATGGAAGTCAATGGGGAACTTGAGCGTTTTTACGGACGATGTCCAGGAAAAATGTTTGAATTCCCCGTTGACTTCCATTATTCTTGGGTATTCGAGTCGTGCCCATCTTGCGCAGCTTGGCCGAGTATCACAGGTACTTGGATATTTAGTCCGTGAAACAACAATCACAAAGCACAAGCTTGCTTCACTGCATGATTTGTGCAGTCCAGGTTGAGCCGTTTGCAGTCTCTGGTTCTTCCCGTGGATAAATCAATGTTCTTGAACATAGTGTGACCCCAAAAAAAACAAAACCCACCCTCCTTCACTCTGAAATGCTCTGTTTATGGCTAGCTGCATGTGGTCGGAGACCCAAATAGGCCAATCATTGACTTTGTATAGTGCTCATTACTCGCGTCTAGGGCTGAGCAGATCCGAACCGTATAATCCGGATCCACGCGTTTTCAAAGTTTCCGGGTGCCAAATCCGGATCCGGAATTCTGGTTGCACGATCCGGATCCGGCACTGGGGAAAATAATTGAAAGTTAAAGAATACCAGAAATAAAACAGCGTTTCATACTTACCGAGACTCTGTGCCATGGCGGCACACTGCTTCCGGGTCACGCATTCACTTTCTGTACTATGCATCATATACACACAGTTTTCCGTGTTTTCCCCGCCCACCAGCCGCCCTCTCATCTGTGATTGGTTGCAGGCAGACCGCGCCCCCAGCGTGTGACAGAATCTGCCTGCCGTGCAGTCATTGCGGCTTAGGCCTTGTGTGCACAGCCAGCGATCGTGCTCTATGGCCGCTGGCTATGTAGCAGAGTTAAAGCAGCGTGGGACCTTGTCTAGATTACACCGGAGCTGCAGGGTGTTGGGGGTTAATAAAGTGGTAAAGGAGTGTGTGTATTTGTACTTCATTCCAAATAAAGGATTTTTCTCTGTTTATTTACATTCACTTACAGGTTAGTGTGATGAAGGTATCTCATAGACGCCTTTGCCATTACTAACCTAGGGTTTAGTAGCAGTTGTGTGCTGCTATTAACCCCGTATTACCCCAATTGCCATCGCATCAGGGCAATCGAGAAGAGCCGGTATTGCATCGGGATTTTCAAATCTAAAAGATGCGGCAATAGCGAGCGGCTGCGGGCTGGAATACCAGCCCCCAGCCGGCATTATCATGGTTGGGGGTGAAAATTAGTTGGTACCGCACGTCGGTTTTCTTTTTAGTTATTTATTTAAATTTAAAAAAAAAGCTGCATCACCGACACAGGACGCATCACACACTTCTGACAGCAGCGTGCATGTGTTTCTGTGTACATGCACGCTCATATTGAGAGTCATGCTGATGTCATGTCATGAAGACATGCCGATATCATGTCAGACTTGTACGAGTCTGACAGTGCATCACCGACACAGCTGCACACTTCTAACAGGAACGTGCATGTGTTTCTGAAAGACATGCACGTTCACCTACTGACCCGTAGACATTTGCACTGCTTTCCCCGCCCACTGGCCATCCTGCCGCCTGTGATTGGTTGCAGTCAGCTGACACGCTGCCACGAAGGGTGGGGGCGCGTCTATCTGCAACCAATTACACGTGCCGGTGGGCGGGCAAAACAATGAACATTGAATTGTCGGCTCCGGAAGGGAAAAGCGTGACTCGGAAGGAGTGTCCGCCATTACACAGCGTCGGGTGAGTACACCGCGTGTGCTCCTTTCCCCCCTATCCCCTCCACAAACATTTTTAATCTCCGGATTCTGGTCCCCATAGACTTAAATGGGCACCAGAATCCGGAGCAGATCCAGATTTTATTTTCAATCTGGCAGGGATCTGCCGGTTTCGGATTTTGGCGGATTCAATCAACTCTACTCGCGTCGAGTTTTGACCAGCTCAAATCGAAGAATGAGCATTCGAGCACGTTAGTGCTCGCCCATCATGAGCTATAAACTTTTCTGTCAGAACCAGCTTACTGATTAATTCTTAGTTTACTTATTCTGCCAGAAATAGTGCAACACGGATGCTATAAAAGGCAATCGTGCAAACCATCTAATAAGACTCGATAGCAAATAAAACTCGATTTAGCCAAAGATGCATACAATTAGGTTAAATTGCAAGCAAAGGAGTTTATGATGTTTAAGCAATGGACATAAATTATATACATGCATTCATACCATACAGGCAAATCATGTGCCTACCATGGGGGGTCTTGGAGAGATGAGGCCTTGTTCTACTGGAAAAGTGGTGGAAACTTCAGACCTTCTATCCTACATGGAAAACTTCAGACATTCTGTCCTACATGGCAAACTTCAGACCTTCTCTCCTACATGGCAAACTCCAGACCTTCTGTCCTAATTGAAAACTTCAGACCTTCTGTCCTACATGGCAAACATCAGACCTTCTGTCCTACATGGCAAACTTCAGATCTTTTGTCCTACATGGCAAACTTCAGACCTTCTGTCCTACGTGGCAAACTTCAGATCTTCTGTCCTACATGGAAAACTTCAGACCTTCTGTCCTATATGGCAAACATTAGACCTTCTATCCTACATGGCAAACTTCAGACCTTCTGTCCTACATGGCAAACATCAGACCTTTTGTCCTACATGGCAAACTTCAGACCTTCTGTCCTACATGGCAAACTTCAGACCTTCTGTCCTACATGGCACACTTCAGACCTTCTGTGTCCTACATGGCAAACTTCAGACCTTCTGTCCTATATGACAAACTCCAGACCTTCTATCCTGCATGGCAAACTTCAGACCTTCTGTCCTACATGGCAAACCTCAGACCTTCTGGCCTACATGGCAAACTTCAGACCTTCTGTCCTACTTGGCAAACTTCAGACCTTCTGTCCTACATGGCAAACTCCAGACCTTCTGTCCTACATGGAAAACTTCAGACCTTCTGTCCTACATGGCAAACGTCAGACCTTCTGTCCTACATTGCAAACTTCAGATCTTCTCTCCTGCATTGCAAACGTCAGACCTTCTGTCCTATATGGCAAATGTCAGACTTTCTGTCCTACATGGCAGACTTCAGACCTTCTATCCTACATGGCAAACTTCAGACCTTCTGTCCTACATGGCAAACTTCAGACCTTCTGTCCTACATGGCACACTTCAGACCTTCTGTGTCCTACATGGCAAACTTCAGACCTTCTGTCCTATATGACAAACTCCAGACCTTTTGTCCTACGTGGCAAACTTCAGATCTTCTGTCCTACATTGCAAACTTCAGATCTTCTCTCCTGCATTGCACACGTCAGACCTTCTGTCCTATATGGCAAATGTCAGACTTTTTGTCCTACGTGGCAAACTTCAGACCTTCTGTCCTACATGGCAAACATTAGACCTTCTGTCCTACATGGCAAACTTCAGACCTTCTGTCCTACATGGCAACCTTCAGACCTTCTGTCCTACATGGCAAACTTCAGCCCTTCTGTGTCCTACATGGCAAACGTCAGACCTTCTGTCCTACATGGCAAACTTCAGATCTTCTGTCCTACATGGCCTACTTCAGACCTGTCCTACATGGCAAACTTCAGACCTTCTGTCCTACATGGCAAACGTCAGACCTTTTCTCCTACATGGCAAACGTCAGACCTTCTGTCCTACATGGCAAACGTCAGACCTTCTGTCCTACATGGCAAACGTCAGACCTTCTGTCCTACATGGCAAACGTCAGACCTTCCGTCCTACATGGCAAACTTCAGATCTTCTGTTTTACTTGGCAAACTTCAGATCTTCAGTCCTACATGGCAAACTTCAGATCTTCTGTCCTACATGGCAAACTTCAGATCTTCTGAAGTTTGCCATGTAGGACACAAAATCTGAAGTTTGCCATGTAGGACAGATCTTCTGTCCTACATGGCAAGCTTCAGACCTTTTGTCCTACATGGCAAAACACCGCCTTTTTGAAGGTCTGTTTGTGTCTTTGGTTTGTAGCTGTCATTGTACCAAGACAGATATATTAGTTGGTTCCCTCTGGATTTGTATGTGATTCACGATTGAGAACAGTAATTCTCGATATGACACAGTCTGTGTACCATGCTTCAGAATATGCTGGTGCTATATAAAATGACAGCAGGCTTTTACATCTCGTCACATTTTTTTTTAATGTCTATTTTCCCTTCCATCTTCTCAGGATGAGTATAAAGTTGTGTAACTCTAAAGTTTGTTGTTTTTTTTTTAATTGTCCAATGTTTTTACAAATTGAAAAAGGTCAAAGACACAGAAGCTTAAAATTACGTACATTACAGTAGTCAAACGGAGGATAAGATAAATCCACTTAAAAAAGAAAAAAAAAAAAGATACTCAATGTTGTAAAAAGCATAAGCGATAAAGGGATGTTTTAAGGAAACAAAGAGAAAAGGGTTATTATTAAAACTGATGCCTGTAACAGCAATATTCGCTAAACGGTAAATTCACCGGCTGAGGCGTAGGCACAGTGTCAACACATAATACAGTTTAATGTTCTGTCTATTATTCTCTGCATTGTGTGATACACACATTAATGCATTTTGTTCTACTTCACTTACAAGAGTGAGGTAATTCAAAGGTTATTCTGTGTAATAAAATATAAAAAGTTTAAGACTAGTTTCCTGCACTTACAGCATTTTGTTGTCTTGCGTTAACACCGGTCTAATTCTTCTTCAGGCCATTATAGGAAGCATTTGGCTAGAGTTCATTTGGAAAATATTTCACTATCATGACTGTGTCCCACTCTGGGGAGACCTCTGGCCAGTCACCTTATTCTTCGCAGGTCTACAACTTGTATTTGAGTGGATCTACTTTCTTATAGTACTGTAGGTGTTAAGCACTCTTTTGTATCCGGCTGTCCTTTGTAGCCTTAATCGCAGGTGCAGCTCTTTTGTCACCACTCCCCTTTCCTATAAAATGTCACGTTTCTTACCCTCTGATTCCAGTTATAGATTTTCATTCTTTGCTAAGCACTTTGGGGGGAGCCTGTCTCTGGAAGAAGCTGAGGAGTCATGACTATTGCAGCTGTGGTGTTTAGCTGCATTGGAGGAGTTTGGAGTGTTTTCCTTTTTCTGTATTTTTTCCCTATGTGTCTTCCTTACCTTCTATTGTATTTTTTGCAGTGATGAGACTAGTGTTCTCACCTGCCATTTCACTAGCTAGGGTGAGTTTTTTTTATGGCAAGCAAGAGACTAGGCGCATGAAGGACCTTTATAGATTTATAGGGACGATAGAGAGCACAGTCTAAAAACTATGGTGAGTTGCAGAAGGTGTCCCTTCTACCCCTCTGCGTTTGACCAGGGCCTTCCTTCATTTTCATTCCAGTTGTTACCCTTGTGTTGTGCTGTACGCTGTATGTCTGTACACTCTGGCATGACAGTCACCTGAAGCTCATGGGCTGCAGTGCAAAATCTTTAACAGAATCCACTGTATACTATGTGCCATTAAAAATACTGGTGTTTTCTTGTAGTGGAGGAGCCTTTGCAATAGCTACCTCTGTACCACATACCGCTGATACTCTTCTCTACTCTAATGACCACTTTATTAAAGACACCTATCTAGTAGCGCATTGAACCTCCTCTGGCCTTCAGAAGTGCAGCATATTGTGGAATATAGTCTTCTTGGTGTTACAATTGTTCTCCTGGAATATTGGCCCATGAGGACTTAGTAGCTTCTTGCAGTTGCAGCGTGATAAACGAAGGCTTTGACATTATTGGAATAACCAGTTGTACCTTGAGGCTTTTACCTGAAGACTGTGAAGGTCAGAAAAGCTAGGAAAACAAGTGGTTATGTTCTAGGAATCAATCCATGACTATACGACCCTTAGGGCTTGTGCCCACGATCGTAAAATTTGGACGAGTGTTATCTGTTGTTTTATCCAGATAGCACTTCTCATGTTATTTTTTTGGGGCTGTGCACATGTCCGATTTTTTTTCCTGTCCAAGGCAAAAATTGCAGCATGCATGATTTGCTTCTGAGAATTCGATGGCACTCACCCATTCAATTCTAGAAGGTCTATGGAAAAATCAGACAGCAATCGGATTTCACAGACTGACAATACACTGTGTGCAGAATTATTAGGCAAGTTGTATTTTAGAGGATTTTTTTTATTCTTTTATTCTTATTCAACAACTATGCTCTCAATCAACCCAAAAGACTCCTAAAGATCTTAATATTTTTGGAAGTTGGAGTGTTTTTTTTTTTAGATTTGGCTATCTTAGGAGGATATCTGTTTGTGCAGGTAACTATTACTGTGCAGAATTATTAGGCAACTTAATAAAAAACAAATATATTTCCATCTCACTTGTTTATTTTCACCAGGTAAACCAATTTAACTGCAAAAAAATTAGAAATAAACATTTCTGACATGCAAAAACAAAACCCCAAAAAATAGTGACCAGTATAGCCACCTTTCTTTATGATGACACTCAGCAGCGTACCATCCATAGATTCTGTCAGTTGCTTGATGTGTTTACGATCAACATTGCGTGCAGCAGCCACCACAGCCTCCAGACACTGTTCCGAGAGGTGTACTTTTTTCCCCTCCCTGTAGATCTTACATTTTATGAGGGACCACAGGTTCTCTATGGGGTTCAGATCAGGTGAATAAGGGGGCCATGTCATTATTTTTTCATCTTTTAGACCTTTACTGGCCAGCCACGCTGTCGAGTAGTTGGATGTATGTGATGGAGCATTGTCCTGCATGAAAATCATGTTTTTCTTGAATGATACCGACTTCTTCCTGTACCACTGATTGAAGAAGTTGTCTTCCAGAAACTGGCAGTAGGTCTGGGAGTTGAGCTTCACTCCATCCTCAACCCGAATAGGTCCCACAAGTTCATCTTTGATGATACCAGCCCATACCAGTACCCCACCTTCACCTTGCTGGCGTCGGAGTGCAGCTCTCTGCACTTTACTCATCCAGCCTCTGGCCCATCCATCTGGCCCATCAGGAGTCACTCTCATTTCATCAGTCCATAAAACCTTTAAAAAATCAGTCTTAAGATATTTGTTGGCCCAGTCTTGACGTTTTATCTTATGTTTCTTGTTCAAAGATGTGGTTTTTCAGCCTTCCTTACCTTGGCCATGTCCCTGAGTATGGCACACCTTGTGCTTTTTGATACTCCAGTAACATTGCAGCTCTGAAATATGCCAAACTGGTGACAAATGGCATCTTGGCAGCTTCACGCTTGATTTTCCTCAATTCATGGGCAGTTATTTTGCGCCTTTTTTCCCCAACACGCTTCTTGCAACCCTGTTGGTTATTTGCCATGAAACGCTTGATTGTCCAGTGATCACGCTTCCAAAGTTTGGCAATTTCAAGACTGCTGCATTACTCTGCAAGACATCTCACAATTTTGGACTTTTCAGAGCCCGTCAAATCTCTCTTCTGACCCATTTTGCCAAAGGAAAGGAAGTTGCTTAATAATTAAGCACACCTTATATAGGATGTTGATGTCATTACACCACACCCCTCCTCATTACAGAGATGCACATCACCTGATTTACTTAATTGGTAGTTGGCTGTCAAGCCTATACAGCTTGGAGTAGGACAACATGGATCAAAATGATCATGTGATCAAAATACTCATTGGCCTAATAATTCTGCACATAGTGTATAGAGAAGGGGAGAAAAGGACATTTTTGTGTACTCACCGTAAAATGTCTTTCTTGGAGCCTTTCATTTGGGGACACAGACAGTGGGTTATATGTTGTCTCCAGGGGAGGCTTGACACTAGGTTTAAAAAAGAGTTAGCTCCTCCCCCCACAGCATATAACCCCAGCTAGGCGGGAACTAGCTCAGTTTGGTGTAAAAGCAGTAGGAAAAGGACAACCAAAACCACAAGGGCGGGAGCTGTGTCCCCCAATGAAAGGCTCCAAGAAAGACATTTTACGGTAAGTACACAAAAATGTCCTTTCCTTTCTCGCCTTTTCATTGGGGGACACAGACAGTGGGATGTCCCAAAGCAGTCCCTGGGTGGGAGCTGAACTATTAACAGTGTAGAACATCAGCCTAAGAGCTGACTAACAACTGCAACTGCAGGGAACACACAACAAACACTGTCAAGAACCGAGCAGTGGCCACTTATAAATGGGCCACTGCCACCTGAAGGACTTGTCTTCCAAGAGCAGCATCCGCGGATGCATGCGTATGCACTCTGTAGAATTTTGTGAACGTGTGCACACTGGACCAGGTAGCGACCTTGCAAAGTTGGGCCACCAAAGCCTGATGGCGGATAGCCCAGGAGGCACCCACTGCTCGTGTAGAGTGGGCCCGCACAGATTGAGGGGGAACCGCACCTCGTGCTCTGTATGCCTCACAAATGGCAGTCCTGATCCATCGAGAAATCGTGGATTTAGATGCCGGGTTGCCCTTTTTGTGTCCTACTGGGAGGACGAAGAGGGCATCGGACTTGCGCAACGGCGCTGTTCTGGAGATGTATATCCGCAGAGCCCTGACAAGATCGAGAGTGTGAAGGGCTTTCTCAAAGGAGTGGACCGGGGCCGGGCAGAATGACGGCAACACAATGTCCTCGTTCAGGTGGAAAGAGGATACGACCTTCGAAAGGAAGGCGGGGGAAGGCCGAAGGACCACCTTATCATGATGGAATATCAGTTAAGGTGAGCGACAGGAAAGCACTGCCAGTTCGGACACTCGCCTGATAGAGGTAATAGCAACTAAAAAGGCAACTTTCCAGGACAGTCGTTGAAGAGAGATTTCTCTGAGAGGTTCGAAAGGAGGAAGTTGAAGGACTCCCAGAACCAGATTCAGATCCCAGGGATCTAAGGGGTGGCGATAAGGAGGGATCAAATGCGCTACCCCTTGAAGAAAGGTACAGACCTGAGGGCGAGAAGCCAGCTGCTTCTGGAAAAAAAATCGACAAGGCAGAAACTTGTCCTTTAAGGGTACTGAGAGCAAGACCCGAGTCCAGACCGTCTTGCAGAAAAGCAAGAACATTAGGGATTGAAAAGGTCAGGGGCGACCGATTATGACGGTCACACCAGGAGAGATAGGTCTTCCAGGTCCTGTGGTAAATGCTGGAGAAGAAAGGCTTCCGAGCATTAAGCATGGTATGAACTACCCTGGAAGAAAGACCCGATTTGGCTAGAATCAGGGATTCAAGCGCCACGCCGTCAAATGCAGCTGTGCTGTATTCTGGTGGAATATTGGACCTTGCGACAGAAGATCCAGGCGGTCGGAAAGACGCCAGGGAGTGTCGCTGAGAAGTTGGAGGAGCTCTGGATACCAGGATCTCCTGGGCCAGTCCGGGGCCACGAGGATCACCGGGATTCCCTCCGCTTTGATTTTCTTGATTACTCTCGGAATGAGAGGAAACGGAGGGAAGATGTAGGGCAGGCGAAACTGCGACCACGGAAAGACTAGGGCGTCGGAGCCGAGCGCTAGCGGGTCTCTCGACCGAGATATGAAGGGACGTATTTTGGCATTCATTCGAGACGCCATGAGGTCCACATCCGGGAGTCCCCAACGAAGAGTGATCTGATGGAACACTTCGTCGTGGAGGGACCATTCCCCTGCTGCTAGACCTTGCCTGCTGAGAAAGTCTGCGGCCCAGTTGTCTACACCTGGGATATGGACAGCTGAAATAATGGGGATGTGCTTCTCTGCCCAAAGAAGAATCCTGGATACTTCCTTCATCGCTGCCTTGTTGCGAGTTCCTCCCTGACGGTTGAAGTAAGCCATGACCGTGGCATTGTCTGACTGGATCCGAACAGGGAGGCCCAATAGTAAGGGTTGAAATTTCTGAAGGGCCAAAAATGTGGCTCTGATCTCCAGAACATTGATGTGCAGAGAGCGCTCGGAAGGAGACCAGCGTCCCTGAACAGTGTGGTGGAGAAACACTGCCCCCCAGCCTATCAGGCTGGCATCCATCGTGACTACCTGCCAGTGGACTGGGCGGAAGGACTTCCTTGAGATAGGGATGAGGCTTGAGTCCACCAGACGAGGGAGCTGAGCGCAGACCGAGATAGGCGGACTGACCGGTCCAGGGAAGCTGGATTCTTGTCCCAGGAGGATAGCAGATCCAGTTGTAGAGGGCGCAGATGGAACTGGGCAAAGGACACGGCTTCTATGACCACCACCATCTTGCCTAACACTCTCATTCCATTCCGAAGGGATGTGTGATGGCGAGAGCGGAGGGATTTGGCGGCCCGGATCAGGGAAGACCTCTTGTCCTCTGGAAGAAAAACTCGGGACTGAGCCGTGTTTATCAGCATACCTAGAAAGGTGATGCGCTGATGAGGAATGAGGGATGACTTGTTGAAGTTGATAAGCCACCCTAGCCTTGACAGCGTGTCTAGGCAAATCTGCACGCTTTCTGAGCAAACGTGAATAGAGTTCCCTTTGACAAGAAGGTCGTCCAAATAGGGAACGACCAGGATGCATCTGGGGTGTAAAATGGACATGACGGCCGCCATGACCTTTGTGAAGACCCGAGGCGCAGTGGCCAGCCCAAAGGGGAGGGCCCTGAATTGGAAATGACGGTGTCCTACGGCAAAGCGAAGGAATCGTTGATGAGAGACACACATGGGAATGTGTAAATAAGCATCTTGAACGTCTATGGAAGCTAGGAATTCTCCAGGTTCCATGGCGGCTAGTACTGCTCTCAATGATTCCATTCGGAAAGTTCGAATCCGTACGAATTTGTTCAGCCGTTTGAGGTCCAAGATAGGGCAGACAGAGCCATCTTTTTTGGGAACGACAAAAAGGTTTGAATAGAAACGCAGTAGTAACAAGAAGGATTTGCGGGGCACTACTTTCACTGAGGACTGTCCACATCAAACAATCAGCAGCTAGTTATAGAAAGCACACGCGGTGCTATTGATCTCTGCTGCGACCAGAGGAGACTTCCAGGTCGGACTTTACTGAATACAGCTGCAGGGTGCTTGTTCCAAAAGCATCAGAGCATAGAACATTAAGCAAAGGAAGAAAAAAGGAACAGCACTCACCGGTAATTGCTGTGAAGTGTTCAGGTTTATTTCATGGTCAGAGGATACATGCTTCGGCGTTACAGGGAGGGAATGAGGATGGTTAGCACAAAAAGACTACGGCCGTTTCGCCCCTGTAGGTGGGGCTTCAACAGGTCAGACCTGTTGAAGCCCCACCTACAGGGGCGAAACGGCCGTAGTCTTTTTGTGCTAACCATCCTCATTCCCTCCCTGTAACGCCGAAGCATGTATCCTCTGACCATGAAATAAACCTGAACACTTCACAGCAATTACCGGTGAGTTTGAATAGAAACCTTTGCCAGGGGCACTGGAATGATAACGTTTGCTTACTGTAAAGAGGCTATGGCCTGAAATAAGGCCTGGCTTTGCGTTTTCGACTTTGGAAGACGAGAACGCAGAAACCTGTTGGCCGGCAGGGAATGGAAATCGATCTTGTAACCTGAGGTGACGATTTCTCGAACCCAAGCATCATGAGTGGGGTCTAGCCAGATATCCCGAAAAAGCAGAAGCCGCCCTCCCACAGGAGTCGGATCTGCGGGATACCTGGCGTCATGCTGAGGGGGCCTGTACAGAGCGAGGTCCTTTGGGTTTAGGTTGCTTGGAGTGGGAACGCCAAGAAGAGCCCCTTGAGGGACCGGATCCTTGATCTGAGCATTGGGACGGTCCTTGGGCCGATGGTTTTTGGGGGGCAGGCCAAAAGGACTGCCTGCGCCAAGAAGATTTTTTGAAATTTGGTACTTTTACCACCCGTCGCCTCAGATATGAGTTTGTCCAGGGATTCACCAAACAGATGAAGACCCTGGAAGGGAAGTGTGGACAGGGACTTCTTGGAGGCACTGTCCGCATTCCATATTTTTAGCCACAGAACCCTGCAGGCGAAGACAGCATTGGCTGCCGTTAGGGCTGACCAGCTAGCTGCATCTAGGGAGCCATGAAGAAAATAATTAGAGGCGAGAGAGAACAAATCAAGAATTTCAAGAGCCTCTGGAGGAATATTGCAAGGGCGAAGCAACTTGCGCAGGTTCCTACTCCACACGCTCATAGCTCTTGCCACCCATGTTATAGGCAAACAGGGGGCGCAGAGAGGAGCCCGAAGCCTGGAAAATAGATTTGACCGCAGCCTCAACTGCGCGGTCGGACGAGTCCTTGAGAGACGCGTTGTCTGAAACAGACATAACCGTGTGTTTAGCCAGTCTGGATACTGGCAGAACCACAACGGGGGGTACCGACCAGGGCTTAACCATTTCCAGAGGAAAGGGATAAGCGAATGAAGGAGGATGATTTTTTATTAAACCTCCTATCAGGGTGATCCCACCGTTTAGATATGATTTGATGAAAAATCGGATCCTGGGCAAAGGACTTAGGAGGCTTCTTGGCTCGCTTGATTGCCGACTGAGAAGTCGGGTCCGAGGGCTGATCAGAAATCGACAGAGAGTGATTGACAGCCACTATTAAAGTGTCTTCCATATGCCTCTCAGAAGGGACATCTGAATCAGAGTCAGAGTCTCGGGAATCGTGACTACTAAAGGTCACGGAGCCGGAGTCAGACTGACCATCGTGTGAGTTAGACGAGGCGGAGCGGTCGCAATGGCGACAACATATAACCCACTGTCTGTGTCCCCCAATGAATAGGCGAGAAAGGAACTATTTTTTCTCCACCTCTGAGAAAATTGGATCGCACTCTGATACTCAAACTCTAATCAGAGTGTGATTGGCATAATTGGACTGATCTTCTTGGATGAGAGAAAAACAGTTCTAAAGGGTACTTTAAACGCTGCGATCTCGCGAGATCGCAAGTAATCGTACCCGCCCCCGTCGGTTGTGCGACACGGGCAAATCACTGCCCGTGGCGCACAACCTCATTAGTCCCCGTCACACGGACTTACCTGCCCTGCGACGTCGCTCTGGCCAGCGAACCACCTCCTTTCTAAGGGGGGCGGTTCGTGCGGCGTCACAGCGACGTCACATGGCAGGCGTCCAATAGAAGCGGTGGGGCGGAGATGAGCGGGACGTAACATCCCGCCCACCTCCTTCCTTCCCCATTGCCGGTGGATGCAGGTAAGGAGATGTTCGTCGCTCCTGCGGTATCACACACAGCGATGTGTGGTGCCGCAGGAACGAGGAACAACATCGCTAATAAAGCAGACCACAATTTTTGGTTTCAGGACGACCTCTCCACGGCAAACGATTTTGACCTATTTTGCGATTATTTAAGATCGCTCGTAGGTATTACACACTGCGATCTCGTTAATGAAGCCGCATGTGCGTCACAAACACCGTGACCCCGAAGATAATTCACTAACGATATTGCAGCGTGTAAAGCCCCCTTAAGTCTTTCTGAAAGTGTCCTACAGCTTCCATGAAGTCAACATTTAGATAATCCCTACTGTCCAAATGTCCATCCACAGTTATCAGAGGATCAAGGTTGTGCTAAGAAAACATTCCCAACATTACTAATCTGTCCCCATCACCCAGGACTGTTGGCACATGACAAAATACAGGGAAGGTCCAACCTTAAAGAAAGGGTAGTAGTCTCTAACAAAGTTGTCTTTCAGTGTATCTATCTAAGACTCTTGGTACAGAAGTGGGGTAAGACTTATTCAGATGTCATTGAAAATCAGCCACGCCCGGATCACAATGCAAGGCTCTCCGTGGTCCTCTTGACCCGAACTTCATTGCCTATTAATCATATCTTCTGAATTCAGTCAGGAGATCTGCGACCAGTCTGTGCATTGAGGTCTGCACATATCCGAGAAAATCGGTTCGTTTTTATGACATGCTAGTACCGTGTTTCTCCAAAAATAAGACAGGGTCTTATATTATTTTTTGCTCTGAAAGAAGGGCTAGGGCTTATTTTCAGGGGATGTCTTATTTTTTGGGGAAACACAGTGAAACCCTTGATAAGCTGCAGTACCCAACAAAATCACTGAAAGTCCACATATAGCATGTACAGTCATATGAAAAAGTTTGGGCACCCCTATTAATGTTAACCCTTTTTCTTTATAACAATTTGGGTTTTTGCAACAGCTATTTCAGTTTCATATATCTAATAACTGATGGACTCAGTAATATTTCTGGATTGAAATGAGGTTTATTGTACTAACAGAAAATGTGCAATCCGCATTTAAACAAAATTTGACCAGTGCAAAAGTATGGGCACCCTTATCAATTTCTGGATTTGAACACTCCTAACTACTTTTTACTGACTTACTAAAGAATTAAATTGGTTTTGTAACCTCATTGAGCTTTGAACTTCATAGGCAGGTGTATCCAATCATGAGAAAAGGTATTTAAGGTGGCCACTTGCAAGTTGTTCTCCTATTTGAATCTCCTATGAAGAGTGGCATCATGGGCTCCTCAAAACAACTCTCAAATGATCTGAAAACAAAGATTATTCAACATAGTTGTTCAGGAGAAGGATACAAAACGTTGTCTTAGAGATTTAAACTGTCAGTTTCCACTGTGAGGAACATAGTAAGGAAATGGAAGAACACAGGTACAGTTCTTGTTAAGCCCAGAAGTGGCAGGCCAAAAAAAATATCAGAAAGGCAGAGAAGAAGAATAGTGAGAACAGTCAAGGACAATCCACAGACCACCTCCAAAGACCTGCAGCATCATCTTGCTGCAGATGGTGTCAATGTGCATCGGTCAACAATACAGCACACGTTGCACAAGGAGAAGCTGTATGGGAGAGTGATGCGAAAGAAGCCGTTTCTGCAAGCACGCCACAAACAGAGTCGCCTGAGGTATGCAAAAGGACATTTGGACAAGCCAGTTACATTTTGGAAGAAGGTCCTGTGGACTGATGAAACAAAGATTGAGTTCTTTGGTCATACAAAAAGGCGTTATGCATGGAGGCAAAAAACACGACATTCCAAGAAAAGCACTTGCTACCCACAGTAAAATTTGGTGGAGGTTCCATCATGCTTTGGGGCTGTGTGGCCAATGCCGGCACCGGGAATCTTGTTAAAGTTGAGGGTCACATGGATTCAACTCAGGATCAGCAGATTCTTGACAATAATGTGCAAGAATCAGTGACGAAGTAGAAGTTACGCAGGGGATGGATATTTCAGCAAGACAATGATCCAAAACACCGCTCCAAATCTACTCAGGCATTCATGCAGAGGAACAATTACAATGTTCTGGAATGGCCATCCCAGTCCCCAGACCTGAATATCATTGAAAATCTGTGGGATGATTTGAAGCGTGCTGTCCATGCTTGGTGACCATCAAACTTAACTGAACTGGATTTGTTTTGTAAACAGGCATGGTCAAATATATCTTCATCCAGGATCCAGGAACTCATTAAAAGCTACAGGAAGCGACTAGAGGCTGTGATTTTTGCAAAAGGAGGATCTACAAAATATTAATGTCACTTTTATGTTGAGGTGCCCATACTTTTGTACCGGTCAAATTTTGTTTAAATGCGGATTGCACATTTTCTATTAGTACAATAAACCTCATTTCAATCCAGAAATATTACTCAGTTTATCAGTTATTAGATATATGAAACTGAAATAGCTGTTGCAAAAACCCAAATTGTTATAAAGAAAAAAGGTTAACATTAATAGGGGTGCCCAAACTTTTTCATATGACTGTATATTTCTTGACATAGTATTAAAAAATGTTTTTTTTTCTTGTTTTTTTACCAATGTACCACATATCTCAAGATCAGATAAGGTCATAGAAAGAGGGTGGTGGTATAAACAATGTTCAGGTTATTAACATTTTTTTTAAGGGCCACCTTTCTTTTTTATATGCAACAATGGACAAACTTGATGAAAAAATGGAAAATATAGGTGATGTACTCATATCACTCATCCATAACACACTGTCACAGATTTAACATACCCTTTGTGAGCCTCTAGAACTCCAAATTAATAAGATTTGTTTTACAAGCCCTTGGGAAATCAATACAGCACACATGATTTGTTGTGTACTGAATGTTTCTGCTTTATTAGTACATGTGACTAGTGATGGGGGAACCTCCCGATGTTCGTGTTCGGGAGACTCGCCCAAACTTTTTGTAACGTTCGAGTTCAGGTTCTGAGATAACGCAAACTTGCGTCCGAACCCCGAACTTGGACTTTACAGTTATGGGATGGGGTGGGGGGGGTCTGTAAAATAAAGAATATAGTTAATAATAAACATTGTCATTATACTTACCACTCCTGCGACGAGTCCTGCAGGCCCGCTCAGCCGCTGTCTCCCAGCCGCTTCTGCTTCCGGGTCCGATTATTAACTTCCGTGGGTATTCACCGCACTGCCCGTCACTCGGCAGTCTTTGCCTATTTTCGGTCGTGTTCGTGTTATATTGTTTAAATGACAGTATATATTGATACGAAAGTAAACTTATTGTTTTGTTCTTTTCTATAGGGGCTGTACATTTTCCTGATTTATGCCATTTATAACAGTGAGGTAAGCATGAAAATGTTTGTTGATGGGAGGTTGTTATTAAAAATTCATGTTAATTTTTTTGGCGGGAGCCCGTCTTCCCTTTTCTGTAAATTAGGGAGGGTAACAACCACATTAAAGATTCAAAATGAAACTCTCTAGCTATAATAAAAATTTTAATAGAACCCCACCGATCACTTAAAAGACAGATCTAGATGGTCCTCAGAATATGGGTTAATGGTGTAAAGAACATATAGTACACTGCTCTATTCATATGTCCAGGGAAAAATGTGCAGAGCTCGACACCAATAAGGGACTCTGATGCTCGACACTATGTGGCGTAGTGTGATGCTAGTCACTAGGTGGCACTAGATACTACTTGCATGCAGTGTGAGTGGAGAGGTAGTCAAACAAGCCGGGATCAGGAACCAGAAGGACACGTCAGAACACAGGGAGCATGCAAAATATATACTTCGGCACACTAAAGAAGGATGTATGAGAAGTCCAGTATGGTGCTGAAAAAGTTTTTTATTTCACATGCAAAGGAAGTCTATAGAAATAGTCCAATGTTTCGAACCGTATGGTTCTTCTTCAAGGACAACAATCTATATAGATGTAGGGGCAGTATCTCTAAGCACCAGTAACTAGGGTAAGGACCCGTATATGTAAATCGATGATAGGTCTGTATGGACTTTTGGGGTACAAGACATCAATATTAACATATGTAATGGGGTGTAGGAACACAGCGCAAGACCATCTCTAATGAGATGGGTCAAGGAAAAATCATCAGTGGTGCTGATGATGGAATTCAGAGTAAATGTGCTTCTCCATAAGCAAAGGCAAAATCGTGTTCGGTTGTGAAATATATGCTTGCTATGGGTAACGACCTCAAGGAGATTTTGTATAAAGGCTAAATGGCTACTTCTGGTGGCTCCTCTTGTTACGTATACTTCCTAGAGGGAATAGGTGACATAGACCCGGTGTATGGACTGCACGGTGCCCTGCGTTGGTGGAGAGTGTGGTGAGGGGTGGAGAGCCACAGAGGTGACACAGGGAGCAGGGAGAAACAAGATCAAGATACCAGGAGAGAACATATAGGATACAGGGAGCAGGAAGAGGCATGGTCAGGAGAAGGTCTGAGGTCAGAAGCCAGTAGGTAACGACAAAGTCAGGGGGACGGGCAGAGCAGAGTCAACTACAGTCCAGGGTCGAGAAGTCTTGATCAGATAACTGTACACAAATGGGAGCCAGGCAATACAACTGGCGACGTTCCAGGCCAGCATGCTCCGTAATAAAGGAGAGCAATCACCCGGAACGAGGAGCATCTGGGAAATCCCCTCCCAGCGTAGTACCCAGTGCTGAGAAACAACCCATCCACAGGAGCTCAAGACAAACAGCAGAGCATTTAAACCTGCAAAATGTTCTCTGTGACAGAACAGGCAAGTACCGGCTCTGCAGGAGAGCATGACAGAACATCACAGAGGACAAGATGCTCTGCACTTTGTAAACATGACAGGGACACAGCACTATGCCGAATAATTTTACCACTTTGTTTCGTCAATCGTTCTGGTCTTAGTAAACTGACTATCACCAATCAAAACTTCTGAGATGAAAAATTTATGGAATTACACAAATTATCTAAAACTGGAAGTACAATTTAAAAAAAAAAAAAAATACCCAAATTTTCATAATACCAAAGTTGAATAAGGTCTTATACTGTTAGTACCTTGTAAAAGCATTCATATACTGCTAGTGCTCTGCAATTTTTACTACTAACTGGTTAGTGTACCCCTTTCACTCATTAAAAAGTCCACCAATTGAGCAGTCTTTCAACATGGACTATCTGAGTAAGCACACCAGCCTCATTTGGTCTAAAAGCTCTATTTGCACAAACGGACAATATATGGATGACATCCATATGTTGTTCTTTTTATTTTTGCAGCCGTATAAGATGTGTCATTGTGAAAAAACTAATAGCACTTGTTCAACAAACACAGAAGAAGCCTGGTCTTTATTGAAGCTTGAACCTTTTAGTATTGCTTCTTTATAGCTCAAAGTATTTCTTTGGACTGCAGCTGGAAAATTGATCTTCTGTGTAGAAGAGGGATCAGGAATAAAAAAAGTTATAATAGCAGAAATTGCGTAATGTAAAATGACAATATGTATAAAAGAAATTCATGTAAACATGTTTATGTATATATATATATATCTAGGTAAGAAATGCCATTCAGAGAATGAAAGAGAAGAAGAAAGCATTATCATTCACGGTGAGTCACCGAATAATTCTAATTATTATTATCCGGTATAAAGTGCAACTGACTTTATACATGAGTCGTAGCAGCTTGGAGTCCGCTGGGTTAAACAACTTTCTTGTTGAATACAAAGTTCCTTTCTTACAGCATAATTCCATACAGTGGCATGTAATGGGCACTGCGTGCCAACATGCCTTGCAAAATGTTAAAGTAAAGGAGTTAAAAAAAGGTGCCAAAACCTGTTTATAAGGGGGTGAGAATCCACTCTTTGGACAAAAATCTGCTGGGTGGATGCTGGGAGTGTCTGCATTTACTATGCAGTTACTGTATTTTCTGTATTGTAATACATACTTTTTTCTCCCCAAAACTGGGGGTAAAATGGGGGTGCGTTTTACAATGCCGATATGGCTTACTGGGGCGGCGATGGTGGAACGGGGTCAGCGATACAGAGGGTGTTTTTGCAGTGTCGCGGTGGCAGCGGGTAGCTGATCTGACTGCGGGCTCTATTGAATCGCCCACATTTGAGGCGATGAACTTCAAGAAAATGGTTGTGGAGGCGGCGCGTGCACAGATTGACATGATGGACTTCAATAAAATGGCCACGGAAGCCTTTCTGCGCACACACCACCTCCATGGCCATTTTCATGAAGTACATCGCGTCAACCGCAGGTGATTCAATGGAGCCCGCAGTGACATCAGGTGCCCACCGCCACAGCGACACCCAGACTCCTGAGTCGATTCACTGCAGTGACACCCCGCAACACATCGGCAGATCAATGGCGCCTGCCACAGTGACACCACCGAGGCCGCAGTATCGCCAACCTTCCATGTGCTGACCCTCCTGAGACACAACACCGCCTCCTCTGAGTCCACAGCATCGCTGACCCTACCCCTGTGACCTTCATGAGCAGCTCCACCACCTCCCCTCCCTCCTGTTAAGAATTAAGATACACTAGGATTATAAGACGGACCCTCATTTTAACATTAAAAATTATTTTTTCCTATCTTCCTCCTCTAAAATTAGGGTGTGTCTTATAGCCTGGGGCATCTTATAAACCAAAAAATATGGTATGTAGTTATTCTGTCTCTTCCTAGAAGCTGTGAATCCAACCGCAATAATTATCAGTCCCTTAGATAACTGTATGATTTACTCACACTTCCAAGCATCAACAGATAGTTCAACTCAGCCCAAACGATGACTTGTAGAAAGACAAGGAGAAACGCTGTAGCTTTCTTCTAGAATCTTGTATTAAGTACAAAGTAAAGACAGGTGAAAAGGAATAATCTGTACAGGGTTGTAGACATGTCTCTTCAGCAATGGTTCCTCTCTAGACTAAACTGAAGGAGAATGGAGGAGCTTTCTATACAGAAGCCAACTAAGGGAGGTACATAGGGACAAACTTCATACAGTCTAATCTACCTAGTAACAATAAGGAATTTCCTGATAGGAGGAAAAATATACAATGCAAGAATTATAAACAACAGGTTGTCCCCATTCATGGGACACAACACTCCCCGTCTGAAATCATATGATTTCACAAGTCCTTCTACGACGTAAGGAGTCGATCCTGTCCCTCGATGTCACGAAACCTGTAACGAGAAAAGAGACAAACACAAAAAATGCAACCGTAATGCACTGAATTCAAGTCCATGCTTGGTTGATGACGCATTGTCCTTGAGTAAAAATGTAAAAGTAGAAAAATGTAAAAAATGAATCCAAGTTCAACAAACCCATTTTCAGATTGGGGAAGCCGCAAACATGCCAACTCTTCCTCCAACCCAATAATCCAACGGTAAAGTTTTAGTCCAAAGGAAAAGTTCAAGGTTCAATTGGACATGGACAGTTGTGTCTCAGTACAGCAGGGGTAAGGAAAGGTACGCTCCCCGCCGTGGCAGTGTCCAACGACAAAGTTAGTTCATGTAACGTCCTCCTTTGGTAAAAGTAGCACAAGTTCGGTGACTGGACGAATCACACACATGTGCCAGCCGTGGCACGTTGAAGACTTGTAGTCGGTGAAACAGTGAGCAATGTGAATAAGACAAGCTACGGCTCGTACCTCAGATGACCAACTTGAGAAGCGCTCGATGCGATAAGGTCTCAGCTTCTGTTTTGATGTCACTGAAGTGTAGCGAGCGGAGACGACCGGTCTAATTTCCTTGTCGGATTCTGGTTCCACCAGCTCGTACATGTTGCCAGCGTAGTTATCGCAGGTCTCCTCGTATAAGATACTTGGAGGTGTCAGCCATATGTTGTCGCCGAGTTTGGATGCAGCAGTGAGTCTCGTTCCTCGGTCGGCTCGGTTTTGTTCTGTGGGAATGTGGTGCCACTGTTCAGCATGATCTCTGTCGAGGATATTTTGCGTAAACTCGACAAAGTGTTTCTCCATCTCTGGTTGTCTTTTCAAGGTGCGTTTTAGAGAGGAGAACCTTGCGGTTGCTTGCTGGGAGTTGTTTGGCAACCTTGGCCTTGGAGACCGAAAGGGTAATGTGGCTACCCAACTGTTAGAGTCATTTTGAGAGAACTCTTTATCCATAATCTTTATGAATTCTTTGTCTTCTCTCATCGGAGCCAATTTGTTGTCTTCATTTGTAGACTCAAACGCTGTTGACCCGAAGTAGTCATCCCAGAGATGATATGCGTCCGCGCAGTTGGGAAGCTGCTGTCGCCACCTGGTGTCGCTCAGCCTCTCTTTCACCCCGTAGTGATGCGGACATGGTTGAAAGTGAGTGCCGCGACCGTTTGGGAGGATATGCGTCTTGTAGGAGGAGATCGTGTCGGGACTCTTCATTTTGCCTAGGCAGACGTTTCCTATGATCACCAAGCCTAAGTTGTAGAGCTGAGCGAATGGTGCGTCGTGTGGCCCGTTTATTTGTTGGCGTACTTTGTGTAGCCGGAGGATGTCCCTTCCAAGCAGAATGAGGATTTTTGCATTATAATCAAGAGGTGGCTGGCGATAGTTCTCAGGTGAGGGTGGTGAAGAGCTGCCTCTGGTGTTGGAACCTCTTCCTGGTTAGCCGGTATCTGGTTGCACTCGAGTGTAGGTAGAGGCATCTCTACGGTATTTTCAAGAGATGTTACCACGAGACCACTGGCTCTTCTTCCGCAAGCTTCTGAGATGCCGCTGCAAGTGCCTAGTGTGTAAGGGTAGGCATTTCCTTTTAAGCCGAACAAGTCGAAGAGTTCAGACGTGGCGAGTGGCCTGTTGCTCTGGTCGTCCAGGATGCTGTATACCTTCACGGCCCTTTCTGGGTGACCTTTGGGATATACCCTTACTAGGCATATTTTTGCACAAGACTTGTCCCAGAGATCTTCTCTGCAGACTTCGGTGCACGAGGAGGATACTGTGAGGTGGTTTGCAGCTTGGCCTGTACTCTCCCCGCCATGACTTGTGGTAGGAGAAGGTGTAGGAGCAGGATCAGGCTGAGATGGGTGGAGCGCTTGTACGTGATCCGGGCTGTCACACTCCATGCACTGGATTGTAACCTTACAGTCCTTGGCAAGGTGTTCTGTAGAGGCACAACACCTGAAACATACTACAAACCTTTTCAAGAGTTTCTTTCTTTCTTGAAGGGGTTTCTTCCTGAAGCCAATGCACTTCTTCAGGGGGTGTGGCAGTTTGTGAATAGGACACTGGCGGTTCGGATTTTCTGCCTTCCCGCCTTCATTGCCCTTGTCTGGTGCTGACGTTGGTGTAGGTGGTAGAACGTCGGTCTTCTTGACTGATACTGGGTCCCTACGTTTTCTGTCATTTTGATGAGGGCTCTCATATCTGGGAGCTGGTGAAGTGGAGCCAGTACGTTCTCCACAGGTGAAGCTGGGGTCTGCCTTACGTTCCACGATGCCGTTGATGAACTCACAGAAGTAGGAGAATGGAGGGAAGGAGACTTGGTGCTCTTTTTTATAGTTTGTTCCTACCATGGTCCACCTTTCCTGCATGTTGTAAGGTAACTTGGCGACTATGGGTTTCACCCCACGAGCGGTGTCCAGGTAGCTGAGGCCAGGTAGATGTGTGTCTGTTTTGGCCAGCTGGAGCTCGGACAGCAGGTCGCTGAGTTCCTGGTACTTTGAAGCATCCTTGCCGGATATTTTGGAAAGGTCGTATAGTTGTTTTAGCAATGCATCTTCAATTGCTTCAGGACTGCCGAAGCCTTTCTCTAGTCTGTCCCATGCTGTTGTGAGACCAGTTGTTGGGTCACTGATGTAGACGGATCTGAGTCTCTTGATTCTCTCAGTAGACCGTGGCCCTAGCCACCTGATTAGCAAGTCCAGCTCTTCAGCAGCCGTAATGCCGAGGTCGCGCGTTGCGGTTTTGAAGGCACACTTCCACCCTCTGTAGTTTTCGGGCTGGTCGTCATACTTTGTAAGACCGGTGTTGGTGAGTTCTCGGCGGATCATGTACCGTGCAAAGTCGGACATGTCTGATCTTTCCGACATTTGGGGCACATTTACTGACTGCGTGGTGCTGGTTGCGTGGTTCGTAGCTTCGTGGTTCGGGAACATGGGAAGGTACGGAGTGGCATAGGCGTTTAGACCAGTGACCGCCGGTTTGGTGTGTACAGTCTCTGTTGTATGTGGGGCTGGAACACGGTTTTTGGGAGTGTAGCGCCTTGCCGGCATGTTAGGTTGCATATAGACATGGGTGTTGGGAATGTTAGTTGTGTTTTGGCTGCTGGGAGGCTCCCTCTGGTGGCCAGGAATGGTTTGGACTTGGACCAGGTGTGTTGTGCAGTGGGTGTTTCCTTTGCTAACTCTCTGCTTATTTAAGTCCTGGTCTGATTGCAGGCTGTTGCCGGATGTCAGTTGTTCTTTGTATCTTCAGCCTGCTTAATCCTGCTCTACACCACATCTACGCCAGATAAGTGCTTGCTCTTTATTTATTGTCTGGTTCTTTTGTTTATCTGGGTTTGTCATTTGCTGTGGTTGTTTGCAGTTTATTTCCTTCCAGGGATTTTCCCCCTCAGTGGATTGTTGAGGAACTCCCTGCAGTTCTGTGTGGAGTATAGCTCCTTTGGGTCCATGTGTTTGTGGCTTGTTGAATTTGTTATAATTCTTGTTTTCTGTTCATTGGTATGACAAGGGCACCTGGTATAGGACGGAGTTCAGATCGAGCGATCTGAGGGCCTTTTTGCACTATCAGGAAGTTGGTATTTTGCAGGGTTTTTCTCTGGCCACCATCAGTCCCTTTCCTGTCCTTTCCTATTTTAGTCAGCGGGGGCCTCACCTTTTGCTAATCCTGTCATCTACCTGTGTATTGTGTTTTTCCTATATCACCGCAGTCTTTGAATGTGGGGGGCTTGCTATTCTTGTCTATTTTCTGAGGCAGAGAGTTATTCATCTTTCCTACCTTTAGGATAGTTAGTTCTCCGGCTGGGTTCGCGGTGCACAGGATGTTAGTTAACCCCTCGGCTACTTCTAGTTGTGATGGTTAGTAGGGGATGGCGGCCAGATTAGTTGCCAATGCTCTTGTCACCTTTTTGCCAATGATTTGTGGTGGTCTTCCATGGTTCCGGATCATAACAGTACATCCGGTCAACAAATTTAAAGGGTGCTCTTAAGAAGGGAAAAAAAAAACCAAACCTGCTGAGAAAACATTTTTATTTTTTTTGGGTATTTTTCCTCTTCTTCTTTGGGTTCTGTGGAAGATTTCTTTTTCTAGCATGGATGAATTGGGTGAGCGTGTTGCTCATCTTGATGCTAAGGTTCATCGTATAGAGTCTTTTCTTGCACAGACTCCCCTTGCAGAGCCTAAGATTCCTGTTCCTGATTTTTTTCGGGAGATAGGTCGAGATTTTTGAGCTTCAAAAGTAATTGTAAATTATTTTTTGACCTGCGCCCTAAGTCCTCAGGGAATCCCGTACAGCAGGTTAAGATTATCATCTCCTTGCTGCGTGGTGACCCTCAGGACTGGGCCTTCTCTTTAGCATCTGATGATCCGATTCTCAATGATGTGGACTCCTTTTTTCAGGCCTTGGGATTATTATATGACGAACCCAATATTGTGGACCAAGCAGAAAAGGTCTTGTTGTCCTTAACTCAGGGTTTGGATTCTGCAGAAACGTTTTGTCAGAAATTTCGTAAGTGGGCGGTCCTTACCAAATGGAATGATGATGCGCTTGCGGCTCTTTTTCGCAAGGGTATTGCGGATGCTGTGAAGGATGTAATGGTTGGATTTCCCGTCCCTTCTGGTCTTGATGCCTCTATGACCTTGGCCATTCAGATTGATAGGCGTTTACGTGAGCGCAGGAAGATACCTGCTGGTTTTGTGCCTGTGGAACAGCCTTTGCAGCCTATGGAGTGTAATAGGGTCCTTTCTAATGCTAGTCGGCAGGGGTTCAGACGGAAGAATAGACTGTGCTTCTATTGTGGAGACGCTTCTCTTAACATCTCTGTCTGCCCTAAACGTGAAAGGAGATTGGCTACTTCTGTTACTGTGGGTTCTTTGCAACCAAAGTTTCTTTTGTCTGTCACATTGATTTGCTCATTGTCTTCCTTTTCTGCATTTGCCTTTGTGGACTCAGGGGCAGCGCTCAATTTGATGGATTTTGGGTTTGCTAGGGATTGTGGTTTTCCCTTGGTTCCTTTGCAAACTCCTATTCCTTTAAGGGGCATTGATGCTACCCCTTTGGCAGAACATAAACCCCAATTTTGGACCCAGGTGCCTATGAGAGTTGCACCAGCGCATCAGGAAACTTGTACATTTTTAGTATTGCATAATCTACAGGATACCTTGGTACTGGGATTTCCGTGGTTGCAGACCCATAATCCGGTTCTTGACTGGAGATCCTTGTCGGTAGCTAGTTAGGGTTGTCAAGGTTTGCATCAGGACCTTTCCGTGTCGTCCACGTCTGCTCAGGCAGTTGATGTTCCGGCTTTCTTGTCTGATTTCCGTGATGTATTTAATGACCAGGAATCTGCTTCTCTGCCCCCACACCGGGACTGTGACTGTGCCATTGAGTTGGTGCCCGGTTGTAAATTTCCCAAGGGGCGGATTTTCAACTTGTCTGTGCCCGAACATGATGCCATGCGGTCATACATCAGGGAATCATTGGAGAAGGGGCACATTCGGCCCTCATCTTCTCCTTTGGGTGCTGGCTTCTTCTTTGTTGCTAAGAAAGATAGTTCGTTGAGGCCTTGTATTGATTACCGTCTTCTTAATAAAATTACGGTCAAATATCAGTACCCTTTGCCTCTGATGTCTGATCTGTTCTCTAGAGTGCAGAGTGCCAGAGTGCACTGGATCTCAAGGGTGCGTATAATCTCATCCGTATTAAGGAGGGTGATGAATGGAAGACAGCTTTTAATACTCCTGAGGGGCATTTTGAGTACCTAGTGATGCCTTTTGGGCTCACTAATGCACCTTCCGTCTTCCAGGCCTTCATGAATGATATTTTTCGGGACCTTATTGGTAAATTTTTGATTGTGTATTTGGATGACATCTTGATTTTTTCTGATGATTGGGACTCTCATGTTGGGCAAGTACGGGATGTTTTTCAGATACTTAAGGATAATGCACTGTACGTTAAGGGGTCAAAGTGCCTCTTTGGGGTGGGGTGCAAAGGATTTCCTTTTTGGGCTTCATCCTGTCTCCCTCTGCTATTGAAATGGACCCGGTTAAGGTTCAGGCTATTTACGACTGGGTGCAACCGACTTCTCTAAAATCCCTGCAGCGGTTTTTGGGGTTTGCTAATTTTTACCGTAAATGTATAGCCAATTTTTCTGCCATTGTCAAATCTCTGACAGATTTGACAAAGAAGGGAGCTGATGCTGAGCATTGGACCCCTGAGGCTATTGTGGCCTTCCAGGAGCTTAAAAGGCGATTCACTTCTGCCCCAGTTCTGCAGCAACCGGATGTGTCTCGCCCATTTCAAGTTGAGATCGATGCCTCAGAGATCGGAGCAGGTGCTGTTCTGTCTCAACGAGACGCTACTTTGGGTAAACTTAAGCCCTGTGCCTTTTTCTCTCGGAAGTTTGCTCCTTCTGAACGGAATTATGATATGGGGAACCGGGAATTATTGGCTATGAAGTGGGCATTTGAAGAGTGGAGGCATTGGTTGGAGGGGGCTAGGCATCAAGTTGTGGTGCTTACGGACCACAAGAATATCATCTATCTGGAATCGGCCAAGAGGTTGAATCCTCGGCAGGCCAGGTGGGCTTTGTTTTTTACCCGGTTTAATTTTGTGGTCTCTTTTTTGCCGGGCACAAAGAATGTTAAGGCCGATGCCCTTTCCAGGAGTTTCTACGCTGACTCATTGGAGGTTGTCTAACCGTCTACTATCCTGAATGATGGTGTAGTTTTCTCGGCTATTTCGCCTGATCTGCGGTTGGCACTGGCGGAATTTCAGGGGGATAAACCTAGAGAATAGCGGAGATGGGTTTTATAAACCGCGCCAGAGATCCAGATGTAAACTTGATCAATGTACACTTTATTTCGGCATAGGTCTACGCGTTTCTGGGGTCTCAGCCCCCTTCTTCAGGACCAGCAAGCACAAGATACAAAGAATCTTCTTCTTTGTATCTTGTGCTTGCTGGTCCTGAAGAAGGGGGCTGAGACCCCAGAAACGCGTAGACCTATGCCGAAATAAAGTGTACATTGATCAAGTTTACATCTGGATCTCTGGCGCGGTTTATAAAACCCATCTCCGCTATTCTCTCTGTTATCTGCCAATCGGGGTGCTGCTGCCTTTGATCAACATATGCGGTTACAGGAGTTGTGCCTTTCACAACTCTAACAGGTGAGTAGGATTACTCTTATTACACCCCCTGTTATCAGGGTAAGACCCTATGCGCTTTTTGCCCACAGGTTTCCTGCTTAGGGGGATAAACCTGAGAGATGTCCTACAGGGAAATGGTTTGTCCCAGACCAATGGAGAGACCGAGTTGTCTCTGAGGTTCATTGCTCTGTTTTGGCGGGTCATCCTGGCATTTTTGGTACTCGGGATCTTGTGAGACGCTCTTTTTGGTGGCCTTCCCTGTCCCGAGATGTCCGTCGTTTTGTGCAGTCGTGTGGAGTTTGTTCTAGGTCCAAGCCCTGTTGTTCACGTTCTAGTGGGCTATTATTGCCTTTGCCTGTACCTAAGAAACCTTGGACGCACATCTCTATGGATTTTATTTCAGAGCTTCCCGTCTCTCAGAAAATAACTGTGATTTGGGTCATCTGTGACAGATTCTCCAAGATGGTCCACTTGGTTCCCCTATCTAAGTTGCCGTCTTCATCAGAGTTGGTGCCTTTGTTTTTCCAACATGTTGTTCGTTTGCATGGTATTCCCGAAAACATTGTTTCTGACAGAGGGGTGCAGTTTGTACCCAGGTTTTGGAGGATTTTTTGCTCCAAATTGGGTGTTCAGCTGTCTTTCTCCTCGGCGTTTCATCCTCAGACCAACGGTCAGACTGAAAGGGCTAACCAGACCCTGGAGACCTATTTACGGTGTTTTGTTTCTGCGGATCAGGATGACTGGGTTTCGTTTTTGCCTTTGGCTGAATTTGCCCTTAACAATAGAGCTAGTTCTACCATGTTGGTGTCCCCCTTTTTCTGCAATTTTGGGTATCACCCTAGGTTCCTCTCAGGGCAGCTTGAGGCGTCTGACTGTCCGGGGGTGGATTCGGTGGTCGACAGAATGCAGCAGATTTGGGGGCAGGTAGTGGATAAATTGTTTCAGTCCCAAGAAACTGCCCAAAAGTTTGCCAACCGGCGTCGGACTGTTGGTCCCCGGTTTAAAGTAGGGGACATGGTGTGGTTGTCCTCTAAAAATATTCCTATGAGAGTTCCGTCTCCTAAATTTAAGCCCAGATTTATTGGACCTTATAAGATTTCGGAGATTATTAATCCTGTATCTTTCCGTTTGACTCTGCCTGCGTCATTTAAGATTCACAATGTCTTCCATAAGTCCTTGTTGAAGAAACATGTGGAGCCGGCAGTTCCTGCAGCAGCGCCTCCTGACCCTGTTTTGGTACAAGGGGATCTGGAGTATGAGGTTGAAAAAATTCTGGATTCCCGTCGCAGTAGGCGTCAGCTTCAGTACCTTGTGAAATGGAAGGGTTATGGGCAGGAGGATAACTCTTGGGTTGTGGCTTCTGACATTCATGCGGACAGGTTGGTTCGCGCCTTCCATCATGCTCATCCCGAGCGACCCGGTGGCGTGGGTGAGGGTTCGGTGACCCCTCCTCAAGGGGGGGGGGTACTGTTGTGAATGTTAGTTGTGTTTTGGCTGCTGGGAGGCTCCCTCTGGTGGCCAGGAATGGTTTGGACTTGGACCAGGTGTGTTGTGCAGTGGGTGTTTCCTTTGCTAACTCTCTGCTTATTTAAGTCCTGGTCTGATTGCAGGCTGTTGCTGGATGTCAGTTGTTCTTTGTATCTTCAGCCTGCTTAATCCTGCTCTACACCACATCTACGCCAGATAAGTGCTTGCTCTTTATTTATTGTCTGGTTCTTTTGTTTATCTGGGTTTGTCATTTGCTGTGGTTGTTTGCAGTTTATTTCCTTCCAGGGATTTTCCCCCTCAGTGGATTGTTGAGGAACTCCCTGCAGTTCTGTGTGGAGTATAGCTCCTTTGGGTCCATGTGTTTGTGGCTTGTTGAATTTGTTATAATTCTTGTTTTCTGTTCATTGGTATGACAAGGGCAACTGGTATAGGACGGAGTTCAGATCGAGCGATCTGAGGGCCTTTTTGCACTATCAGGAAGTTGGTATTTTGCAGGGTTTTTCTCTGGCCACCATCAGTCCCTTTCCTGTCCTTTCCTATTTTAGTCAGCGGGGGCCTCACCTTTTGCTAATCCTGTCATCTACCTGTGTATTGTGTTTTTCCTATATCACCGCAGTCTTTGAATGTGGGGGGCTTGCTATTCTTGTCTATTTTCTGAGGCAGAGAGTTATTCATCTTTCCTACCTTTAGGATAGTTAGTTCTCCGGCTGGGTTCGCGGTGCACAGGATGTTAGTTAACCCCTCGGCTACTTCTAGTTGTGATGGTTAGTAGGGGATGGCGGCCAGATTAGTTGCCAATGCTCTTGTCACCTTTTTGCCAATGATTTGTGGTGGTCTTCCATGGTTCCGGATCATAACACATGGGCATACGGAGGTTGCTGATGCGCAGGGTGTGGCTGTGCATTGGAATATGAAGCAGGTTCAGGCTTGAAAGTCTGAGGTGCATTGGACTGACCTGGAAGGCTGGAAGCTGTAGATGAATCAGTGTCTTGAAGCTCTGGAGAAGTGTTAGCACTGATGGGAATGTTGATGGTAGTTGGCAGTTCGTCAGCTTGGCTCAGCACGTAATCTCTTGTACGCTTAAGTGAGTCTTCTGTGTCGAGATCACACAAACTGGTGCTGCCTTCTTGGCTCCCACCCAGAGCTTGCTCAAAGACCTTTAGCCTTGCCATTGCCGCCACGTGTTCACATTCCTTCTGTAGGGCTTCAATTTCTGCCTCCTTGCGTGCAGATTCTGCAATTGTCTCTGCTTCTCTGCGTGCAGATTCTGTTTTCATCTCTGCTTCTCTGCGTGCAGATTCTGCTTTCATCTCTGCTTCTCTGCGTGCAGATTCTGTTTTCATCTCTGCTTCTCTCTGGGCAAAGATAGCTTGTACGTTTGTTGTTTCTGCTTCAGCGCGCGCATTTATGAGCTGCTCGCTGAGGGTTGAGTACCTTGATGAGCCTGATTTGAGTGAGTGCCTTGAGCTCTTAACGGACCTGGATTTGTAAGATGCCGCTCCTGACGTTTGCGCAATTTTTGCTTCAGTCTCGCTCACAATGTTGCGCACAGTGCGGTCTCGTTCAGCATTAAGCTGTTGGAAGTCCTGTAGTTCTTTTTGAGACTCAGACGTATTTGATCTCAGCAGGGTAGAGGAATATTTTTTACAAATCTCTTTGTAAGACCGGTATGCCGAGTACAGTTGTTCAAGGGCTCCCTCTGATGGTAGCTCATGAGCACCGGGCGCAGATAAAACAGTCACTTGTTTTTGCACTCTTTGCCACAATAATGCTGTGTGGGTGTGCAGTTCACTTCTGGCTGTTTCTAGGTTCTCTTTAACCTTCCATGTTGGTTTGGTTAACTGCTTAGATCTTCCACTGTAATTTAAGTGTGAGTCCATGTCTTCCTCTTGCTGCTTTAGAGCAGTTAGTGAGAGAGTTCTCTTTGACTCCATCAGGAAGGGTGAATGCTGCTCTGCACTGATTGTCAGGGAAACCAATACTATGTTGCAATCTCTGCAGCCAGCAGTCTGTGTTTGCAGAATGTATTTGCAGAGTCTCTGCTGCAGCTTATAATTAGTTTATGGGTGATTCTTGGTTTATAGCTGCACACAGTTCTGATAACAGGTTAATACTTTACAGGGCACTTTGTCTGAAGCTGCTATAAAGTTTTATGCTGTGGCTTGTTATCAGCCCCTTGGGGTAATCCTTTCTCTGGATTGTATGCAGTATAGCACTCCTGGAAACAGGTTCTTTACTGATATATGTATACTAATCCCGGTCACAGCTAGTCCTTTTCACTATTCTGTCTCTTCCTGGTAGCTGTGAATCCAACCGCAATAATTATCAGTCCCTTAGATAACTGTATGATTTACTCACACTTCCAAGCATCAACAGATAGTTCAACTCAGCCCAAACGATGACTTGTAGAAAGACAAGGAGAAATGCTGTAGTTTTCTTCTAGAATCTTGTATTAAGTACAAAGTAAAGGCAGGTGAAAAGGAATAATCTGTACAGGGTTGTAGACATGTCTCTTCAGCAATGGTTCCTCTCTAGACTAAACTGAAGGAGAAGGGAGGAGCTTTCTATACAGAAGCCAACTAAGGGAGGTACATAGGGACAACTTCATACAGTCTAATCTACCTAGTAACAATAAGGAATTTCCTGATAGGAGGAAAAATATGCAATGCAAAAATTATACACAACAGGTTGTTCCCATTCATGGGACACAACAGTAGTCTACTATTTGCTATCATGTAGGAAACACCTACATTTATGCATGGTATGCCTATATTTCTGAGGACTATAAAAAGATGATGCTCATTAAAATCATTTGGAGAGCTTTGGAAATCACATGCCTTTGTATTTCTTTAATTTTCACCGGCGCCGTAGAATGAATCCCAGAAACATTTAGTTGAAGTGAGAATTACTTCAACACCCTAGAATGTTAAAATTGTGTGCCTGGGCTTCAAATATGAATCTAATGTCTAATCGTCATAATCTTGTATGGACGTGGCAATTTTGACTTATAAGGAGGTGGACTGGTTGCTGTCAAGTTCCTTAACCTGAAGACACCAATCTTGTTGCTTTGATGTCATGTGAATTGTGTCCTGCGTCTTTGTAAATAATGTCCCTACAATGAGAGTAAAAAAGTAGGATGCTCCATAGTGCAGAAATCCTTCATAAAGTGGAGATGGTGAGAACTGAAAGGGCATATGGTTGTGCACTCACCTTGTAGGGGTAAGGATAGGCAAATAGGTAACAGGCCAAGATGGATTTGTGCATGAACTGAATTGACTTTCCCAGGTGGAGTCTCCCAAAGAGTCTGAGAGCTAAAGACTCTATTCTGGCCATACTGGCAAACTCCTTGATGCTCTTCTCTACGAGGAGAATAGACGTAGAGCTGTGGAAGAGGAAAGTGACTCTTGCGGATTGGACTGTGGTACTAGACTGTGTTGTTCTAGAACTAACAGGACCAGTAAGAACAGGAATTATTAAGTAAAGTTTTATTTTTAAAACTGAACTGGTGGTCTCTTTCATGGAACAAGTCATCATCCGGTCCTGGCTAGCTCAAGTTTAGCAGCCTGCCTAGACCTACAGTCCACACTGCACAAGTACACACAACCAACCAGAACTTTGTTTTTCATATAGCATGCCGGGACATCAGGATACGTTGTCCTCCTCAATGCACTGCCCTAGGCACATGCCCTCTAGTGCCTAGTGGTAAACACAGCCCTGAGTGTTAGTACATCGAGCCACAAGTTGGAGCCCCCTGGTCTACAAGAATAGTTAGGAGCGCAGAGCTTTCGTGGGGCCTTTTATTCTCAGCAGCGATGGGATCAGGATTTTGAGCCTCCACCAGTTACACTTCTATGGATGGTCTACTAGACAGGTAACGTTTGCCATGAAGACAAGCCCTGCCCGTATGTTACTGTGTAATATGGATGTCATGCAGAAAAGACCTCCTAATACTGGAAAGTCATTGATATGCAGAGCTCTCATATGGTTTCTATTCAATTTCTCACTGTGATCAAAACTCATTTTTAGGGGGAATTGTAGGCAGAAACTCAGGGCGAAATCAATCTACTTGTCTGATGGGATGAATGCGATTGTTGTTATCAGGCAGGAGGCCATAAACTCAGAGTCTGATGGAAGAAAATCATGGTTGATCAGTATATACAATATATTTTGTGGCATCTACGGTATATACAGATCTGTGTATGGCAGCTGGGACCAAGTGGAGGTTAAATATATAAAAGACAGTAACACTATTACAATACTGCACCCAAAATACCTGGGTCACCAGGTTCCATATTAAATATACAGTCAGGATGAAGGAGACTCGTACACATGGCCGGTTATAATAATAATATTTATTCACTTATATAGCGCCATTAATCCCACAGCGCTTTACATCCATTGGCAATATTGTTCCCATTGGGTCTCACAATTTAGAGTCCCTATCAGTATGTCTTTGGAGTGTGGGAGGAAACCGGAGAACCCGGAGGAAACCCACGCAAACACGGGGAGAACATACAAACTCCTTGCAGGTGTTGTCCTTGTCGGGATTTGAACCCAGGAGCCCAGCGCTGCAAGACTGCAGTGCTAACCACTGAGCCACCGTGCCGCCCTATATTCATTAACTGTGTAATGTAGAATAACGCATCAGTCCTGTGGTCCTGATGATGCTGATTATTGATGATGACATTGATGATCATCATCCCTGTGCTGGATAATAGAAGCATATGCCGTAGATCGTGGTGGACGCAGCAGAAGATTCACGTACTCTGTGATTACATCTGACTGCGGAAAGTAATGATAACAGAGACCGAGCCCGGAATCTGCCTTGTACTGAGGAGCGTCATCTGCTTCTGACATGGTGGCCGCCACATCATTGACTTGTCATAGTCGTCACCCCCAGCCGTACCCCATCTTCATTGTGGGGGCATTCTCCGGAGTTGTGATCTGTAGAAAGAGGAAACCGAACTGGTCATGGAGCAGCCGAATATCACGTATCAGAGAGGTGCACACGATTTACTCCCAGTCACTACCAGTTATTATATTCATCTTACCTGGAATATATGTGGGTCCATGGGTCCCGCGTCTTGGGGGTTGTTCTTGTTCTGGTTCACACCCCTGTGTACAAAATAACAGAAAACACTTTATAATTTTGCATTGATTAATCTCAGTATATTTTTATCGGAGCTGGAGCTTAGTTTTTCTGATACACAGCTCCAAATTCTCTGCTCTCTGTCACTAGTCATAAATCTGGGTACCGCTAGGGGGAGAAGTGGAGCTTGTGCATTGCAGTGAATGGGAGCTCCCCATAGTGGTGGTTGCAGGCAGTCAGGATGTGACGCAGTGGATTGGATTATTAATGGACACTAATGATCACTTCTCCTCTCGTCTTCCAGGAGAATCTTCACTCTTCTGTGTCTATTCTGTGTCACAGAAACTAGATATTTTACACTTTTCAACTTTTGAGCAAAGTGTGTAACCCCTTCTCTTCACTTCTGTTATCTCTAATACTGAGAGAAGGGAAGGGATAATTGTCATGGGTGTGTCACATGTGACAGGTTCCTGGCAAAAGAAGGTCACAGTGTTTGGCTGCACAGAATGCTCCCTGACTTTCCATTGTTCCTGCTGTCAGTTTTCATTTGGTATAGCTTTCCTGCTGGATTTTCATCTCTCCCCCTTTTGGACCAAGCAGGAGATCGCCTTCCACCCAGCTGCTGACCATCAGTATTCTCTTGGTGATTAAATACTCCCTTCTTCCCTGGACTGGTGCTGGTGATATTATTCAGTTCATTTTAGTTCTGGTTGCAAGAAGGTGGCTTGCTCTCATCTGTAGTATTGTTGCTGAAGCTTTGCTGAACTCCTGCCTAAGTCATCTGTGGATAAGCAGTTCATGCTTTTTCACCCATGTGTCCTCCTTGTGTCTTCTATAGTGTTTAGTGTGGTTGACAAAGAGCTCATCCCACCCGTTCCCTATTTAGAGCCCAGCACTAGAGATACCTAGGGTTAGGTATCCAGCACAGTGCATAGCTGAAAATGAAGAACCCATCTAGGGTAGTGAGGGATCTGCTGAGTAGATTTTGCCAAGGATCAGTACCTCCCCCTTCCCTAGAAGCAGGTGCCCCCTTCCCTTACTTTCGACGCTCGATGGGTACTTCATCATACCTAGCATGACAATAATAGAAAGCGCTGACAGAACTAGGCAGTAGCGCAGATGGATTTTTATCCATTTTGAAAAGCTCTCTGCTATATAAAGGGCTTACAAATACACTACAGCAGTAAAATAGTGAAAAAAAGTTAATGAAGACTAATTGGAAAGTTGATGATTAACTTTGTATTTAGGCAGCAAATGAGCAGTTAATTTAAAATCTGTGTAGCCTTTTAAATTATTTAAAAAAAAAAAAGGGCAAATAAAATGGTTAAAATGTTTATCTTTGTAGAATTATGTATAATATATTTTATTTTTTCATTTCAGAACTGTTCTCAACCAACAAACTATTTATCCAGCCCAAGAAATACCACATTGGAAATTGGTAAACCCTATATCAGCCCTCCTAAGGGCAACTTATCACATGTAACTTCAAAAAGCAGCAATAGTAAGGGTAAGTGAACAGAGTTACGCATGAACAGTATGACAAATGAAGCTATAAACCATTATTAACAGGCATAATTATAAATGTCAAAGATAAATGATGAATACCATATTCTAAAAAGCTTCTCCATGTATGCAAGCTAATATCTACGCTTGTTGTACATAAACGAGTCTTACGACGAGAAGGAAAAGACTAAAGGCCCCTTTACACACTGCAACATCGCTAGCGACATTGCTGTAACGTCACCGGTTTTGTGACGTAATAGTGACCTCCCCAACGACATTGCAGTGTGTGACACGCATCAGCGACCTGGCCCCTGCTGTGAGGTCTCTGATCGCTACAAATCGTTCAGGACCATTTTTTCGTCCTTTGTTTCCCACTGCGCAGCATGTATCGGTGTGTTTGACACCGTTACAACGACATCTTTAGCGACTTAGAACCTAGCCCGTAGGCATGCTATAGCGTTCCCCTTCCCGCCCCCTTACCTCCGATTGGTGGTCGCTGTTGCGTTCTGATTGGGTGGCTTTCACTGAAAAGAAGGCAACTTTAGCGCTTCGTCCTTTGTTTCAAAGCTGCCTTGTTCCTGAGCGTGCTGGTTTGCGGATCATTAGAGAGTTCTCCAGTCTGCAATACTATAAAGCCTATACGGTAAGCATCATTTGATTGAAGCTGTATTGATGCTGTATAGATAAACCAGTGTGGTGTCGCCACACAGAGAACTCTACAAAGATCCGCTAAGCAACAGAAGCTCAGGAACAAAGGATATACACGCGCGACTTTTGCCAATCTTTCCAAGCTCGGGGTCGCCAATAAGAACGCACTAGCAATCACCAATCTGGGCTGAGGGGGGGGGCATGTAAAAATGACACCTAGGTGGCTTCAGCGCCAAACACCATGCCCCTAACATAGGTGTGAGTCGTCAAATAGCTGCTGTGTGACACGTCCCCAACGACCCTCGAGGTCGTTCTGCAGGTCCGTATCGCTGCTGCATCGTTGGCCAGATCTGCCTGTTTGACAGCTCACCAGCGACTGTTTAGAGACTTTCCAGCAATTTCGGCCAGGTCGGGATCGCTGGTGGGATCGCTAGAAAGTCTCAGTGTGTAAAGGGGCCTTAAAGCTAGCATCCAAAACTAATTAATTAAAGCACGGTAATTTATTTACTCAAGCTAAAAAGATCTATCCATTGAGATTACACAAGCAATCGATATGAATAGAACATAACGTGTTTCAGGCACAGGTGGTCCATAATCCTAGAAAGGATACTGTAATCACTACCAAACAAAGGATTCACATAGAAAAAAAATAAAGTTGCACATCGGGTTCTATTATCATTGCCTTTTGCTGTTTTCACTATAGCTGTGTCACAAAATTTGCTGACTGTCATGGCGGCGTTGAGCTCTGTTCAGATTGCAGATTCTGGCACTCCGCCTGATAGTTTCCTTAGTGTCTGGGATCAACACACGCAGACTCAGGCATGCATCGACCTGCTGTGTGCTGATTCATAGATAGGCTAGCAAGAGTTAATCTCTGCTAGTCTTCTTGATCCTTTAATCACATGTTGTGAGGAGACCTATCATATCTTTTCCCCTCCTATTTATGCTGGTTGAATCCTTCTACCCATGCCAGCTATAGTTTATTATATATTGTCTGTGAGGTCTGGTGTCTCAGACTCTCTGGTGAATGTTGTCAGGAGTAGAGCCAGGAAAGAGACTCTGGCTTCTCCACCATAAGGAGTATCCCTGAGGTTAGGGATAGCATAAGACACCCTAGCTTGAGAGTCAACTTAGGAGCCCTTGTTCTCCGCTATCCCATAGTCATTATGACAAGCTGATTGCTTGTGAAGTGATATGGTTTTCCTTCTTTTAAGGGAACCTGTCAGGTCAAATAAGTGTTAAAACTTGCTGCTATAGCACTACATATGCTAAATCCTGTATTTCAGTGAGGTCTTATGAAGAAACCTCATAAAGTAAAAGAGCAAACATAAACCTTTCTCAAATATATATTAGAAAAAGGAAAACATGTTCTCACTACTTTAGTGATAAAACACTGGCTCTGTAAAATAAGGAACCTGAAGTTAGATCAGGAGTCTCACTAATTGACAGCTGTGTGAGGGATTGTGTTTTTGCTGTTTCTGTGCAGAATGTAGTAAGAAACTCAAATTATTCCTTTACAAGCAGCAGTGTCTTCCTATTGACAGATCAAATCGTTATAAGCAGCTATGTCCTCTTCCTTTATCTGGTTTACAGAATATATAGGTCATCTTATTACTTGTATGAATGCTAACTAACAATAGTCAAGGAGGAGAGTTTGACCTGATTTGCTTATCATAGAAATTCAATTTTTTTATGAAAATTATGGAAAAAAAATAGGTTCCCATGCTATTCAATGGAGATGCAAATTGACAAACAGATGAATCGATACATCCACTCTAAAGTCTGCAAATCTAAGCACAAGTCACCATTTATCACTCAGATGTATACAATTTCATGCCCTTACTCTCCCCATAGGGAACCTGTCACCAGATTTGGTGACTATAAGCTGCAGCAACCACCACTGAGCTCTTATATGCAGTATTCTAACATGTTGTATATAAGAGCCCAGGCCGCTGTGTAAAAGGTAAAAATGACTTTATAATACTTACCTAAATAGACGGTGCGGTGCAGACGGGTCAGATGGGTGACTCTGTTCTCCAGGTGCGGCGCCTCCTCTTTCGGCCATCTTTGTCCTCCTTCTTCTGAAGCCAGGGTGCATGACGCGTCCTACATCATGCACACGCGCTGGCATTGAGGTCCTGTGCAGGCCTTGAAAAGGGCAGATCAAAGTATTGTAGTGCGCCTGCGCGGGACCTCAATGCCGGTGTGTGTGCATGACATAGGAAGCGTCATGCACCCAGCTTCAGAAGAAGGAGGGCAAAGATGGCTGAATGAGGAGGTGCCGCACCCGGACAACAGGGCCACCCATTCAACCTGTCTGCACCGCCCGTTTAGGTAAGTATAAAGTCATTTTTACCTTCTACACAGCGGCCTGTCTACAATTTTCATTGTTTCCCAAATTTTATACATTAGAATTTTACACATATTGTTAAAAAATAACTGTATATTTTTGTCTGTTTTTCAGGACACGTGGTTTCCAAGCAACCTGTTAACATTTACTCGATCTTGTCAACAGATAACACCGTGAGTTACTATTACTAGACTATTTCTTATGAATCTTTTGCAATGTTTACAGAAAATGTATAGATGGCGTAACTCAATGCTATGGTAGACAGACGGGAGCACTCAAAGCGTAACCATTGTTTCATTTTATTTTTTATTTATTTTCAAAAATCAATAGTACAAATGAAAAAGGTAAACTTTGTAATATATCTTATTAGATACAGATGCTTTTTTTCTCCTCCTGGATTGATTTCACTCTATAAAGTAAAGACCGATTTTCCCATTACTGAGATAGGTGATCATAATTGCTACTCATGAGATTCTATCCAGGGAGGAGCTAAAGGTAGACAGACATTTTGCTGCAAGTTCTCCTGAAATGAGAAAAGAGGAGCTAAAGACAGACAGACATTCCACTGCAAGTTCTCTTGAAATGAAAAAAGAGGAGCTAAAGGCAGACACAGACATTCTGCTGCAAGTTCTCCTGAAATGAGAAACGAGGAGCTAAAGGCAGACACAGACATTCCACTGCAGGTTCTCCTGAAATGAAAAAAGTGGAGGTAAAGGCAGACACAGACATTCTGCTGCAAGTTCTCTTTAAATGAAAAAAGAGGAGCTAAAGGCAGACCCAGACATTCCACTACAAGTTCTCCTGACATGAGAAAAGAGCTAGAGGCAGACACAGATACTTTGATCCAAGTTCTCCTGAAATGAGAATAGAGGAGCTAGAGGCAGACACAGATACTCTGATGCAAGTTCTTCTGAAATGAGGTGGGAATAGCTAGATGCAGGCGCATATATTTTGCTGCAAAATCTCCTGATTTATTGAGATGATCTCGGTACTTACCTACATGAAACCTCCGTTCTTTACAAGATCTCCTTCTCTACTCCCCTCGTATCTCCTCTTCCCACAATCGCATACAAGATTTCTCCTGTGCCTCCCCGATACTCTGGAACTTTCTACCCCAACACATCAGACTCTCACCTACCGTGGAAACCTTCAAAAGAAATCTGAAGACCCACCTCTTCCAACAAGCCTACTATTTGCACCATAGCGATGCACAACCAGCTCTACCCTCACCTACTGTATCCTCACCCATCCCCTGTAGACTATCAGGTTAAATTAAAGGGGTTGGACAAAAATATTATTTGAGGTGAAATATAGCTCAATAGGGTTGAGATCAGGTGAGTGACTCGACCATTAGAGAATATTCTATGTCTTTGCCTTAGAAAACTCTTGGGTTGCTTTTGCAGTATATTTTGGGTCATTGTCCATCTATTCTGTGAATGTCCAATCATTGTTGCTGCATTTGGTTAAATCTGAGCAGATAGTATTGCCTGTACATTTCAGAATGCATCCAGCTGCTTTTGTCTTCAGTCACATTATCAATAACCACCAGTGCCCCAGGGCCATCGGGAGCCATGCATTCCTGGGCCATCACACCGCCTCCATCATGTGTTAGAGAGTATGTACTGTGCTTTGGATCATGGAGCCGTTCCAAGCCTTCTCCATACATTATCCTATCCATCATTTTGGTACAGGTTGATCTTAGTTTCATGTGTCCAAAGAAGTTTTTTTTCCAGAGCTGGGCAGCTCCTTTATATGTTTTTTGGCAAAGTCTAATCGGACCTTTCTATTTTTAAGGCTTATTAGTGGTTTGCACCTTGTGATGAATCCTCTGTATTTGGTGTAATAAACTCTTCTCTTTATGGTGGACTTGGGGGTACTCTGCACGCTGCGACATCGCTAGCCGAGGATAGCGATGCCGAGCGCGATAGTACCCGCCCCCGTCGCACATGCAATATCTTGTGATAGCTGCCGTAGCGAACATTATCGCTACGGCAGCTTCACACGGACTTACCTGCCCTGTGACGTTGCTCTAGTCGGCAACCCACCTCTTTCCTAAGGGGGCGGGTCGTGGGGCGTCACAGCGACGTCACACGGCAGGCGGCCAATAGAAGCGGAGGGGTGGAGATGAGCGGGACGTAAAACATCCCACCCACCTCCTTCCTTCTGCATTGCCGGTGGAGGCAGGTAAGGATATGTTCCTCGCTCCCGCGGCTTCACACACAGCGATGTGTGCTGCCACAGGAATGAGGAACAACATCGTATGTCCTATTGGTGCGACATTATGAAAATGACCGACGCTACACAGATCGCCGATTTACGACGCTTTTGTGATCGTTTATCGGCGCATCTAGGCTTTACACGTTGCGATGTCGTTACTGGCGCCAAATGTGCGTCACTTTCGATTTGACCCCGACGATATCGCAGTAGTGATGTCGCAACGTGCAAAGTACCCCATGGATACTAAAACATCTATTTCCTGGAGAATGTTCTTCACTTGGGTGGATGTTGTGAAGGAGTTTTTCTTTACTATGGAAATAATTCTGTGATTATCCTTCATTGTTGTCTGGACATCTGGACCTTTTTAAGTTACCAAGATCACCAAGGTGCTTTTTTTTGCACAATGTACCAAACTGCTGATTTGGCCACTCCCAACATTTCTGCTATTTCCCTGCTTGATCTCCTTTTTTTCAGCCTAATGATGGTCTGTTTCTTTTCCATTGTGAGCTCCTTGACTGCATGTTGTAGGTTCACAGTAACCGCTTCCAAATGCAAATGCCACACCTGGAATCAGCTCCAGACCTTTTATCTGCTTAATTGATGATGTAAATATATACACAGTACTGTGTAAACATTTTAGGCAGACGTGGAAAACATTCTCCAAAATAAGGATTTACATCTCTTGTTTGTTCATTCACATTACATTTTCTATTCAATGATAAAAAAATAAACAATTCTATTTTTGAAAGCGTTCTAAATTTACAGCTTTTTTCCACACCTGCCTAAAACTTGTGTACTATTAATTTATTAAATAAAAATGTAAACAGTTAATGTTTAATATTTTTGTCTCATCTTCTTTAAATGGACACGATTGGTCTATTATATATACAGTACAAGTGTTTTATTCAGGTGTGGACAAATGCTGTAATGTATGAATTCTATTAAAAATAGAAGCGTTAATAGCTGATTTTTATCAGTTAACAAAAAATGCTAAATGAACCAATGTATATAAGACAAATGAAATCATTCTTATTGTGTAGCATTTTTTTTCCACACCTGCCTAAAGCATTTACACTTTTACACAGTACAGATTATATGGCATGTGCCTTTTAACAAATTGTTTGCATCTTTAAACTACTATTCACCAGTTAAAGATATGTGCTACAGTCAAGGACTGCAATACATTCCTGGTATATTTTATGCCACTTTACGGAGACCGAACAATCATATTAATGATCATTTGATTTCTATTGATGTCATGGCATTGCGAGATGTGATGGTGCTGCATGACATCATGGCGCTGCATGAGTTCATGACATTGTGTGAGGTCAAGGCGTTGTGTGAGGTCATGGCGTTGCGTGAGGTCATGGCGTTGCATGAGATCATGGCGTTGCGTGAGGTCTTGGCGCTGCCTGATGTTATGGTGCTGCCTGATGTTATGGCGTGCGTGAGGTCATGGCGTTGCTTGAGATCATGACATTGCGTAAGGTCATGGCGTTGCGTGAGGTCATGGCGTTGCGTGTGGTCATGGCGTTGCGTGAGGTCACTCATGGTATACATGGGTCCAAGAGGTAAGGGGGCCATTTCCATCTCCATAACAGGTGGAAATGTGCATTATGATGAGCTATAGGACTGTATTTATTTTACTCTTTTTACAGCTGTGATCATCACTGTCCCTATTGGGGCTCACAATCTAAATTCCCTATCAGTATGTTTTTGGAGTATGGGAGGAAACCCACTCAAATCCCCCCATGGACAACATACAAACCCCTTGCAGATGTTGTCCTTAGTGGGATATGAACCCAGGACCCCAGGGCTGCATCAACAGTGCTAACCATATGACCTATACATTGTTCTGTCATGGGTGCCTACTTACAGTAGGTCTCTGTCCACTCCTGATTCATCCCCCATACACTTTCCATTGTTTGTGTAAAAGTGATCTGATCCGGATACTTTTCAAATATTTTTGTGTTGAGGGGAGGTCTTGACTTTCTCCGGACAGCAACTGTTCAGTGAGAAAGAAAAGTCAGGCAGTTAGTAGGAGGGGGTACCAGGAGTTAATGTCCTGGAAAATTCCTCAAAGAGAACTTGTCAGCTTGATTTTTCTAAAGTAAAGGCATGGCCATAATGGTTTGTTTATACAGATGAAATCAGAACGTTTTGTGAAGAAATCCATTTTGTGCTGGTACTTTAATCAGCTTTTGACGTTTTCAGGCAATAAGAGGTACAAAACTGTGGGTAGGGTCTTTGGCTTCTACCCCAGGTTCTCCGCCTTCCTCAAGTGTCTGTATGCTTTGTCAGTGACCTCCTCGTTTGAAAGTTTGCACCAGCACCGACCTTTTTGTGGGTGGTGCTGTTCTTTCTATGGTCAACGTTTGTGCAGATTTATCTCCCAAAAATCTTCAATGAAATGTTGCCGGTGTCGATACATGAGCAGATTGACCTCCCTACAATCTTCAATAAAATAGCAAGGGTGATGGCGCTTTCACAGATTGAGATAATTGAGATCTCAATATTCGCATGCGCCACCACCGAAGACATTTTATTGAAGACTGTAGGGAAGTCAATCTGCATCACACACCACCACGGCACGATTTTATTATTTATTGAAGACCTTTGGGAGGTCAATCTGGCCAAGCGCCTGTCATGGAAAGGTCTGTGCCTTTGGCAAAATTTCAAATTGGAGGCTATGACCTGTCATACAGAAATTTGAGAAGTGCAAAGGCAACTGGGTTTGAGCTGGTGACCCTACTCACAATCTCATTCCTGTGGACCTAAATCTTATTACTCGAAAACTTCAAAAGTTGATTGAAGAAGAACCACAGATTAATTTAATCTGTATAATAGAGAAAATATGACCATGCGTTTAACTAGAAAAGTCTATGACAAGTTCTCTTTAAAGGGGTTGTCCACTACTTTTACAAAGATGGCCTATCCTTAGGAGCAGTCAGGGTCCAACACCCTGCACCCCCCCCCAATCAGCTGTTTTCAGTCTTGCCAGTTCCGGTGCTGCTTCGTCTTTTAATAGTGGCCGCGGCCGGGTACTCTACATCCGCTTCCTATTGATTAGAATGGGAGGCAGATGTGCAGTACATGGCCGTAACCACTATCAGAAGACGGGGCAGCTCCGGAACTGAGCATTTCCGGCTGCCGGGACTAAGAACAGCTGATCGGCGGGGGTGCAGCCGGTACGGACCCCGGCTGATCCTAAGGAAAGGCCTTCTATGTAAAAGTAGTGGACAATCCCTTTAAGGTAAAATGTATTCTTTATACTCCGTTTAGCAATCTTTCGATATTTGTCATGATATTATGTCGTCCTTTAGAGCGATCAGTATAAATTTAATTTATTTTTCAATTCAGCTGATTAGGAAACAGAAAAAAAAACATTTCTAGATAAAAAGTGATTAGAGGGATTTTAAGCAGAGCTCCTGTTGAAGATTAATTTAATCTCTTCAGATCCATTTCTGCCACCTACTGCTCGGTTACTCACACTGAACATATGAAAGTGATTTAAGAGCTTAGAAAAAAGACCAATGTCTGTTAGAGTTTGCAATCTCTAAAACATAAAATTCTGCCTTTTCAAATGCCAAGGACGAACTATTTTTTTTTCCTCATAAAGATGAAGACAAAACGAAAAAGTAACTGGCTTAAAAAAAGCGTTATTTATTGCCATACTGATTACAATGATTGCATTGAAAAACTAAACAAAAGCCACCAAAATGGTGAAAATAATAATGTCAGAGGGTGTGCAATGGAGCAGGTAAATGGAGACAATGCTCTATCTTGTCTTTAAAGGGGTATTCCAATCTTAGACATTTCTGGTATCTCCTCCGATTTCTAGAAATTGGTTTTCACAACCCCATCCCTTTCTACACTCAGGTGGAGAATGAATGGAGGGGTGGTTGCATCTGTAACTGTTTGCGAGAAATTTACCTTCAGATATCTGGCTAATCTGTAGATAAATGGTGTTCATATCCCATGTATACAACTGACTGGAACTAGAAGCAACAGGGAGAAAATGAAGTTATATTCTCTCTGCAGCCGCTTGCTTCCAGTAATTGGGGCAGTGCAATAAAAGGTCACTATAGAGATGAGCGATGTTCGAGGTTCGCCAATTTCATGTTCGAGTGATTTTGGGGGGTGTTCGAGTCGTTTGACGAACTCAATCGATTTGGTAAAAGTTCGGTAGTTCGAGTTACGTTCGAGAACCGTTCGATCAACAGAAAGCGTAGCTAGTTACTAGCTGGCTTCTCACTGTAAGGCCCGTTTCACACGTCAGTGAAAAACAGTGACGTTTTTCACTGGCGTGTAAAACACGCACATGTCCCTGTGTGTGCCGTGAATCACGGCACACGTGGGTTGTCTAAGTGCAATCCGGGCTCCGTTATCCGTGGCCCGTGATTGCACTTAGAAATCAACTCACCTGCGCCCGCTCCCGCTGTCCATGGTGCTGATTCCTCCTGCGGTGCACCATCCGGCCGGCGGTGACCCCCGCAGCAGCTGCTCCCGGGTCGGCTGTGTCACGCATAATGAATATGCGCGACAGTAATCAGCCGGCTTAGAAGCAGCAGGGAGGACGGGCTGCAGAGGACATCGCTGGACGCCGGGTGAGTTAAAATGTTTATTATTTTAAATGCACGTTTTTTTCTGGCACGTGTTTCACGGACCATACCACTGCGTGGTCCGTGGAACATCAGTGATGCCAGAAAAAAATGGACATGTCTCCGTGCAGCAATCACGAACACGCGGTTACGCCGCACGGAGACACGTGCAGTGAAAAATCACTGACGTGTGAGCAGACCCATTGATTATAATGGGTCTGCATATGTCAGTGATTCTGGTACGTTTAAAAAAAAGCACAAATGTACCAGAATCACTGACGTGTGAAACGGGCCTAATAGTGTGAGTCACTGTGAATCATGATATTATCAAAATTCAGCGTATAGTGTGCGGGGGGATGGGGTTTAGATCAGTCCTGCTGCTGAGTGCTGAAAGAATGCCAATCGCCATGTTTTTTTTTTTCTTCTAATTGCGCGTACAGTGGGGCGGACCAGGCTGTCAGCAAATCACAGACACACACAGCAAACTGGAATTTTGCCAGACAAGCAAGGGCATGTGTCATAGGCTGTGCATGTCACATGTGCTTGCCTTATAAGATCCGGCCATTTTCCCTGTCGCCGTCATTATCTCTCTGCTGTGGGTGGGTGACAGTCACTGCTCCCGCTGCTGCTGCTGCTGTGTGCGCTATAGACATACAGTGCAATCTACAGATCGCTTTAGGGACTACTTGTAATTTCATTCCTTTTCAGGGCTGCATTACAGCCGTTCATAGGCATTGTTGCTAGGCAGGTCCGTGCCAACGCTGTGCAGGGCTTTAGATAACAGCGTCTGGCTATATCAGCTCAGGCAATTCTTGTTGCATTTTTTCATTGGCAGGGATAGAAACTGAGGCTTCCTATCCTGTCCTGCTACCTACAGCACCTCTGCATTCTATACACCTGCCCATTTTTGCTACTCAATTTTTATAGCAAACAGTGCTGACACTTAGTTGCATACTAAAAGTGTCTGGGATACTAACTTAGTGTTCCTCTGGTGCCAAGCAAGGTACACCACCTCTGCATTCTACTCACCTGCCCATTTTTGCTACTCAATTTTTATAGCAAACAGTGCTTCCAGTTTTCGGGCCATAGTTGTGTGGCGCCCCTGACCTGGTCAGGCACCACTGAGTACTGCACCCATGCTGGGTCAGTACAATACAGGTAATCCTGAAGGCTGATTAGGGTGTAGACACACAGACACCAGTAACCAGGAACACACACACAGCTAGAGGTGACCCCTGAGCAGACTCAGGGAGGGGGTGTGGCCCTCGCCTTGCAGCTAGTGGTGGGTGATGAGACTGGACAGGTGGAGCTGTGCAGAGGCAGGCACAGAGGGGAGGGAGTAGTGAGCCAGTCGGCTAGTGGAGCTGAGAGAGCAAGAAAGTGGAGTGCAGAGAAGCTAGGCCGACACTGCAGCTGTAGTGGCTGCTGGCAGGGGAGAAGGGCTATCTTGCAGTGCCGCCTGAAAACCAACTAGAGCCGGGGTGCGAGAGGTGGCTGAGTAAGGGGACTGCCGGTGGACCAGGCCCGCTTTGGAAAACAGGTTCCTAGAGCAGGAACCCATTTACTAAGCCTGCTAAACCTGCTGGTGAGGGCTCTGCATGCCCTTCACCAAACCTACAGAGATTCCGCAGCTACAGCAGCAACGAGGGGGCCCATAAGTGAGAGAAGGCAAGCAGCCAGAATTACTTGGTCCAAGCTGCCCGCAAACGGGCCAGAAAGGGGAGAAAGGCGGAAGCAACTTCCCTAGGTAATTCCCACAAGACTTCAAGTCGGGGTCACCCCAAACAAAGAGGGCAAGGAAGGCGAATCAGCAGTCACCCCTACATCAGCCAAAGGGATATCTGGTTCCTCCTGGTTCATCATAGCATCACCCGGGTTGACTCACAGCTACCATCTGAAAGTGAGTAAAAACCCTGAAAGACATTGCTTGTGTGTGAGTTCTTCTGTGACCTGTGGTACTACACACTTACACTGGGCCCTGGGGCCAGCCTCACTCTCGGGAGGCCACAACAACTGACTACATCTAACATCAACCCCATGCGTCCTCTAAACTGTAGTGGCGGTCATCCCTGACCACAAATACCAAGAGTGGCATCAAGAATTCCCCCATTGATGGTAACCTACCTGTGACCAGAAGATTTCCAAGCCCATGGAGACCCTGCGGCGTCCTGCATCAGAAGGTAATGCAGGGCTCCACAGTTGCATTGTCAGGGATAGTCAATGTTGGTTCTTCAGCTGTCAATAAAGCTAGACTACGTCTGCCGTGTACACCACCTCTCCATTTTTGCTACGACATTTTAAGTGTCCAATCTGGTCGCAAACAAAATGAGTGGCAAAAGGATAGATGCTGGTGGAAAGGGGAACAGGCATGTTGGAAAGGGAAAAAAAGTTTGTGTCCGTGGGGGAGGTGGTAAAGCTACAGTAACATCTGCTGAAGAAAGGCCATCTTCAAGCAAAAGTAAGATGTCTACTACTTTCCGTGGACAATCTGATGTGCTCCCTTTTTTACGGAACCGAACTACTGTAACAAAGGTAGATGATGCACAAAAAAAGAACATGCTTGAATGGATCTCAAGTGCTCCAACAAGTGGCCTCTCCTCCACCTCAACTTAAACATCCAAAAAACAACAGTCCTCTATGTTGTCACCCCAATCGCACTTGCTTTCTCCCAGCTCTCAAGTCTCCACCCGCCCTGCAGAGTATGTTGTAACAGAGATGGGTGAGTCTGCAGAGCTGTTCAGTCACACTATAGCCTGGGAATCAGAGGTCTGCTCCCAAGCTACAGTGAGTACAGACCAGGAAATGGTCTGCAGTGATGCCCAGAAGCTTTGTGAGTCTGATTCAGGCCCTGATGACCAAGTTTCTGAGCATAATGTAGACCCTCATTCACAAACTGTAACACCTCTTGGTGGAGACAATGAGGAACATACTGATGATGATGAGACTCAGATACCTAATTGGAATGACAACTTAACTATTCAGTAAGGGCAGGAAGAGGTTAGGTCTGAGGGCGAGGGGAGTGCAAACACAGCGGTTGATGATGAAGTTCTAGATCCCACTTAATGTCAACCCACAGTCAGGCACTGGAGGAGGTCAGCAGAGGTGGTGGAGGAGGATGAGACTGACGATGAGGTTAGCTTGCGCCTTCCTGGACAAAGATGGAGTACTGGAAGCTTGTCAACAACTGCATCCTCAGCCACAACTCTGCTTCTGAGCACAAGTCGGGGTGGCTCTGCAGGTCGCATGGGCTCTAATAGTTGCATTGCCTGTTCCTTTTTTGACATCGCAAAGGATCACCCAACTCATGTGATCTGTAGGCTTTGTCACCAATCTGTAAGTAGAGGCCAAAAACTCACTAGTTTGATTACTTCGTCCATGAACCGTCACATGAATAACAAGCATAAGTCCCAGTGGGAAGCTGACTGTGCTACAATGCGGCCTAGCACAGCGGGCCAACCACCGTCTGCCCCTTCAACTGCATCTGCGCGCTCTTCATCCTCTATGACTGTGGGGACAGCAGTCACACATGTTTTTTTACGCAGACCTTCCACCTCTTTAACCACAACAGGCAGTTTGCTTGGCAGGTCATCATCAGTTGTTTTGGGAGGGGAAACAGGTACTATTGTAGAGCTCTCTCAGACATCGAGAGCACCAACTTTGGATGAAGGCAATATCACGTCTCCGCCTGCACTTTCCTCACAGACCAGCAGTTTTCCAGGGACAGCCTACCCCACACCGTCTCCGCACAGCAGCCAGATCTCGGTCCCTCAGATGTGGACAATTAAAGGCCATTTCCTCCGAGCCATGACAAAGCTAAGAGGTTGACTTTCACCCTCTGCAAGCTGTTGGCTACAGAAATGCTGCCTTTCCGCCTGGTGGACACAGAGGATTTTCGAGACCTTATGTCCGTCGCAGTGCCCCAGTACCAGATGCCCAGTTGCCACCACTTCTCCAAGAAAGGTGTGCCTGCGCTACACCAGCATGTCACACACAACATCACCACTTCCTTGAGAAACTGTGTGACAGGGTGCATGTCACCACCGATACTTGGACCAGTAAGCATGGACAGGGACGTTACATGTCGCTGACTGGGTACTGGGTAACTATGGTGCGTGATGGAGAAGGATCTGCTGTACAAGTCTTGCCGTCCCAACGACTTGTGCGTCAATCCTCTGTAGGTGGAAGTTCCTCCACTGCTTCTGCCTCCTCAACCTCGTCTGGGTCCTCCACCTCCACCCCAAGCCTGCCTGGTCAGGCCACCTGCGTTTTAACTGCGCACAAGGAATCCCGCACACCTCCTTACTATGCTGGCAGCAGAGCTCAATGGCATCAGGGGGTCTTTACGTTGAAATGTCTGGGAAATAAGTATCACACAGCTGAGGAGTTGTGGTCACCTCTGGAGAGCGAGTTTAGTAAATGGTTGTCTCCACTCAACCTGCAGCCAGGGAAGGCCGTGTGCGACAATGCTGCAAACCTGGGTGCGGCCCTACGCCAGGGCAAGGTGACACACGTTCCTTGTATGGCTCATGTGCTGAACCTTGTTGTCCAGCAATTTTTAACCTACTATCCTGGCCTAAATGGGCTTCTGTACAGGGCACGGTCACTCTCTGCTCACTTCCGCCGTTCAACCGGCGCAGCTTACCGACTTGCATCGCTCCAGAAGTCTTTCGGCCTGCCGGTTCATCGCCTGAAATGCGATGTGCCGACACGCTAGAATTCGACTCTCCACATGTTGCAGCGACTGTGGCAGCACCGCCGAGCCCTGGTGCAGTACGTTATGACGTATAGCCTGGGCCGACGAGATGCAGAGGTGGGGCAGATCACGCTGCTGGAGTGGTCTCAGATCAAGGATCTATGCACCCTTCTGCACAGTTTCGACATGGCGACGAATATGTTTAGCGCTGACAATGCCATTATCAGCATGACAATTCCAGTCATTTACATGCTGGAGCACTCTCTAAACACTATTCGGAGTCAGGGGGTGGGACAAGAGGAAGGGGAGGAAGTACAGGATGATTCATATGCGGAAGGGCTACCAAGATCTACAAGGTCCAGACGTTCTGCATCACCAAGGCGGTAGGTATGGGACGGTGGGGGAGAGGGATTAACAAGGGTGCATGGTAGCAGCCAAACTGTTGAGGAAGGTGCAGGAGCCCAGGAAGAAATGGAAGACAAACTGGCGATGGGCATGGAAGACTCAGCAGATGAGGGAGACCTTGGTCAAATTTCGGTTGTTCGAGGTTGGGGGGAGATGTCAGAGAAAGGAAGCACGGTTATCACTTCGCCGCTACAAACACAGCAAGGACTTGGTCCACAGGGATGCGCAAGACACATGAGCGCCTTCTTGCTGCACTACCTACAACATGACCTTCGAATTGTCCAAATTAGAAGTAATGATGACTACTGGGTTGTGCCACACTCTTAGATCCCTGGTACAAGTCCAAATTTGGCAAAATAATTCCAGCCATAGAAAGGGACGCACGAGTATCAACAGAAGCTGTTACGCAATCTTAGCTCAGCTTTTCCACCAAACACCAGTGGTGCACAGAGTGAATCTCCCAGTTGTAACTTGCCAAACATGGGACTGTCTCGTCATCATCAGTCAAAACCGTACCAGCAACATCGTATCTGGTGGTAACAGCAATTTTATGGAATCGTTTCATAATTTTTTTAGATCATCCTTTGCAAGGCCACAAGACATAAGAAGCCTGACACATAGTCAACGGGTGGAGAGGATGATACAGGAGTATCTCCAAATGAACATCGATGCCATGACTATGCAAATGGAGCCTTGCTCATTTTGGGCTTCCAATCTTGAAAAATGGCCTGAGCTTGCCACTTACGCCTTGGAGATCTTGTCGTGTCCCACAGCCAGCGTTGTCTCTGAACGTGTCTTCAGTGCTGCTGGGTGTGTGCTGACAGATAAGCGTGTGGCGCCCTGGACAAGCCAGGTCGTCACAAGGACTACACCAACACACTCCACACCCCAGTTAGGCACACCGAAGCCAAACAAAAATCCTTGCTGCCTTCCTCCAGGGGCTGATGTCAACACCAGGGGGTGGACCAGGCGGTTGGTCCCACCCACCGAGGAGTTCACAGTCCTGGAGGCGGGAAAAGGAAGGAAGATCAGTTTTGGAGGTTGAGGAGTAAGGTGGTAGTAGAGGAGACTGACCGTGTCCGGGTGTGTGGCCCGAGCACAAACAGCAAGGTTGGCAGACGGTGGTGACCGTCTGCAGGAGAGGCTAATCAGAGTGAACCGTAAGGACCGTGGACGGGTGGTGGCCCACCGGTACCGGATCGGAGAGCAAAGAGAAGCCAGCACCATTCGGCAGGGCCTACGGACCCCGACCAGGCTAGGAGTCGCCGTAAAACCGCTCAAATCCGTTAGCGAAGGGAACCTCCGGGGTTTCCCAGCAGCCAAGACCCGATTGAAGGCAACAGCTCAAACCGTAGAGGGAAGCCCAGCCACCGCCAAGGCTACAATTCCCAGGGCCAGAGCCTGCGGGCAAAAGGGGCTCCTTCACCACCCATCCAAGCTGGGGAGCGGGTTACCAGTGGGAAGCCATTGGAACCGTACACAAAACACAGGTGCAGGGAAAGGCAGTCACCATCAACCTGCCGGGAGGAGAACAACCGCAGCCGTCTGTGGGACCCGTCCATCCAGCCATTTGTTTGACCAGAGACTCTGTGTGAATTACTGGCTGAGTGAGTACCACCGTGCCGTGTGGCACAGCACTGCCCCCGCGACCCTGCACCTCGCCAGGCCCCGTAACCCGCCTGCCAACCATCCCTACCCCATCACCGGGCCCCGGGACAACCAACCCCCTACCCACGGAGGGGAGAACCAACATCCAAGCTGCTCCCTGTCACCGCTCCCGGGATCCCCGTCCAGAACAGCGGTGGTGTCACCAACCTCACCACAACCGTAGGTGGCGTCACGGACAATATCCCTAAACCAAACCACCCCCTTTCACTCACGGGCGAAGAACGCCGCTCGAGTCCCCGGGATCCGGCCCACCGCTCGAGCCACCACCGAGCAGCAGCAGCAGTAGCCGGACCCGAGCAGTGGGTGAGCGCAGCGTCCCCTCCTCCGCACGCGTCTGTCCAGTGACAATGTGGACAGACTAACGTTCATCAAGATAAACAAGTCATGGATCAGCAAGGACTTTGCTACCCCTGTGTCATCCTGGGGAGAGTAAAGGCTGGCGTATTTTTGAATGTGCTTGTTGCAAATCAACATATCCAGTTTGCAACTGGCGCACAAGTGATGCCACTGAAGTGGTGTGTGTAGCCCAATTTTTGGGAAAAAGGGAGACTCTGCTTGGAGTCCCCTTGCTGTGTTTTTAACAATGAGCCAAGATGAACAAGTCATGGTTCAGCAAGGACTTTGCTACTTACCCCGGTGTCATCCTGGGGACAGTTAAGGCTGGCGTATTTTTGAATGTGCTTGATGCAAATCAACACATCCAGTTTGCAATTGGGGCACAAGTGATGCCACTGAAGTGGTGTGTGGCCCAATTTTTGGGAAAAAGGGAGACTCTGCTTGGAGTCCACTTGCTGTGTTTTGCATGATTTTAGAAGGGCGTGCCATGCCTATATCTGTGTGTCCTCCTCTTTTTACTTGTCGAGCTCTTTTGTTTTCGCATGAGTATATGTCCTTGTCACTTTCCCATGTGTTTGTGTTATCTTGGGAGTTGTTTGTCAACTTTTGGACACCTTTGAAGGTGTTTTCTATGTGTTTTTATGTGTTTGTGTTTGCCTGCCATTGTTTTAAATGGGGTTCGAGTGGTTCGTTGAACGGTTCATCGAAGGGATCCTCCATTCGATGAACCGAACCAAACTCGAACGCTAGGGGGTGGCTCATCTCTAGTCACTATACAGTGAGCGTATCTGTAGTCACTCCACTTCATTTTCTCATTTCTTCTAGTAAGCCAGACACACAGATTTTAAACACTGAAAAGTCAAAAAGCCAGCACCAAATGTGCACTACAGCACTAAAAATTCCAAACTGTACTGATTATAAAATTTGTGATTTTTGGCAAAAAAATTGCAATTTCTTGAGCTACCCCGCCACATCATGGCAAATCTCTTTGGGGCAGTCCTACTCTAAAATATTTTTATATAAAATGTGCCATACGGCCTCACATATGAAAAAGCAGAACTGTTCTTAACAGCACTTACCTGGTGTTTTTCAATCCCGTACCCATAATTTAATCATGGCTGTGGGCGGGACAGGCCCAAGCAGGCCCAAGCTGCTTGAAGTATATAGCCTTTGGACAGGGCCTGATGACTGAATGTGAACAGCCACCAATTGACAAAAATCAGGAAAGGTGAAATATAACCAAAATTGGGGTGCACAGGCAAGGTGGGGGTCAGCCACCGACCAATTCAACAGAGAAAAAACAAAAAGCCAGCACCAAATGTGCACTACTGCACTAAAAATTCCAAACTGTACTTATTATAAAATTTGAGTTCTACTTTTCATATGTGAGGCCGTATGGCACATTTTATATAAAAATATTTTAGAGTAGGACTGCCCCAATGAGATTTGCTGTGACGTGGCGGGGTAGCTCAAGAAATTGCAATTTTTTGCCAAAAATCTCAAATTTTAATAATAAGTACAGTTTGGAATTTTTAGTGCTGTAGTGCACATTTAGTGCTGGCTTTCTTGTTTTTTCTTCATTGAATTGGTCGGTGGCTGACCTCCACCTTGCCGTGCACGCCAATTTGGGTTGTATTCCACCTGTCTTGATTTTGGCTATTGGTGGCTGTTCACATTGTCATCAGGCCCTGTCCACAGGCTATTTACTTCAATCAGCATTTGCTTGGGCCTGTCCTAACCAAACCCATGATTCAGTCATGGGTACGGGATTGAAAAACACCAAGTAAGTGCTGCTAAGAACAGTTCTACTTTTGATATGTGAGGCCGTCTGGCACATTTTCTATAAAAATAATTTAGTGTAGGACTGCCCCAATGAGATTTGCCATGACGTGGCGGGGTAGCTCAAGAAATAGCAATTTTTTTGACAAAAATCTCAAATTTTAATAATAAGTACAGTTTGGAATTTTTAGTGCTGTAGTGCACATTTAGTGCTGGCTATCTTGGTTTTTTTTTCCAGATTTTAAACACTATTTACATAAAAATTAACCTTAAATCTGCAGGTGAATGGCATTTCTAGATATCAACAGTGTCCCATGCACCACTCCACCACTTGTGCTGCTTGGTACAGTTCTCCACCAGCTGCAACTTTGTAGACAATCCAAGAAAACTCAAGGCACCAAAAGACTCCGCTCTGTTTATAAATCTTTATTTGTCCTAGCATACAAAAGAAAAAATGCGTATGTAATTTTTATGGCTTGAAAAAGCCTCTCTGTCAACCGAAATATTTATAAATGGAGAGTAGTATTTTGGTGCCTTGGATTTTCTAGTATTTCTAGATATGTCAGGTTTCCTTTCACTCAACAAAAAAGTTAATAGAATTGCAAAATTGGTTGGCAATTTCTTCTTTCATTCTCCGGTCACGCCTATCCAGAAGTTGGTTCCCTCTATGTGTAAGTGAAACTACTGTTCCCACTTCTGAAGACCACACTCAGTTACATGCTTCTATCTCACCCATAAAATCAAAGGAATGGTAACTAAAATAAAAGCACATTTTTCTGCAAACCTTTGATAGCAGCATAAATAATACGCATTGATGCCTCTAGTTAGTACTGATAACCTACTTGGTATTAGATAAGTATTTCATGGTTACAGAAATTACACTGCACTTTGAGATAGAACTCCTATTACCATCCCCAACAAGCAATACAAAGGTTTACTGACCACTATCCATGCATGAATACAGCCCCAGAACCACCATCAGTACATAAAGGCATCACCAGAACTACCACCATCAGTACAAGAACACAGCATCGAAACCACCACCATCAGTACATGAATATGAATTCAACCCAGAACAACAACCATTAGTACATAAATATAACACCAGAACCACCCCATCAGTACATGAATATGAATACAGTACCAGAACCACAACCATCAGTACATGAATACAGCACCATACTCACTGCTATTGATACTTGAATGCATCACCAGAGCGGCTGAAAGTAGCTTCAATGACCTAAAGCACTAGCTCTTTGTCAACATTTTGAAATTAAGGACCACAAATGCAATTTGTCAGAGCTATTTACGAAGGCAATGTTTTTATTGGCAAAGTAAGTACCTGCAAGGCACCTATATGGTTGAACCTTTAGTGCACATATGAACTGGCACATCCTGCATTTTGTCTTTTTTTTTTCCAGCAACACAGATGACGAGGGCGAATCCAAGTGTATCGGTCAATGAAAAACACACAGATGGTATCAGTATACAGTTTGTGTGCTGTACGAGGGTTGTATGTGGTTTAACATTGAAAGTATAGAAGAAGCTTTGTAATATTAGCCGCACTGGGAAAAACGGATGGCACACAGATGGATCTCGGATAGAACATTGATGGAAAACATGGAGGACACACTGATGGCACTTGGATAGGACACTGATGGAAACCATGGAGGACACACTGATGGCACACTGATGGCACTCAGATAGAACAGTGATGGCACACTGATGGCACTCGGATAGCACACTGATGGAAAACATGGAGGACACACTGATGGCATTCTGAAAGCACACTGATAGAAAACATGGAGGACACACTTATGGCACATGGATGACACACTGATGGTACACAGATAGCACATTGATGTCAAACCTACAACACACGGATGGCACACGGATGACAGATGGATGACACACTGATGGTACATAGATGACACATTGATGGCAAGTGTATGACACACGGATCACATATGGATGACACTGAGATGGCACACAGATGGCACATTGATGGCAAACCTACAACACATTGATGGCAGACAGATGGCACACGGATGACACAGGGATGAAACACGGATGACACACTGATGGTATATAGATGACACTTTGATGGCAAGTGTTTGATACATGGATGACACACGGATGACACCCAGATGACACTGAGATGGCACACTGATGGTACACAGGTGACAAACATGGCACATTGATGGCACACTGATGACACATTAATAGTACACGGATGGCACACGGATGGTACCCGTATGACACATTGATGACACACTAATGAAAAAAACATTGATGACAGATACTGGTTTTACAATTACGTTTTTTTATACGTCCGTGTGAAGGCGGTTTACCGAGTGATGGGACTGGCATCTAATAGACATTTATTTTAAATCCTGTGACTACTGTACATCATAAATGTCTAATGTGGTAATAATTCTTTAGGATGTTATACTAGTTTATCCTTCATAGTTTCACACTCCTAAGTGCAACTAAAAGAGAGTGACTTAGTCAATTAACGGAACATTGTTCATTTACCTAACTCATTATCGTGCAATCATCAAATGTCCTCTTTAGACACATTAAAGCTTTGTGCTTCTATTATAAGAGAGTTGCAATTAAAACATGTGTTAGGCGAGAATTCTGACCCCGGGGCGACTTTCTTTATCTCCAGCTACCACTCCTCATGGAACCTTGGTTATTGCCGCTACATCCATTTGGATTCATTAACGCCATTGACTCGCCACCACTTCAAGTGTAGGGCCAAATCTACGTTGAATTCTTGGGGTTTTAGATCTAATCGTAAAGCCTTTATTGCTTGTATCTTTCAATTTCTTGCAATTATTGATAGCTTTTTAATGTATTCATTAGCAATTCATGTCACTTATGTACATTTAGTGTCATTATCTATTAGTTCTTCTTTTACAATCTTCTAAAGATTACAGTAAATACATATGAGTCCTATGACTTCTGTTGTAATTAAAACATTTTACTTGAACATTTTTTAACCCAGAGCAGATTTCTTTATTTTCTGCTTCATTCCTCTTTGATTTCTTCCTTCTGATGTCCTTTAAGCTTCTTAGAATATTTGGATACATTAAACAGTTGCCATTGACTCCACATTGTATGTCAAGTGATAGATCTATTTTAATTCCAAGGATTTTAGATGCAAGTATACAGTTCGTATTGCCTGAATCTCTAGCATTTTCTTGCAATTATTATTACCTTTTATATTTTATCAAAATGATGAGAAGGTCATGGACACCGCAAAGCCTAAAGGATATAAATACATTCTAAGGCATTTTTTTCCAACTGTCTCCCTGTGCCAACAATACTCAATAGACCAAAGGCCACACATCCCGCAAAATCAGTACTCCTGCTGTACACTGATTAGGGGCAAACACCTAATGACCCAGAACAGATGTACACTGGAGATCAAAATTAGAGAACAACACACAATTTCCTAAATGTTGCGGTCATTGTGTCGTCCAATGTGATTACATCCGAATATGAGGAAACTTGCAGTATTTGAAGCTTATTTCATAAATTGAAATTTATAAAAAAACATATAATAAAAATGTAAATGAGATAAATGAAAAAGAACGCGGATCAAAATTAGAAAACACCAAGTTATCGGTGTTAATCTGGCCCCTGGTGCTAATTTCCTTATCTGACAAACTCTATGTAACTGGCAGCCTAACTCTCGAGTTTGTACTGAATTTGCAAAAATGGTGTGCCGTTCCAAAGTGACTGAAATCCTCTGGCAGCAGGTTGTCTAGATGAAGGCCAAAAGGGTGACCCTATCAGCCATAGCAAGAGAAGTTGGTCGTTCCAAGTCTGTGATTTTGAAAATATTGCTTCTTTACAACATCACAAACTCTTTCAAAACCCCCAAGGAGGCTGGTCACCCTCGAAAGACAAATGCAAAATAGGACAGGATAATGTGGAGAATCTGCATGGGTAATCATTTCAACACTACAGCTGGTATTGCTCACCAGTTCAGCACTGAACAGGGTAAGGATCTGTCTCGTCATACAGTGTCACAACGTTTAAGATAATTTCGACTGAAAGCCCATTCTGCAGTGACCAAACATTATTAGCAAAAAGAATCAAAAGGCTAGACTCACCTTTGGTGAGGAGCATGTTGTGTGGACAGAGGAGAAGTGCTCCACAGTTCATTTTACTGATGGAAGCAAGTTTAATTTATTTGGGCGTGATGGGAAACATGTTTATCGAGAAACTGGGGAAAGACTGAACCCAAAGTGTGTTAACAAGTCAGTGAAAGGTGGTGGAGGAAGTGTCATGGTTTGGGGAATGTTTCCTGCAGCAGGAGTTGGACGTCTCATACAGCTACATGGCAGAGTGAATGCAAGTGTGGATCAGAACCTTCAACATGTTGTTCCTTACTTGCATTCATCACTCAATCAGCCAGCAATTTTCATGCAGGACAATGCCCCTGTCACACAGCAAAAGAGGTAAAGCAGTTCATTGAAACAGAAAACATTGAAACAATGAAATGGCCACAACCCAGAGTCCTGATCTAAACCCAGTAGAAACCTCTGGAACATCCTAGGTGACAAAGTTATACCCAAGAAACCCACAACAGTCAAAAAACTGTGGAAAAGACTGGAAGAAGAGTGGACCAAAATCCCACCAGAGCAGTGTGAGAGACCAGTGATGTCCTGTGGTCGCAAATGTGCTGAAGTCATTCAAAGCAAAGGCCTGTACACGTGCTAATGATTGTGACTGTTGTTACCTTCAGAAAATATACTTATAATATTTCTCTGTGCTACATTCATTGCTGTTCTCTAATTATCATCATCACGTTTTGAGAAAATTAAAGGTTTTATGTTGATAAGCTTTGGATCTTTTGTAAAACCCTGTTCTAGTGGCATAGTGCACCCCTTACAAAAAAACCTTCAAATATTCATTAATGTAGATTACATTATTTATGAAAAAAGCAAGTGATCATACATTGTTCTCTAATTTTAATCTCCAGTGTATATAACTCTGAGGTTTCTTAGGAGTGTATCACACCCCTTTTGAGCTTTTAATATAAACACAGCCTCATGTATGTCCAAGTGACCTCAGTAGCCTATATAACAACACACCACAGTATCGGACTACTTAGGTTACCTAAATTGTAAAACCGGTCTACAAATTATCCCTAGTTAGGGACAACCCTGCAGTTGCTGGTGTTTTTATATACAGATGGTTCTAACAGAAGCAGCTGTGGATTTTTAACGTAGGATGGTGTCACGGAGGTGTCGGGGTAACTGGAGCAGGTACCCCTAAACTGGCCTCCAAACTTGGGACTCTGTGCTGTCCCTTATCCCAGAAGTAGGTTTGATGGTAGCAAGGTCTGGACCACCAGCATGACTCTAACGTCTATCCAAACCTTGATCTAACACCCTCTCGTCCCCACCCAGGAGACAGCCAGGAGTTGAGAAGAAAACCCCACAAATACCACAGACAAGGGAAGAACCAAAACACATGCACACTGCAATCAGACACAGAGGAGAGACAAGTGCCCTGGAAGAAATAAAACACAGGAAAGAAATTAATTATCGATAGGGATCTTTCCACACCCCACAGGAAAGCACACGACAGATCACCAGGCTCTGGATCACTACAATAGGGACCAATATCTCTGAAGCAACGCTGAGCTATTTGGCGAAGAGCAACCGGATCCAGCACCTTATAAAGAGTGAAGACGGCTGTGAGTGGTTAAAGCAGCCTGAGCTCCTAACAGCAGTTCACAAACCAGCAGGATTGGAGAGCAGTAAAGTTAAAATAGCCGACGCACGAGTCAGGCTAAGCAACTAAGAGACCTCAGGTTGTTGATCAGTCTTTGTGGTGTGAATAGAGTCTGACACCGCCATGACACCCAGCGAGTGCAAAAGCTGAACACCGATTGAAAGATGGTGCCAAAATTAATCTTCTTTGGGAAGTATGTAGAGCTTTTTTCTTTCACAATGCATCCAAAAATTATCCCTTTTTCTTATGAAGCAAAAACAGGTGTGCTGTTTTGAAAGTGAAAAAGTAATGGCTTCTCAAATGGAAGTAAAAAATGGATGCATTTTTTGGGATCCACAACAAGTTTGCTATTTTCAAAATGATTAATAAATTACAAAGACTTATTATCGAGTTGTGCATAAATGATCCCTCATTAGGAGGGAGTAGGAAGAGGCTAGCTGTTTTCAAAGTGAAGAAGCAATGGCTTGTGAACAAGTCATGCCCCCCAAAAAATCAACCCTATTTTGGATATGTTTATGTACCATAAAGCTATATAGTTATAGAACATACTGGACAAGTGCAACAGATGTGAGTGGACATCTAGGAGTAGTGACTGCACCCAAAGCAAAACAGTCTAAAAATATAATGTGATGCAATTGAGATGTTTGGTAGTCTAAGGTCAGCAATAGCAGCCCTGATAGCAGCAGTAGTACAGTATAGGTAACATGATGGACAGGGAGTTGACGCCTGGCTGAGTGTTGGCCATCTGCACTGCTGGCGGCAAAACTGTGTAGAAGACAGAAAATGGACAGTCAGGCAAGCAGATGGTGTGCCCAATCTAATCAATAGCATCAGCCGTTGGTGAATGAAAAGCAGCACTGATTCATGCCTGATTCATTTTGACAAATGGAGGTTTTCCATGCTTGTGGGAGACTACCTGGTCTAAGTATGACCAAGTCACCATTACTTGACAGTACTCTGGAGGGTGGACATGACCATATGTGCTGGCTTGGCTACTTATTGGCGCTGTAATGCTGGCACAAGCAGGGGAGTATTGGATCTGAGGGAATTGCCAAGGGGTTTCCTAGTTAGTCTTCCACTTGGCGAATGCTCTACAAAGTAGCTAACACCTTATCTTAGTAATAAGTCAATTTGGACTCCTTTTCATAAGTCAAAATTCCCACATTTTGCTTTTCGAACAAGGGTCAAAAAGCATGGCTATCCAATAGTCATCCCTTTTACTTGATGGTAGTGTAAGGGGATGGCAAACAACCGCTGTTCATATTCCAAACATTGCCACCTGCTGGATACAGAGTTGACCGGTACTAAAGCATGATGACTGTTTCCTTGAGGGAAGAGCTTAAAGGCTATGCTGGGTCATGTGACAGTTGTGGCACAATTACAAAATATAAAAGGGGAGCAAAGGAGCTGGTGCCAAGCCTTGCAGGCATACAGATGTGCACACAACAGAGGAGGCCCATATAGATTGCACCAAAGGCACCTAGGGGTGAGCAGAACCTTAGCAGGGCCAGTTTTAGACAATAGCTGAGCAGGGGAGATGACAGTGCGTCTGCGCAGGATCCCAATGTCGGCCAGTGTAGAAGACATAGATTGCATCATCCACACTGGGCGGGATAGAAGTAGGACGGAGATCGCAGCAGAGAGAAGGTGCCGAACCAGAGAGCAGCAACACCCATTGGACCAGACCGCCCCCTAGGTGAGTATAATAAAAGTGTTTTTTATGTTATACACAGCGGCCTGGGCTCTTATATACAGCATGTTAGAATGCTGTATATAAGAGCCCACTGGTGGGGGCCACAGCTTATAGTCCCCAAATCTGGTGACAGGTACCAAAGAGTGTGGTTGTGTCCATAGCAACCAGAGCACAACTTTCATTTTACCTCAGCAGTATAAGAACTGAAAGCTACTTTGTGATTGGTTGCTATGGGGATCAAAGGCATATATTCTTTTACACAGAGTTTATAAGAGTGTGGTGCTGTGTTTTCCACTATTCCTTTTAGTATTTAGTGGTTGTGGTTAGAGATGAGCGAACCCATGGAAGTTTGGTTTGATTGCTGCATTCGAACTGAACCTCCACTAGTTTGAACTTCACCCAAACCCCAATGGAAGTCATTAATTGGCACTTTGAGTTTCCGCCCACATACAGCCAGCCAGAAGCAGATCACATCCGGGGAAGGAGGGCGGGACCCAGGGAAGCATCGGCAACCGGTGTGAAACGGCCGTTGTCCGTGTGCGCAACATCCTTGTGTGACGCCCTGGCCAGGTAGTCACAGATAGGGCCCTGCATTACACCTTTCCCTCACAGGTAACACACAGCCAACCTTAAAACCCTAGTCACCGCCCTATGGGCTTGATAGACACACCAGGGGGCGGAACCAGGCGGTTGGAAGACGCCCACCTAGGAGTTTTAGACAGCCCGGGGCGGGGAAAAGTTGAGTTCAGCCCAGGGAGTGGGTGTTGAGAGTTCAAGTGGGAGAGGAGTGTGGGCTGGAGCTGTGTCCAGCTCCAGCAGAGGCGAATACCCAAATTGAACAGGTACCAGGGTAGGAGCCCTGGTGCCTTTGGCTAGGAGGCAGACGGCAGTCTCCGTCTGCAGGAGACGGGAAGACAGCTCGGTGGAACCGAGGTGGAATGGGACAGGGTTGTAGCCCGCCGGTACCGACCCGGGGAACCGACTCGGAAACCGGAGCACAAAGGGGGTACTCAGACCCTGAAGCTAGGCCAAGAAGTGACTGGAACTAGTTAATTAACTGGTTGCGGCCAGGACTAGAGGTCCTGTCTCACCCAAAGTCCCAACTGAAGGCAACAGCCCACCAAGGGGAATAAAAGGCCACCGCCACGGCTCAGAGATCCCACGGGCCAGTGTCTGCGGGCAAAGGGCTCCTTAGGCGACAACAAGCCGGGAGCGGACTGCTGAAGTTGCCAGCGCAGGCAGTTCACCATTCTAAACAGGTGCAGGAGAAAGACAGAGACCACCAGCCGGGTGGGGGAATCCCAACGCAGCCAGCTGCAGGCACCGACCACCATCACCTTGGTTTACCAGAGACTCGTGTGTTTACTAATAGTGAGTACATCAGCGCCCTGCGGTCACCCATCTCCCTGCACCGCCCAACCCCCAACGGGTCCCCGGGCCACCGTCCCTGCCCACGGAGGGGTTAACAACTTGCTGCACAACATCTCCCCCGGGTGCCCCGTAACTGCAGTGGTGGTGTCCAATATCACGACACACCGTGGGTGGCGTCACGAACTCCGTACGGCTCAGCCCATAGATATCCATCTTACATCCACCATCCCATCACTCCCCCTTTTCATTTGAAGTGACCATGAGACCCCCGGGTCCGGAAACCCTCGAGCCACCCACAGAAGGGCCGGATCCGAGCAGCTCGGCTGCTAAGAGCGGGGCGATACACTTGCATCCTCCCCCTATGCCTGTATAAAAACACAGCATTCTGAAAAATCTACAGATCGGTGAGTGCCTCATTTTCTTCATATTTAAAACAACAAAGGAACATTACGGACTTTGGTAGAAAAGTGTGCTACGCCTCCTTTGATGGAAAATAAAGTGATCAGGACAAGTCGTGGGCTCCACATGTAGTGTATTCTGTTTACGTAGTAGAACTATGACATCTAAAGGGAAGAACGAGTTTTCATTTTGGTTTGCCTATGATCTGGAGGGAACCACAAAATCATAGTGATGACTGCTACTTTAGTACGTGCATGACCAGCTGAGGGAGTATTCTCCGGTCGTGATGTCTGTATTACCAAAACCCTTATCCTAAAAATAAACACACGGACTGCATGCGACTTGGTTCAAAATGGCCACAGCAGCCTTTATTGCCTATTGTTCACAAACTAAGCACCTTAGGGACGCCGTCCAACGGGCGACCCAGGACAACAACACACAGATAACAATAGACAATGCCAATTACATGACCCTCCCGGGGGCAGGCCCAGTCCATAACTACTACTCCCCTTGCCCCTGGCCGCAACACACCGACCCAGAGACGAGGTGCCAATCACCCACGGATTGACACCGTCACACTTTGGCAGAACCCCGTGCCTGCCACATCCCGGAACCGAGAGCCACCATACCCAGACAATGACTCCCGGTCCAGTTACCAGTCACTTCCAACCTCTGGACCAGACCTACCCCCCGCCGCTGTGACAAATAGCATCCCAACATCCCAAACCACATCCCCCAGATGACAACACAAAAAAGGGAGGGTGGGCGAGGATCTCTTGGCGTCCGGAAGAAGAAGAGGAGGTAACCCCCTCCTCTCCCAGACTAACCCTTTCCCTACTCCTCCTCTTCCTCCCAAGCTAAAACCACCCCTTAATGCCATATTAGGCCTGCCTACCAAACTGTCCCTATTAACCCCATCACTCCCTAACTCCCCCTTGGTCATGTCGCCCCTCCTCCCCAAGGGGGGATCCATAACTTTCTTGACCAGCTGAGGGAGTATTCTCCGGTCGTGATGTCTGTATTACCAAAACCCTTCTCCTAAAAATAAACACACGGACTGCATGCGACTTGGTTCAAAATGGCCACAGCAGCCTTTATTGCCTATTGTTCACAAACTAAGCACCTTAGGGACGCCGTCCAACGGGCGACCCAGGACAACAACACACAGATAACAATAGACAATGCCAATTACATGACCCTCCCGGGGGCAGGCCCAGTCCATAACTACTACTCCCCTTGCCCCTGGCCGCAACACACCGACCCAGAGACGAGGTGCCAATCACCCACGGATTGACACCGTCACACTTTGGCAGAACCCCGTGCCTGCCACATCCCGGAACCGAGAGCCACCATACCCAGACAATGACTCCCGGTCCAGTTACCAGTCACTTCCAACCTCTGGACCAGATTTACCCCCCCGCCGCTGTGACAAATAGCATCCCAACATCCCAAACCACGTCCCCCAGATGACAACACAAAAAAGGGAGGGTGGGCGGGGATCTCTTGGCGTCCGGAAGAAGAAGAGGAGGTAACCCCCTCCTCTCCCAGACTAACCCTTTCCCTACTCCTCCTCTTCCTCCCAAGCTAAAACCACCCCTTAATGCCATATTAGGCCTGCCTACCAAACTGTCCCTATTAACCCCATCACTCCCTAACTCCCCCTTGGTCATGTCGCCCCTCCTCCCCAAGGGGGGATCCATGGCTTTCTTGACCAGCTGAGGGAGTATTCTCCGGTCGTGATGTCTGTATTACCAAAACCCTTATCCTAAAAGTAAACACACGGACTGCATGCGACTTGGTTCAAAATGGCCACAGCAGCCTTTATTGCCTATTGTTCACAAACTAAGCACCTTATGGACGCCGTCCAACGGGCGACCCAGGACAACAACACACAGATAACAATAGACAATGCCAATTACATGACCCTCCCGGGGGCAGGCCCAGTCCATAACTACTACTCCCCTTGCCCCTGGCCGCAACACACCGACCCAGAGACGAGGTGCCAATCACCCACGGATTGACACCCCCACACTTTGGCAGAACCCCGTGCCTGCCACATCCCGGAACCGAGAGCCACCATACCCAGACAATGACTCCCGGTCCAGTTACCAGTCACTTCCAACCTCTGGACCAGACCTACCCCCCCGCCACAGGACAGACCACGTGACACCTTACGTGGCCTGGACCCGCCACACACCAAAAGCTCGCTCAACACCATCCTGCAGGCCCAATGCCCATAAATCCACTCCAATGTCATTGAGGTGCACTCCGTCACCCCTCCGAAACCGCCAATCTGCCGGCTCCAACTCCCTGTGCCTCACCACAATCCCACCGTTCCTGGTCACAAACCTGGCAACCACCCGATTCACCTGGGTCCTGGCCTTATTGACCTTTTCCACCGACCGAGCCCCCCTCCACGACAACCTGGTCACTATGTCTGACCACACGACAATCAAACCCGGGTACTGCTTCCACAACCGCAGCAAGTCGATCTTTATATCCCGGATCAGATCCCGTGACGCCCGGACTCCCAGATCATTACCTCCCACGTGTAATACCAGCACATCCGGAGGCCGGTCAACCTTACAATAACGACCAAATTCTGGGACCACCCTGCTCCACTCCATGCCCCGAACACCGATCCACCGAACAGTCGCCTGCCCACGATCCAGCCCTAGCTGCCGACCATTCGGGCGAACCGCCGCCCGCCGAGCACCCCAAAACACGAAGGAATGCCCCAGAATCCAGATTAGGCACATCCCTACAATAAAGAAAGACAAACGAAAACAGAAATTAAAACCAATAACATCACCACCATCAACGCCTCTCAGAAAACCCATTCTACCTCCGTCCTCTACCACTTGTACATTACCCCCTCTTTTTTTTTTCTTTTTTTCTATATATAAACCACTTCCAAACCGCCAGACCACCTGTACCTAGACCAAAGTTACCATAATGCTACAACAGCTGCGGCCTCACGTACCGCCGAAAACAAGAAGATTCCCATCTACCAATACGCTTTACCACCTCATCACCAAGCCCCCAACGAGCGGCCTCCGTAGCTGCCCCTATCCGAAAGGAATGCGACCCGAATTCCTCCGGGCGCTCCCCCACGCTCCGCAAACTTCGCCGCAGAACCGCTACAAACTGGAACCTTGATAAAAAAGACCCATCCACGTGCCGCAAAAACGGGCCCGGTAAACCCCCCCCTTACGGCCATGAATTGCTCCACCAGACGTACTGGGCACAACTCCTCCCCCGGGACCGCGTATAGCACCACCAACCTACCACGGCCCAGCTGATCCGTTTTCGACCGACTAATCCGGCACTCCACCTGATCACCGCCCACTCGCACATCCTCAAGCAGCAACCCGCCGCCTGTCACCCTGGATGGGCTTACCAACTCACCGATCCGGAAAGCCCCATAAAAAGCAAGACCGAAAGCCGTTGTAAACAAAACAGTCTCGTAAACCGACTCACAAATGCCACTCAGGCCCCCCACCAACCGCCTCAACAAACCAAACGATACGGGACGCCTCTTGTCCCTCTCCCGCACACCGCGGTGGAACCCCCGCAAGGCCCGTCGAACCCGAAAATCCTGCGAAACATCTTGTTCCCCTCTTATTTTTAACCAAAACGCCACCGCCACCACCCGATGTGCCACGGCCGACGCCGATCGCCCGGCCGAGAAATCCACACTCACCAACGCCAGTAATGCCACCAAGTAATCCACGCTTACCCCATCAAACATCCGACCCAGCAACTCCTCCCATTCAGCCCACACCTTAGCATATCGGCACCAAGTCACCTCAGTCACCGAATTCCGAATCAATTCTGAGATCACCGCCTCACCAGATTCCATAAATCCACGGGACACTCAACTCCGACTTCGTCCGCCCAAGGCAGTAGCGCCCGAAACCTGCTGAACTGAAAACGAGACAAAGCGTCAGCCACCCCGTTGTCAACTCCCGGAACGTGCTTTGCCACCACCTGTACATTCAGCTGCAGACATCTCAACACTAAATGCCGCAAAAACACCACCACTGGCTCCGACTTAGCAGACAAGTTGTTAATAGCAAACACCACTGCCTGGTTATCACAATGGAAGCAAACCTTCCTCCCGGCAAAACGCGACCCCCACAGCTCCACTGCTACCATGATAGGAAATAGCTCCAACAGAGCCAAATTCCTGACCAAACCGCTCTCCCGCCACCGACCCACACACCAGTGACCTCGAAACACGGCCCCAAACCCTGCCGACCCAGCCGCATCGGTGAACAGCTGTAACGCCCCGTTAGACGCCACCTTCTCCATCACCAGGGCCCGGCCATTGAAACACTGCAAAAATTGATCCCATACCAAAAGATCGTCCTTGATCGCCTTCGTGATTCGCACGAAATGTGTCGGCGACCGCACACCTGCCGTCGCCGTTGCCAAACGTCTCGCAAAAACTCTCCCCATCGGCATAATCCTGCAAGCGAAATTCAATTTCCCAAGCAAGGACTGCACCACCTTAAGCCGCACCTTCTTTGGCGCTTTCACCCCTGCCACCGCGGCCCTCAAATCATGAACCTTCTCCTCTGGCAACCTACATTCCATGGCAATAGAATCAATCTCAATCCCCAAAAAACGCATCACAGGCGCCGGGCCTTCCGTCTTATCGGGAGCCAAGGGAATTCCGAAGCTGCCCGCGACTTTCTGCAATGCAAATAACAACCCCGCACAAACCATTGAACCCGCCGGCCCAACACAAAGAAAATCGTCCAAATAGTGAATAATGGACGTAAGCCCAGACACATCCCGAACCACCCACTCTACAAACGAACTAAACGCCTCAAAATATGAACACGAAATTGAACAACCCATTGGCAAACAGCAATCAACATAATAACTGCCATCCCACCAGCAACCTAACAAGTACTGACTATCTGGATGAACCGGTAACAACCGAAACGCCGCTTCCACATCAGCCTTTGCCATCAACGCCCCCCGACCCGCTGCCCTGACCAGGTCCAACTCCTTGTCGAACGACACATAATATACCGCCGCTAACTCCGGTGCAATGCCATCATTCACCGATAACCTCTCTGGGTAAGACAAATGATGAATAAGCCGAAATTTGTTCAGCTCTTTCTTCGGCACAACCCCCAACGGCGAAACCACCAACTTCGAACACGGCGGGGCGACATAAGGACCGCCCATTCTGCCCAAAACCACCTCCTTTCTCAGCTTCTCATCCACCACATCCGCATGAACCCGAGCAGAATGTAAATTACAGTACGGCGGGGGCGATGGACTAACAGCCGACGGGATACGGAAACCGTCAGAAAAACCAAACCATAACAACGCCGCTGCCTCGCCGTCTGGATACCTATTTAAAAAGGGGGCCATCGCTTCTACCTTCACCGGCGTCATCCCTTTTTCCAACCCCGTCACTCGCTTTTCCTTTCCCCTTTTTAAAACACTTGGACAGGCTATGTCCTCCCCCACAACCTGGGCATTCATGATTAAAGCGGCATGCCGCTCCAAACCTGCACTGCCCCTCATTATATTGCCAACAGAAACCTTTTTTCTGACTTGCCGGGGACCCGGCCCCCGGTCCCCTGGCACCCCCCCGAAAGGGCTGAGTCGGTGCCGACATCAGTCGCATTCATAAGGAAATATCCTTATGGTCCCATCGCATATCCGGCCGCAACGCCTTCCTCTGCCGAAATTGCTCGTCGTAACGCAGCCACGCCAGCCCGCCATAAACACGATAAGCCTCCCCTATCGCATCCATGTAACCAAACAAGGCCGAACAATGCTCCGAGTCCTTTTCCCCGACCACGCTCGCCAAAATCGCAAACGCTTGCAACCAGTTTGCAAAAGTCCGAGGAATAAGCCTATAACGGCGCTTTTCCTCCTCGTCCTTCTCCTTTTTGGAGTCGCTCGGCTTAACCCTATCCAGATTAAATTTCTCCAGGGGAAGCAGAGAAAAAATCTCCACATATTCCCCTTTCCAAATTTTTTCCCGCACCTCCTTCTTTAAATGAGCCCCCAGCGGGCCCTCAAAACAAACATAAACTTCGCTTTTAGCCCTATCATCTAGGCGCACCACCTCATCCTCCTTCTCCTTTTCTTTTTCCTTTGCCCCCTCCGCCGCACTCCCCCGTTCACCCCCCCCTTCCACCGCGCCCGCTCCGTCCCCCCTCCCACCGGCGCCGCCCCCCGACCTGTCGTCCCCACCCACGCCGCCGCCGGCGCCTGCGCCGCCCCCCCGCAGCCCCGGCAACCGCCACCAACCCCTGCAACAGCCCTAACAACTGGCTCCACACTGCTGCTCCGCCGGGCGCTGCCGTGTCCACAGCCGCCCTCCCGCCCCCGACACTCCCCGCCAGCGCAACCCCTGCCGCCTCCGCGGCCATCTCACCCAACCGCGGCTCAGCATCCCCCGATACCGCCGCCTCGCTGTCCTCCGTCTGCCGTCCATCCGACTCATCCGACAGCACGACCTCCTCATCCTCGCCGCTGACATCGTCTTCCATCCGACATCCGGGGGCGCCGCCGCGGCACCCCCCCACCACGGCCGCCAGACCGGGCCGCCGCGTGGGCAGAGCCGTCCCCGCTCCGTCTCTTGCCCTGGGGCGACAGCCCAGGAGACCGTCCTGTCCCCCGCGCCGGCACCCCAGGCCTCGACCTCTTGCGCCCGCGCCCACCCCCTCGCCGACTGCCAGGGGACTCTGGACGCGGACGGATAGACGCCCGGCTCTGGATCCCAGCCGTCACCGCCTCTGGCCCTCCTGGGCCGCTGCAGGCCTCCTGCCGCTGGGTCCTCCTGCTCCCACGGGACACCGCCACATCCGGGGGCTGCACAGCGGTCCTGAGTGACCGGGCGGTCGCCGCATTGCTCACGCCGTCACCCCTGCTCACTGCCGCGCCAGGGTCAGGCACCACAGACCTCCCCCTGGTGCTGGACCTACCGCCGCCTGCAGCCCCTCGGTCCCCCCGCCGACTGCAGGGGGAACTGCTGGCCTCCATCCCTCGCCGAGCGCGCTCCCGACCTGGAGCCGCTGCTGTCACTGTAAATCCAGCCCGGAGGCCAGGACCGGAAGTAGGCCCCGCGCTGGCCACTCCCACCTCCCGACCACCGCGGCTGGAACGCAGATTCCTCCCGCTGCTGCTGGGAGCAGCAGCCAGACTCCGCTGCTGCTCGGCCCGCTGCGGAGGGTCCCTGGAGGGGCTCTGGCATCTCCTCCTCGCCCTCCCCGCACCCGGGGAATACCTGCAGGGGGGGCCGCGACTGGCGCACACCACGGCTGGGGGAGCGAGGGGCAAGCGCCGACGGGTTAACCCCGGCAGCCCTGATGTGGGTCTGCACTGCCAGGGGCCCGTGCGCTGCAATGGCTGCTGCAATCAGGCGCTGGAGTTCCTGGAGATCAGCCATGGTGGTCCTCGTGCTGCTGATCTCTTGGCGTCCGGAAGAAGAAGAGGAGGTAACCCCCTCCTCTCCCAGACCAACCCTTTCCCTACTCCTCCTCTTCCTCCCAAGCTAAAACCACCCCTTAATGCCATATTAGGCCTGCCTACCAAACTGTCCCTATTAACCCCATCACTCCTTAACTCCCCCTTGGTCATGTCGCCCCTCCTCCCCAAGGGGGGATCCATGGCTTTCTACATGGAGGGATTCCACCTTAAAAATGAGAAGGAAATTATATACCCGGACCGCCGGTCAGCAATTCGCCCTGTTCCTCACAGTTCAGGAATATCTGTCCCTTCACCTACGGAGAAACCAGAAGATACAGCCGATTCAGAACATGAAGAGCAGGATTCTGACCAAAACTTTCACGCTAGTCCCAACGAGCCACAGCTTTTTTTCACAGCTCAAATTAAATGATTTAGTCAGGTACTTGGACCTTTATAAACATTCTGGAAGACTTTTAGGCTTGTAGACTAAAGGGAAAGAACCTGCCAGCTCCTGGTACTTGTTTTTCATAGTACAGAAGCAGAGAAACTTAAGTCCTCTCAGTTTTCTCCAGACGGTGCTCTAGTGTAGTGTTGATGTTCCTGGGCTGCTGGAAAAATTTAACATACTGTAGAATACAATGTGAGCAAGTGGAGACTCTTTGTTTATTCATCCGAAAAAAGTCTGAAAGCTCCTACTTAGGCTACTTTCATACTTGCGTTGGACGGCTTCCGTAGCATTGCGTTGTGTGACGGATGCAACGAATGCATTGCATATAGTGGCACAATGGATGCCACGGATTGTACAAAACAACGGAAAGCTTTTTTTTTTCTTCTTTACAGTTTTACCGGCAGCAGACTATTGTGAACAATCAGCTGATCGCTCTCAATAGCCGGCGGCCGGTCGCTCAGCTGAGCGCTCTCACATGCCGGCGGCCGGGCATGCTGGCGGCCGGTCGCTCAGCTGAGCACTCTCACATGCCGGCGGGCGGGCGCTCAGCTGAGTGCTCTCACATACCGGCGGCCGGGCATGCCAATGGGCGGGCGCTCAGCTGAGCGCTCTCACATGCCGGCGGGCGGGCGCTCAGCTGAGCGCTCTCACATGCCGGCGGGCGGGCTCTTAGCTGAGCGCTCTCACATCCTGGCGGGCGGGCGCTCAGCTGAACGTTCGGCCACCGAAAGACAAAATAAAGTTTGTGATTTAAAAAAAAAAAAGAGCATGCGCAGTGAAATCCTACGGATTGCGCTGCTCAAAAAAAGTTACATGCTGTGTTTCTTCCGCTCGAAGCAGTCAAAATAACGACGCTGCGTCATCCAGCGGATGCAACACTGACACTTGCGTTACAGTGCGTCGTCCATACAAGTCTATGGAGAATAGCGCAGTGCGTTAACGGACTGCGCTATTCTAAATAGTGATGGACTCCGCTGAACGCAAGTATGGTTCAGTGTCTATAGGACATTGCACCTGGAGGAAAGCTATGAGAATTTAGACTTTATTCTCAAGAAACTTAAAGGAACAAGGATGGTCAATATGTGGTGATCTAAAAGTTCTCTCTTTACTCCTTGGGCAGCAAGGAAGATACATGAAGTACCGATGTTTTTTGTGTTATATGGACAGCCAGGATAGGATTCATCAGTGGAGAGAAAAACGTTGAACAAAGAGAACATCTTCGCAACCTGGACTCAAGAACAAAGTTGGAGAAAGATTAGTTGATCCCAGGAAAGTTCTCCTGCCAATACTCATCATTAAATTTGAACTGATGAAGCAGTTTGTGAAATCTCTACTGAAATAAGGAGAGACTTTTAAGTACCTGTGTTCCAAGTTTTAGGGTCTGTCCGAAACTGAAGGAAGGCATTTCTGTGGGTTCAGATATCTGAAAACTCATAACGACGATGTGTTTGATACAAAAATGAAAGCTGTTGTGAAAAGGGTTTGGGAAATTTTTAAAGAAGTTGTGAAGAAATTTCTAGGTAACAACAAAGATCCAAAATTAAAGTCTATTGTGGAGAACATGCGGAAATGTTTCAAGGATTAGGAAGGAGAACGGGTTGGCTTGGACAGCACACCAACAATTTAGTAAAAAATCAAATATTTATTGAACTACATTAAAATAAAAAATACAAAAAAAGTTTTTAAATCGTGTGCATTAGGGCCACTAACGCGTTTCGGACTACAAACAAAATATTAAATTAAGTCCTTAGTCATTAGTGGAAATGTTTCAAAGCCTTGGGTTGTGTGATGAATTTGAAGTTATATTTGTTACAGTCCCATTTGGACGAATTTCCTAAAAATTTTGGTGCTGTTAGCAAAGAGAAAGGAGAAAGATTTCATCAGGATATCAAGGAGATGGAACGACGATACCAAGGTAGATAGAACGTGGACATGATGGGGGTCGATGGCAGGAGGCTTCACAGAGAAGATCCGCACCCTTCTATAAGAGAAAGGGATCAAAAGTAAAGGAAAAGGTGCAACAATTAATTTCCAATAAAGATGCAGAATGAATGTTTCATAAATCTATATATATAATATTGTGCACATTTTAGGCTAAAATAAAGATTATTTTTTTTCTTGTACATCTTGCTTGTACTTAATTTCACATGAATTTTGTACAAAATCCATAAGTGATGGTTAAAAATGGGAAAAAAAAAATTACAATCAGGGCATAAAAAAAACACAGGAATCAGTCATTGGATTTTACATTTTTTCATAAACCCAAATTTTGCATACCTGTGCATTTAGTCAGATCTTTACACACGGTAAGCATAAAAAAATTAAAATAACAAAAACACTGCAAAAAAAGCAACAGCAAAACAATCAAAATGTCATATCTATCCCAAAATGGTATCAATAAAAATATTGTGTCGCTTCGCAGAAAAAGCTCTCGCACAGCTCAGTCAACCAAAAAAATGAAAATGTTATGGGTCTTGGAAAGTGGCAAGTTTGGTGTTGCCATAATTGTACTGGCGAGGAAAATCATGATGGCCAGTAAATTGTACCACAAAATGTACACCATAAAAACAATTCCCAAAAACAATGTCAGAATTGCAGGTTCTTGGTTTGCAATTTCACTGCACATGGATTTTGTTTCTCTCGTTTTCGAGGACACTATGGGGTAAAATGAATGGTGTCATTAAAACGTACATCTCATACATCTATTTAGACAGAAAAACTGTTATGGCTCTTGGAAGAAGGGGAGGGAAAATGAAAACGCAAAAACGGAAATTGGCCATTTAGGGAAGGGGTTAATATCATATTAGAATTTTTATTCTACTCATTTAACAAAACAAAATTTTGTATTGAAATTTTGGTCATTGATAGGCAATGAATTGATGTAAAATATCAATGAGCATTATTTTACCATTGAACCCCCATTGGCACCATGATGAAGAAACCACTGCTATGATTGTGGCTGTAGCTGATCCTTGCTGTCTATCTCAGCATTTTTCTGAGGCTACTGATTAGCCACAGTGGTTACTTGTTGTAGACTAGACATCACTGTTATAGCCTTATAATTAAAGACTTCAAAGAAGCAACACTGGGGCAACAATGGATTCAACACCGGGAACAGTATGTAATGCTCATTTTGTCTATTTGTCATGGGTGTGTCACGTGTGACAGACAGTCATGTGATTTCTGACCATAGAAGGTCACAGCGTTTGGCTGCGCAGAATGCTCCCTGACTTTCTATCATTCCTGTTGTCAGTATTCATTGGTATAGGTAGCTTTCCTGCTGGATTCATTTCTGCCCCTTGTGGACCCAGCAGGAGCTCACCTTCCACCCAGCTGCTGATCATCAGTATTCCCTAAGTGTTTAAATACCACTTCCTTCCTTCGGACGGTGCTGGTGATATTTTCATTTACTTCAAGCCGAGGATGCAAGCAGGTGTTTGTACTCCTCTGTGGTATCGTTGCTGAAAGCTCTGCTGAACTTCTACCTAAATCATCTAATGATAAGTACTTCATGCATTTTCCCCTGTGTGCCCTCTGTAGTTGTTTAGTGGGGTTGATTAAGAGCTCATCCCATCCGTTCCCTATTTAGGGCCCAGTACTAGGGATACCTAGGGTCAGGTATCCGGCTCGGTGCATAGCTGTGCAACTTATCTAGGTTGGTGAGGAACCAGCAGTAGGTTCGTTCAGGAGTCACCATCTTCCCTCTCCCTATATGCAGAGTTTCCCTTCCCTTTTGCCATGCGCCTGATACTTCCTCATACCTAGCATGACACTAATTCAGCATCTTTCTGAAGCTACTGATTATCCACAGTGGTCACTTGTTTTAGAGGAGACATCACTGTTGTAGCCTTATAAATAACGACTACAAAGGAGCAACACTGGGGGGAAAAAAAGGATTCAACAGCAGGAACAGTAAGCAATGCTCATTTTGCTATGTTATGCTATTTTTTGTTTTTATTCAAAATTTTAGACAACCTTATTAAACCTTAAGTAACCATCCAATGACTTACTGTCAACTTACCGCTGCAGCTAATCTCTGGCTGCAAGAGACCTATGACATCTAGATGGCACAATCATTGCATTTGAAGCTGGCACCAACCACATGAGCCGCCTGCTCGAGATTCTTTTTGGTGACAGAAGGTGAGTATGACACCAATTTGGCATTGTATAAAAGATCATGCCAGAAAAAAAAAATGAATGCTGGATAACTCCTTAAATGCGCTCTCAGAATGTCCACCTCACGTGTACATTGGCTAGTCACTATTTCTTAGCTTTTTTCCTCTTATACACAGACAGTGAAGCAATTGAATGGGTAAGACAATAATGATCTCCACACTAGAAGAGACATCTTGTCACCAGTATAGGACATATTTGGTTGACTTAGTGTCACGGGGTATGTAGTGACAGGATAGGAGCCCCTAAGCTGGCCCTCAGATGTGAGACCCTGCGCTGTCCCTTATCTCAGAGGTAGGCTTCATGGTAGCCAGGTCCAAGCCCCCAGCATAACCCTAACTCTTGTCCAAGCCCTGATCTTACTACTCCTCTTCCACAATCTCGGGGTGGGCCGGAAAACACATTGACAAAACTCCACAAAATGACACTGACAAGGGAGAATAGAAACTTGTACACACAGCACTCAAAACACACAAGAGAGCCAATATGTGTACCGGGGAACAACAAAAAAGGAGAGGAAGTAACGCACAACAGGGGAATGCTCATACCACTCAAAAGGGCATCACGGATCACCATAAACAGGAAAATCACCAAGACCAGGATCACTGGAGCTTCTGCTGGAGCTTTAATCTGCACAAACCGGAAGAAAACCATGCTTTAGGGAGGAGACAGTTGCATGTGGCAAATAGCAACCTGAGTTCTTAGGTCCTGCTCACCAGTCTGCAGGAATTAACTCCTGCTGAGCTGAAGACCAGTGAATCTGAACCAGCCGACGCTCGCCTCTGGCTGAACAGTCCAGAAGCCTCAGGTTGCTTGTCAGACTGTGGTGTGAACAGAGTCTGACGGCACCATGCCAGCGGGTGTGTGCAGAGCCGAACATCGCATGACATCTAGGAAGAGATCAAAGGAACGTCAGTGGGCACTATAAGGAGAAGTATCTACTGGCAAAACCTATTCTAGACTCGGGACCATTTTTTTTAAAATAGTTTCAAATGAAAAATTGTAATTTTCGGATGTTACGACTGCACAAAACATTTAGAAAATACTTTTTTTGTTGTTATAGTGGTTTACTTTTTATTTTTTGTTTTCTCTATGATGTTATTTTCCTATGCTTTATGTGAAAATGGTACAAATTTAATAGCCTCTTCAATCAATTTCTGGTAAATATGGAAAGTGAATCATGAACATGTTAAGAAGGTCAAGTACGGAATCAGTACTGTTATTAGTTGGGGGCAATTGCTTCTCGCCAAAACAATTATTCAACTGAATTTCAGCTTTTGTGTAAAGCATTTGACCTCATTGATGATACAGATAGGGCCATGAAAAACAGACCCATGTTCTTTCTGAAAGCAATTGTATCTGGGGTCAGTTTAAAAGTACGACAAAAATCACCTTTCATTGAAAAAATAAAAAATGTACTTACATATTTGTTTACTTAGTTTAGAAGCTGTGAAATGTATTATCTATCTAAAATAAAAAGTTTTATCAGTATAACTATGTTTCATTAGAATCGGGCCTCCATCTTGTCGATGGCCAGACTTCAAATTAATTGTGCTCGTGAGAAATTCTGTGCCTGCCACCGACCGCAAGTGGCCTTTGGAGCCTCGTTCTCAAAACGAGACTCCAAAGGATTCGATGTGCGTCATGGGACATTACACTATTGGATTACATCGTAACTTCGAGGATTTCTTTTTATTATTCAACTGGTGAATAAAGGAGTGTGGGGGGAGTCTTTATTCACCATGGGTTTTCGTCAGCACTTCTAGGATTTTTGAAAATTAATAAATTGGTGAACAAGCCTGTGTGGGGGAGTCTTTATTCCAATAAACTATTTTTTTCTTGTTTGTGTGTTGTTGTTTTTTAACTATACACTTACCTGGTTAGTAATGGGGGTGTCTGATAGATGCCTTCCCATTACTATCAATTCACAGCTGACATCAATTATTGCCCTAATTACCACTGCACAAGAGCCATCAGGAATAGTTAGGAAAAGCAGCAGAATTGGAGCATCTAATGGATACATAACTTCTGGGGTGGCTGAAGACTGCTATTTTTAGGCTAGGAAGGGCCAAGTAACCATGGGTCTTCCCAGCCTAATAATAATATGCCTCAACTGGGGCCGTCAAGAACTGCTAATTTTAGGCTAGGAAGGGCCAAATAACCATGGTCTTTCCCAGTCTGATAATACCAGCCCACAGCTGTCTGCATTACCTTGGCTGGTTATCAAAAATAGGAGGAACCTCATGCCATTTTTTTAAATTATTTAAATAAAAACTGGTAAAACATGCCATGCGATCCTTTCTATTTTTGATAACCAGCCAAGGTAAAGCAGACAGCTGAGGGCATTTTTTTATTCCCTATTCTCGTCCTGCTCTTACCCCTTTTTGCTTTTTTTTCCAGCCCCTTCGCCCTTCGCCGTTTTACTTCATTAAAGTTCGGGTACCCATTAACGTATATGAAATTTGAGGTTAAGTCCGGGTGCCAAACCAAACTTTTAACTAAAGTTCAACGGAGTACGGTGAACCCAATCTTCCACTCATACCCTAAACATCAGATAACGTATTGTTACGCCAACCGCTAGATTATTGTGGATTTTATGTGATGTGGAAACCATTATTTTACTTTAATAATATTTAAAAGTGCACCAGTTACATGGTATGCAAATGGCATTACCAAATGATTTTTATCAATTACATGTATAAATGTCTTTATTCTTTTGTTCTACAATATAAAAAAGAGAGGCATTATTTTTGCTGATGGGAACATTGTAATTGTACCTACAATATTGGACGCACAATTAGTGTAGCAAATTTTGGTTCTTGTGTGCCGGAATGTATTATTCTGGAAATGAGCACATTTAGTTATGGTGACATCTCATGGAGATGAGGACTAGCCTCAATATGTTTTGTCTTGTGGTGTCTTCAGCAATTAAAGACTAACCCGAACATATTTTGCCTTTTGATGGCTTCGCCATCAAAGTGGTGAAGGTCACTCAGCTCAATAAGCTTACCTGAGGTCAGGTTACCTGTGATCACAGGCGGAGGACAGTGAGAACCTCCAGCTGTGACCGCAACTAACTTGAGTGATATCACCGTGGTGACTCAGTTATTCTCTGCCTGAAGCTCATGTCAGGCTGTCATGTTCTATGGCTGAGCGCAATCACTTCAGATGTAGTAGATCTGGAATCCTTGCGGGACATCATGTGGATTACTTCAGACCTGGGTGCTTTGGGGGTAATAACGGGGTGAAAGAGGGTCTGTTTTTTTGTATTTTATTTCAAATAAAGGATTTTTTCAGTGTTTGTGTTTTTCTTTTAACTTACAGATAAGTAACAGGGGGTTCCATAACTGCCTCCAATTACTAATCTAGGACTTAAATGTAGACTGGAGGAGCATAAGGAGGTATTACTGAGCTGCCCATAACAGGAAAAATACAAAAAAAAATTTTGTATAATAAATTGAGTGACTTTATTTCTACGAGTTTCAGGAGTCTGAGCCCCCTTCTTCAGGAAAAGAATAACTCTGATGCACATCAAAAAAGCACAGCTACCATTAGGTATATATAAGGGGAAGGAGAGGAGCAAGAACAAACAACAAATAAGATCTTATCACATGAAATTTTTTCAATCTAATCTAGGATTTAGTGGCAGCTGTGAGCTGTTATTAACCCCTTATTACCCAGAGGCCATGCACATTGCATCAGCGTGAGGGAAGTACCTTTATTTTTGATCATGTATATTAACATGCTGTGAGCTTATTGTGGCAACAGGTGTTGGAGCATATGTACCTAATTCGTTATTTTCTAAGGTATTGCTCTTAAAATATGATTTATAGTGGATTATAATTCCTCTTAGATGTGATATCATTAGGTACAGTATTAATTATTGATTGGTAGGGCCTTCTAGGGAGAGTGAGGGATAGCCGACGAAAAACGGGGGCGCCCAGCTACGTTAGGGTGTCATACCCTCCGTTGATAGGCAGAGCCAGACACAGTGACATATTAGGGTCACTGGAGTGTAGATATGTATATTGGATTATTAATCTTTATACCATTATGACTTCTGTCTATATGCATTATGGATTTGGCTACCCCTGTTCTATGTGATCTCCCCAATATTTATTGATTCATTGTTTGAGTTTTTGGGTTTATTCACCTGGGCGATTTTAATATTATCTAATAAAAACGATTTTTAGAGGGATTTGTATTGTACACTTGAAAATTAACCCCTTATTATGCCGATTGCCACTGCACCAGGGAATTGGGAAGAGCGGAGTACAATGTCGGGATTGTTGCATCCAATGGATGCAACAATCCTGGGCGGCTGCAGGCTGCTATTTTTAGGCTGGGGGGCCCAATAACCATGGGTCTCCCCACCCTGAGAATCCAGTTCCCAGCTGGCTTTATCATGGCTGGGTATCAATTGGGGGGACCGCATGTCAGTTTTTTATAATTATTTATTTAACTACTTTAAAAAAAAAAAAAAGAATCTGCATTGGGTCCCTCTTAGACAACACCAATCAAGCTAAGCACACGGCTGGGGGCTGCAGCCTGTAGCCATATGCTTTATCTGTGCTGGGTATCATATTATGGGGGGACCCTACAGCCTGATATCTAGGATCAATTTTGGACTCGAACCGGGTGTTTTTTTTTTTAAACCCGATTTGTCCCGCTGATACCGGGTATCTGCGAGTCCGCCCATTACTAGTTGTAATCACAGTCTTTGAACCATGGATACTTTTTTTTTCCAGTTAACAGTCTGTAAATAATTATTAACAATCATAATATTTTTAGATTATTAAAATAGTTAATGCAGTCCCATGTCCAGTTATGTAATTGTTTTTCATACTCGGATGGACATTTCATTCATGGAGATAGAGAAGATGAGACTACCATACCTATAAAGAATTAATGCCCTCTTGTAATGTCTCCTTTCACTTCGAGCATACTAATATGTTGAAGAGCCCATCGACGTGCACCTGCAGTACTTGATCACTGTATAATTATTGTTTCTCTGTTAGATTTTTATTTTATTTTTTTGACTCTAGACAGAACATTGAACAAGTATACAAGTTGGGAAGTAAAAAACCTTGAAAATATCAATGGCAATTTTGCAAGGCCTAGCTCATAGACATTGACTATCATTTCATGTTACGTAGGGTGCATTTAAATAAGCTGCATAATTATTAATTCATCCTTTTATGGTGTACATTTTGCTTAAACATAAAACTTTCATCAAGTTTGTACAATTAACAGCTGGATAATGTTCCTAACTTGTTTGAACATTTTCCTGTTCCTGCTTCAATTCTAAAACCAATGTTTTTATTTTCGCTAGAATGGATCATTGTTACCTAATGCCCTTGACAGTTTTGATATAAATTAGACACCTTTGCATAATCCGAAAATATAAAAATTTGATATATTTCATGTGAGACAGCCAATGATAAAGTTGTGAATGCTTCACAAATTATAGTTTAATGGGTAATGTCTCTCCTTGTGGAAAGTGATATGTTGGGTTAAGGAGACTTTTTGACTGTGCAATTCTCCTCTGTGAAATTAAATATGCAAAGGAAGATCCTCCCTGATGAATGTGGCGAAACGTGCGTTGGGGGTCCTAAGGTTCATACTGTGGGGATTATTGTAACTACCAGGAGCTTCTTTTGGACACAGTTATGCACTTGACAGTTTAGAATCTGATTATGTTTATCACCTTTGATTGTTCAGTGGTGTTATTTTAAACATGGGTGAAAGCTAGTCCACATGGACTTTAATATGTCTTGCACTCCGCTTGTGCCTACCCTGCTTTCTCCCCCCTTTTTCTGCCCATATAATTTATCCAGTCCTATTAGCCCATACATAGTCATTTGTGATGTCACATTACCTATTATCATTGATTTTACATAAATGGTGGTTTTATGGTGTCTACTGTCTTTGATCCATTGTTGTTACTAAAGCTTTATATTCTTGCACACATAACTCCAGTCCAACTTTTTTGTGATGTACAGTACAAGCACAGTGGATGGGATTTCAGGAAATCCCATCCACTGTGCGTATACTGCCGAGGGGAAATTGACCTGCAGTGCAGCTTTCTGAGCCGCAGCATATCAATTTATTGCTGCAAGCATTCTCCGCAGGCAGAACAGAAGAGATAGACCGCAACTGCCTGAGCCTGGATCATGGGCATGAGCAGCTGCGGTATCCTGTGGAGAAGACTCATGGCACCATAGGTCAGGACCCACCGCATCCTGATCGTGGGCACGTACCCTAAGGAAACAAGAGTAGAAGTAGGATATGGCTAATGCACTCCAGGATACTGGATAGCAGAGAGGTCACGTCTGGTCCAGAGAGGTAGAGCTGAGCATCATCAGAGTATAGGTGGCACTGGAAACCATGGCACTTTGAGTTCTTCCAGTCTAAAGGTATAGATGGAGAAGAATAGGGGCTCTCAAGACGGGCACTAACAGAGACAGGATTGGATGTAAAGGTAGTATGGGAATGGGAGAAGTTAAATCTAGGGTTAGGGCAGTATGAGGAGTTCCAGGAGAGGGCATAGTCTTTCATGCCAAGGAAAGAGAGGATCTGTTATAGAAAGTAGTGGTCGACTGTGTCGATGGCAGAGGACAGGCCTAGAAGGAGGAGTATGGAGAATTGTCTGTTAGCTTTCGTGGTAAGTTGTTAGCAATTTTGGTTAGGGAAATTTCAGTGGAATGAAGGGGACGGAAGCAAGACTGTAAGTTGTTAAAAAATGAGATCGATAAGAGATGGAAGGAAAGTTCAGAGCCGGGATAAGTGTGGTGGTGAGGATGAGAAGGAGGTGGGATGAGATTGGGTCAAGTGTGCAGGCGGTAGTGTGTAATTTGGAGCAATAATGAGTAATCTCACCTTTAGTGATGGTGGGGAGAAAGGTTATGGAGGAGGGGCATTGGTCTGTTTTATTGACGAGTTGTGATAGTTGAGTCGTAAAGACTTGCCTGGTTTGGTCCATCTTGTTTATGAAATGTGCAGCAAAGTCTTCTACAGGGATGAGGTAGGTTGGAGGGTGCAATAGAGGGTTGAGTAGGGACTTAAGTGTTGAATAATTGTTGGGGTTGTAAGATAGTAGCCAGGATATTGAATCCAATCAGTACACATCAGTTAGCAGGGATTTGATATGGTTATAAATATAAAAATTAACTTTTCTCTATCCTGAGTCCCCCCGGGGGGGGGGCATTCCAAAAATTCTGTTACGCTCCTTTGTCCCCCAGCAGGCGACATCAATTCATACACATTTTACTGTCCTAAGTCCCTTCTAGCAGGCCACTGAGTGGAAAGTCCCTTTTCTAAGCATAGCAGGCAGGACTTCGCGCATAGTGCTATTTTATATATTTATATATGGGCAAAACAGGACATTTTATTGGATAGGAAAAGGTTAACTTTTATTTAATATTTTAAAAGGGAAACCGCCCAATACAGATACAAATAACCTTATAGAATGTGATAAGGTGCTCAAAAGTGTACCAGTGCACAATTACAAATGGTTCAGTCTCACCATGTTTTGTATTGTAAGAGGCCATCCATGGATGTGGGACGAAGATCTTGGCAAATGTGGGGGAAACTTCGATAAAGGCAATGGCCAAACTTAGGGTCAGTATATGAAGACCACCTGGAGATTGGAGGGAGAGTGGATACAGACAGAGTGCACTTCAAAAGAAGGGAGGATAAAGAGGAGGCGGTAAAGGTGGGGTTGGGTTTAAAGTGCAGCTGTTTAAAAAAAAAAAAAAGACAACCAATGTCAATTGCCAGGTCGAGCAGTATGGGTAGAAGACCACTGTAACACAATGGAAGGAAGACTGTGTCGGAGTATGTCAGCCATGTTTCAGTGAAGCCCAGGAAAAATACATTGCAAGACATTGCAAGGTTGTGAATGACATTCCGGATGGAACAGGCATTTCAAGGTGCTCCAGAGAGAGGAAGTGGGGGGGCAAGTGCATGGGATTTATGTTGGAGAGGTTGAGGTAGTTTCTAGTAGGTGTCGGGCGGACATGTCATTGGTGCAACCTGTACAGCCGCACAGGGGGCCAAGAGGTAAAGGGCCCATTTCCATCTCAAAAGCAGGTGGGGTTGTGTGTTTTGAGGAGCTACTAGGCTGCAAAAGGACAATATATTGTTCTTCTACACGGGCCCTCTTCCATCTGTATCTGCCAGTGGTAGGTGGGTAGTTATGGGAGAGAGAATAGGCGGTATCAGCTGTGGAGGTGAGAGTGGGAAATATATATCACCTGTAGCGAGAAAAAGCAAAGGGAGTGGGGAAACAAGAGTGCCCAGCTTGTTTTGTATTTTAGAAAGAGGGATCTGATGTTTAGGAGTAGGCCTTCATAGGTCTGTGAGATAATTAGCTGTTTAAAGAGAGTTGGGTCTTGAGTAGAGTTGAGCGCGGTTCGTGGTTCGTGGTTCTCCAGTTCTAGGCTCGAGTGATTTTGGGGCATGTTCTAGATCGAACTAGAACTCGAGCTTTTTGCAAAAGCTCGATAGTTCTAGAAACGTTCGAGAACGGTTCTAGCAGCCAAAAAACAGCTAAATCTTAGCTTGGTTTCTGCTGTAATAGTGTAAGTCACTCTGTGAATCAAACTATTATCACATTTCAGTGTATAGTGTGCGTGAACAGCGCATTCAGATCACTGCTGTTTCTATAATGGCGATCGCCATTTTTTTTTTTTTTTTTCTTGTCTTCCTTCCCTAAGCGCGCGCGTCTTGTGGGGCTGGCCAGCATGTCAGCCAATCACAGACACACACACACCTAAGTGGACTTTGAGGCAGAGAAGCAACGGCATGTGTGATAGGATCTGCATGTCACATGTCCCTGCATTATAAAACCGGACATTTTCTTCACGATCGCCATTATCTGCCTTCTGCGTCTTTGGTGTCAGACATCACTGTCGCAGCTCCGTCCTTTGTCCTATCGCCGATACAGCTGTATGCGCTGCATACACAGCGTTAGACAGCTTAGGGAGAGCACATTCTAGCAGTCCTTTTAAGGGCTCGTACCGGCAGGGTCAGAGAGCCATAGGTGACAGGTCCTGCAAACAGCGCCAGCGTCTGTGTAGCCCAGGTCAGGGATTTCCTCCCTGCATTTCACCATTAGGAGGGAATAGAAAGGCAGGCTTCCATTCCTCTACCCAGAGCACCACAATCCTGCCACTGTACCCTCTTGTCCTCTGCACACTCCAACTCATTCTAAGTAAGCCATTATACTAGCAAACACTCAGTGTACCTAGTGGCATCCTATCTGTGGCTATTGGACTTTGTTATAGTCCCACTAGTGCAAAGACATTTGCAGAGCACATCTGCCTGCATTGCACACTCCAAGTTTTTTAAACTAAGCAATTTTACTAGCAAACACTCAGTGTACCTAGTGGCATCCTATACGTGGCTATTGGACTTTGCTATAGTCCCACTAGTGCAAAGACATTAGCAGAGCACATCTGCCTGCATTGCACACTCCAAGTTTTTTAAACTCAGCCATTATACTAGCAAACACTCAGTGTACCTAGTGGCATCCTATACGTGGCTATTGGACTTTGCTATAGTCCCACTAGTGCCAAGACATTTGCAGAGCGCATCTGCCTGCGTTGCACACTCCAACAAATTATAACGAAGCCATTATACTAGCAAACAGTCAGTGTACCTAGTGGCATCCTAAACGTGGCTATTGTACTTTTGTCAATTCACAGTATTGGAACGTTATTTGCAGCACGTCTGCCTGCATTGCACACTCTAACTTTTTTAAACTCAGCCATTATACTAGCAAACACTCACTGTACCTAGTTGTATCCTAAACGTGGCTATTGTACTTTTGTCAATTCACAGTATTGGAACGTTATTTGCAGCACGTCTGCCTGCATTGCACACTCTAACTTTTTTAAACTCAGCCATTATACTAGCAAACACTCACTGTACCTAGTGGCATCCTAAACGTGGCTATTGTACTTTTGTCAATTCACAGTATTGGAACGTTATTTGCAGCACGTCTGCCTGCATTGCACACTCTAACTTTTTTAAACTCAGCCATTATACTAGCAAACACTCACTGTACCTAGTTGTATCCTAAACGTGGCTATTGTACTTTTGTCAATTCACAGTATTGGAACGTTATTTGCAGCACGTCTGCCTGCATTGCACACTCTAACTTTTTTAAACTCAGCCATTATACTACCAAACAGTCAGTGTACCTAGTGGCATCCTAAACGTGGCTATTGTACTTTTGTCAATTCACAGTATTGGAACGTTATTTGCAGCACGTCTGCCTGCATTGCACACTCTAACTTTTTTAAACTCAGCCATTATACTAGCAAACAGTCAGTGTACCTAGTGGCATCCTAAACGTGGCTATTGTACTTTTGTCAATTCACAGTATTGGAACGTTATTTGCAGCACGTCTGCCTGCATTGCACACTCTAACTTTTTTAAACTCAGCCATTATACTAGCAAACAGTCAGTGTACCTAGTGGCATCCTAAACGTGGCTATTGTACTTTTGTCAATTCACAGTATTGGAACGTTATTTGCAGCACGTCTGCCTGCATTGCACACTCTAACTTTTTTAAACTCAGCCATTATACTAGCAAACAGTCAGTGTACCTAGTGGCATCCTATACGTGGCTATTGTACTTTTGTCAATTCACAGTATTGGAACGTTATTTGCAGCACGTCTGCCTGCATTGCACACTCTAACTTTTTTAAACTCAGCCATTATACTAGCAAACAGTCAGTGTACCTAGTGGCATCCTAAACGTGGCTATTGTACTTTTGTCAATTCACAGTATTGGAACGTTATTTGCAGCACGTCTGCCTGCATTGCACACTCTAACTTTTTTAAACTCAGCCATTATACTACCAAACAGTCAGTGTACCTAGTGGCATCCTATACGTGGCTATTGGACTTTGCTATAGTCCCACTAGTGCCAAGACATTTGCAGAGCGCATCTGCCTGCGTTGCACACTCCAACAAATTATAACGAAGCCATTATACTAGCACACACTCAGTGTACCTAGTGGCATCCTATACGTGGCTATTGGACTTTGCTATAGTCCCACTAGTGCAAAGACATTTGCATAGCACGTCTGCCTGCATTGCACACTACAACTTTTTTAAACTAAGCAATTTTACTAGCAAACACTCACTGTACCTAGTTGTATCCTAAACGTGGCTATTGTACTTTTGTCAATTCACACTACTGCAAATCTATGTGCAGCACCTCTGCATGACAACCTCGTGCTCTGTTTTTAATAAGCTATAATGATAGCACAAAATACTGCCATTTTGTGGCATCATAGAACTGGCTGTTGTATTCCATTAGTGCCCCACTGGTGACAAGCTATTTCTAGCACCTCTACATCACACCCTCATGCACATTTTGCTACGCTAATGTGTCGCCAGGGGTTAAGGGGATACCCAGAACCGGGCCAAGGGGTTGCTTCTGGAAAGGGGATCACGGTGTCGTGACCCGGTCCGTGCTCCCTGGTTCCACAATAAAAAGGGGGGTTATGTTCGTGACGCCACCCGTGGAATGTGATCAGAGATGACCACCGCTGCTGCAGAACCTCCGGGGTGATGGAAGGCAGCTTGAGATGGGACGGCTCCCCACGGGTAGAGCCTTTTCCCCGGGGCAGTATGTTAGTCTATGGGGGGAGTGCAGGACACGAGCACAATAAACAGGCAGACTCACGGTTTTGCAGTTTCTTTGTCCTTTACTGATGATGGTATTCAGCAGAGTACTTTCCACGGAGTCTGTGAGGGGTTCAGGGCTTCTCCCACCCAGCCGGGCCCTTTTGGCTTCCTTGCCTGCAATGTGTGTCTGTGGCCCTGCTGCGGTATGAACTATGCAGCTGGCTCTGCTCTGCTCTGCTCCTAGGTACCGACCTGACAGGCAACTCGAGTCCTTCCTAGTATGTTCCTGAACTCTCCTATGTTGCTTGTGTCTGTGGTACAGGTGAAAGATCTGGAATCTTCACTTCTCTGGTGGTAACTATGCAGTATGTAACCTGCAGTCTCGGATCCAGCATCCGTTCTGTGTGCTCCACTGGGATGAACTCAGCAATGCTCTGTCTCCCAGGAATGTTCCTCTGTGTACTCTTTCTCCTTTCCTCAGACCCTCAGCTAGGCCTGGAATTGGTCAGTGGATCCTGAGGTGAGCTAAAGCCAGCTTCCAACCTGCAGACCCTTTCTCCTCAATGCTCTGCACTGAACTTCCAAACTGAAACTACTCCTGACCATTTCCTCCCTCCACCAGAATATACAGGGAAGCAGCTTGGTCTCCCCCTTCTGGCCAGGAGGTCTTGGTGTTGTGTGTGGGGAGTTAACCCTTTGTGTTGTTACTGTGGCAACCCTGGGGTGCCACATTCCCCCTTAGTGAAGAACAGTACTCCGGGACTGTGAAACAAACAAACAAGTTATCACAACAATTGTATATATACAGAGTCTCAAAAGGAAAAAATACAAAAACCTTAAAGCTCAAAAAGAGTCCAAAATGTTCAAAAATATATAAGTGTTCATACAGTATAGTCTCTGTAGGTACTGGGCTTTTGGTCTTAACGTTGCAATTAAATAAATTATTTCAATAACCAAACACTTCTTAAAGGTATCTCTACTCTGGTCGTAAGTGCAGTAGACCTCACGGCCCTCGGGCCACCAACAATGTGATCAAGTTGTAACTCTCCGTGCTGCCACCTTACACCACTCTTCTCTCACCTTTTCTGTACACTAAACTGTTACGGTTTTTCATATAAACATTATAACATATGTACATTTTATATGCAATTTCACATTAGTCTTTATATCTTGCTGGTATCTGACCCTGAGTACTACGCTGTGACCTGCGTACTGCTGGTGTACTGGGTGTACTTAGCATAATGGTGTGGGTGGAAGTGTACCTATTTGGTGTTTCTGGTACTTGTGAGGATGGGGAGCTGACTGTAGGACTGGCAAGCTCACTGGGACCAGGAATCTGTTCTTCCTCTACGGTTTCAACTTCCAGTTCTTCTTGTCTTGAGACTTCTTGTGGTATGGGTTCTGATTGTGGTTCCACCACTTGAGGGAAGGCGATCATTGGGACTACTACTGCTCCATAGTAATTTGGCCATGTTTTTGGGAAATCTCCTAAGACTGTATGGAATACATCTTCTTCCTTCTTGACAGGTTGTACCTGTATGGGTAAAGTGACTTCTGGTGTCTTCAGGGTTTCAGGACACGGTTTGAGTTGATCTCTTGACACGACAGCTGATGTCCTTCCTTCATCCTTACTGATGAGACACACTTTGGGATTATCCATACTGGATGGTAAGACTGTATATGGGGTGGTTTCCCACTGATTATCCAATTTGTTTGTGCGTCGTTTCCTCTTGAGAACTTGGTCACCAGGTTGCAATGGGGTTGCTAGAGCATGCTGGTTGAAGGTTCTCTCCTGTCTTCCCCTAGCTTGTTGGAGACTTTTCTCTACGCACTCTTGTACTTGGCGATACTGCTGTTGACGTAGGGTATCCCAATTGGATTCTTGAACTTCCGCATCTGGCTTCAGAATTCCCATATCTAAATCAATTGGCAGTTTACCGGGCCTTGCACGCATAAGGTAAGCGGGGGTGCAGTTTGTAGAACTCACCGGGACATGATTGTACAAGTCCACCAAGTCTGGCAATTTCTCTGGCCATTGATTTCTTTCTGACTCTGGTAAGGTCTTCAACAGGTCAATCACAATATGGTTCATCTTCTCACATAAGCCATTTGTTTGGGGATGGTATGCTGTTGTGCGGATCTTTTTACAGCCATACATGTTACAGAATTCTTGGAAGATCTGTGATTCGAAAGCTGGACCTTGATCTGCAAGGACTTGTTCTGGGTAACCATGGGGTCTGCAAAAGTACGTCTGGAATGCTTTAGCTGCTGTTCTAGCTGTAAGGTCTTTCACGGGTACCACCACTAAGAAGCGTGAGTAATGGTCCACGATGGTTAAGGCATAGACATAGCCGGACCGGCTTGGTGACAACTTGACGTGGTCTAATGCGACTAGCTCGAGTGGTTGCTTGGTTACTATGGACTGGAGTGGAGCTCTCTGGTTCTGTTGATCCTTTCTTCTGAGGTTGCATGGTCCGCATTTTCTACACCAATCTTCAATTGATTTTCTCATGCCAACCCAGTAGAATCTTTCTCTTAAGAGCACTTCCAACTTTTTCCAACCAAAATGACCAGCACCGTCGTGGTAAGCTTCCAGAACCATCTTGACGTCTCTCTTGGGCACGATGATCTGCCAGACCAACTCATGTGTTTTTGGATTGGTGTGCCTTCTACAGAGCTTCCCTTGGTACAGGAACAATTTACCTCTCTCTTTCCAGAGGTGTTGTGTCTCAGATGGGGCATTCTGATTAGGGTATGCACCTTGTTGTGTAAGCAGTTCTTTCACTAGCTTCACAGCTGGATCGCTGTCTTGTGTGTCAGCCCATCCGTGGTGTGCTAATGGGTTGAGAGTTGCCTGCTGTTGTTTTTGGTAGACACTCGGTTGATACTGTCCCACCTTAGGATGGTGAAAGGCTGGCAGCTCAATTTCTTCCAGTCCCTCCGGTTCCTCTTCCACGTCCCCCGAGTGTGGCATCCGGGATAAGGCATCTGCATTCCCATTCTTGTGGCCTGCCCTGTACTTGATGACAAAGTTGTAGTTTGACAGTCGGGCTATCCATCGCTGTTCCAGCGCACCTAGTTTTGCAGAATCCAGGTGGGTCAACGGATTGTTGTCAGTAAAGATGGTAAATTCTGCAGCTGCCAGGTAGTGTTTGAAACGCTCTGTTACAGCCCAAACTACGGCCAGTAGTTCTAACTTGAAGGAGCTGTAATTCTCTGGGTTTCTTTCTGTAGGCCGGAGCTTCCTGCTTGCAAAGGCAATAACTTTCTCCTTGCCTTCCTGCTTTTGAGACAATACTGCTCCCAGTCCTACGTTGCTGGCATCCGTGTACAAAATGAAGGGTTGATGGTAATCTGGATATGCCAGGATCTCTTCTCCTGTCAGTGCCCACTTCAACTTCTTAAAGGACTCTTCTCTCTCATCACTCCACTGGAAAGGAGGATTTCGGGCTGCAGACTTCTTTGACTGTCCTACCAGGATGTCTTGAAGGGGAGCTGCTAGCTTCGTGAACCCTTTTATAAATCTTCTATAGTAGCCCACCAGTCCCAGGAATTGCCTCACCTCTTTCACGCTGGTGGGTCTCGGCCAATCTCTGATCACGGTAACTTTTTCAGGATCTGGTGCTACCCCTTCTGAGCTCACGACATGTCCCAGGTACTGTACCCTTGGCTTTAGAAGGTGACACTTGGATGGCTTGATTTTCATGCCGTATCCGGATAAGGCTTCAAACACTTCTGCCAGGTCTTGTAGATGCTGTTCATAGGTCTTGGAGTAGACTATGACGTCATCCAGGTACAAGAGGACAGTTTCGAAGTTCTTATGTCCTAGGCAGCACTCCATCAGTCGCTGGAAGGTTCCAGGTGCGTTGCAGAGTCCAAACGGCATACAATTGAACTCACAGAGGCCCATCGGCGTGGTGAATGCTGTCTTCTCCTTATCAGCCTCTGCCACAGGAACTTGCCAATACCCACTAGTCAGATCTAGGGTGGAAAAGTAAGTAGCGGATTTTAATGCAGCCAATGACTCTTCTATCCTAGGTAATGGGTATGCATCCTTGTGTGTAATGCGGTTGATCCGTCTGTAGTCTACGCACATCCTCATGGTCCCATCTTTTTTCTTAACTAGCACTAGTGGGGCTGCCCAGGGGCTACAACTGTCTCTTATTACCCCTGCTTCTTTCATTTCTTTGAGCATGTCTTTGGCGCATTGGTAGTGAGCTGGTGGTACTGGTCTATACCTCTCCTTTATGGGTGGATGGTGACCTGTGGGTATAGTGTGCTCTACCCCTTTGATCTGCCCAAAGTCTAATGGGTGTTTGCTGAATATTTGTTCATATTCTTTCACTACCCTGTATACTCCATGCTTTTGATGGGAGGGTGTAGAATCGGTACCTACATGTAGCTTTTGGCACCAATCCTCCAGCTTTCCCTCTGAGCCATTGTCCTCCGCCTGATTTGACGGCTTCAAGGGCTCAACGGTGGTGATGGCGTTGTTATCAACCGTATATAGCTTAGCCATGGTAGCATACTTAGGTAGGGTGACCTCATCTTCCCCACAATTTAGAAGGCGTATTGGCACTCTCCCCCTGTGTACCTCAACTATTCCTCTGGCCGTCAATACAGTGGGCCTACTGTCTGAGTACACGGGTTCTACCAGGGCCTGATAGTCTCGCCCTCTGATGCCTATTGCGGCTCTACACCAGACCAGCATTTCAGTTTTGGGAGGAATTACAATAGGTATTGGGTCACTTACCCTTGCACTGCCAATTTCACCTCCTGACATTTCTACCTGCTGCTTCAGCATCAAGGCTTTAATTTCCTTCTGCAGGAGTCTCTGTTGCCCAGGTTTGGCAGTCTCGACGATCTGCTGCAAGACAGTAATTACCTCTGCAAAACAATTTTCAATTACATTCATTCCTAGCAGCATAGTTGGTTCACGTTCTCGTCGGTCAACATCAACAATGATAATACCCTGATTCTGCAATTCTACTCTCCCAATCTTAATGGTCATTTCTCTGAAACCAACCTGTGGTACTAATTCACCATTGCTAGCCCATATATTCAATGCAACATTAGATGGACCACTGCTAACGTCTGAATCAGCCCAGTACCTCTTATAAAGGACATGCGGAATTGATGATATTTGGGAACCAGTGTCCAGCAAGGCGTTGAGCGGAATGCCATCCAGCACGATGGGGATGACTGGACGTCCCCCCACATACTTGTCGTGCCAGGGTGAAGGACCTTGAGAGTTCATTCCTGAGGAGCGGCCCGCCTCCCCAGGGGATCCCCATTTAAAGCACATTCACGGGCAAAGTGACCTGGCTCATTGCAACGGCGGCAAATGGGCTGTCCATCCGGCTGGTAGCGGTCGCTGGGTCGTCCTCTCGTCGCTTGGTATCTCCTAGGCCTCATCCATGGGACATCCTCCTTGCTGGTCGCCAGCTCAATCTTGGGTGCAGACTTGGATCCACGCAGCTCTTGGACGATTCTAGCCATGGAAGCAACAGTGTCTGTCAGGGCATCAAGCCTTTGATGGAGAGCCTCATTAGTGATGGGCTCCAGGTGGTTAGCAGCAGCCGCTGACATGGCCGATGTCACCGGCACTACTGGCTGCTGGGGTGCCACTGTAAGGTGTTGAACAGAGTCTATATCCTGCGGCTCCTCCACCTGCTGGAGGCGGATGGCTCTATCCTTTAGCTGAGCAAATGTTAGTCCTGGATCTTGGATCACCATCATGCTCAGTTGTCCCCGGTGGGAAGGGGATGAGAGTCCATCCAGGAATTGGTCTATCAGCAGCTTATCCGCTCCAGGGGCTAAGGCAGGTTCTGCTAATTTAAGTGCTCTGAGCGCCTCCTGCAAGTTTAAGGCAAAGTCTCTTGCGCTCTCTCTAGGTTTTTGCTTGCATCCAAAGAACCTCATTTTAGCCCGGCTGCCAGCAGTGGATTCAAAAGCTGCTTTTAGTCCAGCTATTATATGCTCTACTGTGTCCTTTGCATCGTCCGGCCAGGATGTAGCCTCCCGCTGGGCATTGCCAGTTAACTGTCCCATAAGCATACCAACACGCTGGGCTTCTGTCAGGGGGTACATGCTGTAGTAGATTTTTAGCTTTCCGATAAAGTCATTAAGTGTGTTGGGCTCACCTGAGTACTGCGGCAGCCACACTGCACCCGGGGTGTACGGCATCAGGAACGGCATGATAGGTGCCGCTGCACCGCCGGGTACAACAGCGTCTCCCTGCTGCGACATCTTTGCGCCCCCTTAGTTAATTTCACCAGTCTTCTTGACAGCAAGCCTGGGACACTTTTCTGCGTTTTCGTTCGGGTCGCAGCACCGAGCGCACCTCCTCTGCAAGCGGTAGGCGGAGTCTTAGTTTAGGCGCGATGTTTTCCCGCGCGTAGCAGGTAATGGCGTGATTAAAGATGGCGCCTGGAAAATTTTACCAATGATGTTTATGGATTTTTCCAGGTATCTTTGCAAAGTTTAAAGTCCGTTCTTTGTTGCAACAATTCACAGTGCAAGTCTTTTATGCGATGCAATAAGTCTTTACAGGCGCACGTCACCCGGGTTGCAGCCGGGTCCAGTCCGCATCCTGTTCGTGACGCCAAAGTTGTGTCGCCAGGGGTTAAGGGGATACCCAGAACCGGGCCAAGGGGTTGCTTCTGGAAAGGGGATCACGGTGTCGTGACCCGGTCCGTGCTCCCTGGTTCCACAATAAAAAGGGGGGTTATGTTCGTGACGCCACCCGTGGAATGTGATCAGAGATGACCACCGCTGCTGCAGAACCTCCGGGGTGATGGAAGGCAGCTTGAGATGGGACGGCTCCCCACGGGTAGAGCCTTTTCCCCGGGGCAGTATGTTAGTCTATGGGGGGAGTGCAGGACACGAGCACAATAAACAGGCAGACTCACGGTTTTGCAGTTTCTTTGTCCTTTACTGATGATGGTATTCAGCAGAGTACTGTCCACGGAGTCTGTGAGGGGTTCAGGGCTTCTCCCACCCAGCCGGGCCCTTTTGGCTTCCTTGCCTGCAATGTGTGTCTGTGGCCCTGCTGCGGTATGAACTATGCAGCTGGCTCTGCTCTGCTCTGCTCCTAGGTACCGACCTGACAGGCAACTCGAGTCCTTCCTAGTATGTTCCTGAACTCTCCTATGTTGCTTGTGTCTGTGGTACAGGTGAAAGATCTGGAATCTTCACTTCTCTGGTGGTAACTATGCAGTATGTAACCTGCAGTCTCGGATCCAGCATCCGTTCTGTGTGCTCCACTGGGATGAACTCAGCAATGCTCTGTCTCCCAGGAATGTTCCTCTGTGTACTCTTTCTCCTTTCCTCAGACCCTCAGCTAGGCCTGGAATTGGTCAGTGGATCCTGAGGTGAGCTAAAGCCAGCTTCCAACCTGCAGACCCTTTCTCCTCAATGCTCTGCACTGAACTTCCAAACTGAAACTACTCCTGACCATTTCCTCCCTCCACCAGAATATACAGGGAAGCAGCTTGGTCTCCCCCTTCTGGCCAGGAGGTCTTGGTGTTGTGTGTGGGGAGTTAACCCTTTGTGTTGTTACTGTGGCAACCCTGGGGTGCCACACTAATGTTATAGCAAACTCATGGAATTCATTGCTGCATTTCATAATTCGGAGGGATAGAAAGTCAGGCTTCCTTTAGCTTTTCCTTCTGTTCATAGACAGCATCTCCAAGACAAATTTCCCCTCCACGTCTAAGTGTGGAGAGGCAGCTAGTGCGCATGCGTGTGCCGATGTACCCCAGCTGCAGCATAATTACAGTGTTTCGCCTAGTGAGTATGCTCAGCCTGACTGTGCCATTCCTGACGCTAAGTTTTCATTTCGGGATACAGCGCATGCTCCCACACTAAGTGTGAAAAGCCTCTTTGCACAGGTGCTTGCATTCCGTGCCGGGTCTAAGTCCTGTTTTGGGCATAGACACCATGCTAAAGCTGATAGTCTTTTTTCAGAGACTGTATTTCATGCTACTGAGCATGCTCAGGCACTTCCTGCATCAGAGACTAGGTCCGGTAATGAACTCTTTGGCCCTGGCCCTGATGTGGGGGTCCCATATAGACCACAGGGCATCAGGTGTCCTCCCAAATGGCTTGCAGAGGCCCACACCTATGACTTGTCACCGCATTATTGATGCTCAGACGATGACTGGTGAGGTGTTTGGGTCATGGCAGCCATGAGGTCATCATTGAAGTTGCGTTTCCAAATAGGACGCTAGTTATGCCACTCATGACGTGTCACTCTACTTTTGTCTCCAGGAGGTGCATTGTGGTTCACCCTGGTTTGGGGCGGACCCAGGTTATAAAAGGGGCTGGAGCCAACAAGGAGGTGCGCAGTCTTCTATTATGCTCCGAAAGAGCACACCTCCATGTGTTGAACCCATTGCGGCTTTAGGCCAGAGGTAGGCAGGGATCGGGTGGTGGATGCAGGCCACCACCACAGTTGGTAACGCAGAACGGTTAAGACCAGCTCCTGTCCTAACAGTCCTGCTTGTGCAGCCCAGTGGCATTAACAGGCCTGCTGCTGCTGATGCGCCTGCTGTCCACAGGTGTGGCCCCTACGCACACGGTCAGCGTACTCAATGGCCCCTGTGTTGTTAACAGGGAGTTCCTGGGCTGGGTGGGCATGTGGACCCTGTGACGCTAACAGGGCTCACAGTCTCCAGATCCGAATGGCGTCTAACTCGGTTCAGGCTACTATTAGTTTCATAGCCACACAGCTCTGTATCCTCCACCAAACCTTCAAGTTGCCAACCTCTCCTTTTCCAACTGGGAGCACGGTGGACACTGACTGCTGATGGGGATATATACCTTTCTCTTTCTTTTCTTATTAATTTTCGTTATATAGCGGTCACAGATTATATACCACTTTATCCAAATCTGCCAGTCCCACTGTAACAGATGTTGTTTCTTCAGCAAATGTTACAGTTGCTTAACCACCAAATCCACGGACCAAAACTTTTTTCCCCTTTCCAACACACCTGTTCCCCTTTCCAACAGCATCTGTCCTTTTTCAACTCATTTTGGGATATGACCAAAAGTGCAACTGTGCAGGGACACCGTACTCAACGCCATCTCAGCACAGCAGCCATCCCTCGGTCCCTCCGATGTGGACAAGTAAAAGACCATTTCCTCCTATCCATGACAAAGCGTTGAGATTCACTCTGTGCAGCACTGGTGTTTAGTGGACAAGTAGATCTAAGATTGCGTACCACATTCTGCAGATACTCCTGTATACGTGCGTCTATTTCTATGGCAGGAATTAGTTCGCCAAATTTTGTCTTGTACCGGGGATCTAACAGTGTGGCAACCCAGTATTCAGGATTAGTTCAAATTCATACAATCCGAGGGTCATGTAGGTAGTGCAGCAAGAAGGCGCTCATGTGTCTTGTGCATCCAGGAGGACCAAGTCCTTGGTGTGTTGGTGGCAGAGAGGTGAGAATCGTGCATCCTTCCTCTGCCCTCTACCCACAACCTCGCACAACCGAAATGTGAGCAAGCTCTCACTCATCTGCTGAGTCTTCCATGCCCATCGCCAGTTCGTCCTCCATTTCTTCATGGGCTCCTGCACTTTCATCAACACTTTTTGCTGATACTATGCGCCCTTGTTAATCCCTCTCCCTCACCATGAATGCCGCATAGGTGCCGCTGACCATCTGGACCTCGTAGATCTTGTTATCCCTTCCGCATATGACTCCTCCTGTACTTCCTCCCCTTCCTCTTGTCCCAACACCTGACTCAGAATAATAATTACAGTGTGCTCCATCATGTAGATGACCAGAATTGTCACGCTGAGAATGACATTGCCAGTGCTAAACATCTTCGTCGACATTTCAAAACTGTGTAGCAGGGTGCATAGGTCCTTGATCTGACACCACTCCAGCAGCGTGATCTGCACCACCTCTGGATCAAGTTATCCCAGGCTATATGTCTTACCGTATTTCAGCAGGGCTCTGCGGTGCTGCCACACACGCTGCAACATGTGCAGATTCCAATTCCTGCGTGTCGAAACATCGCATTTACGGCGTTTAACTGCCAGACCCTAAGACTTCCGGAGTGATGAAAGTTGTTGAGCTGCTGTGTGCGCACGATGGAAGTGAGCACATAGCGAGCGTGCCCACTGCACAAGGCCATGTAGGCCGTGATGGTGTTTTAAAAATTGCTGGCGAATTCGGTTCAACACGTGAGCCCTAAAAGGCACGTGTGTCACATTGCCCTGAGGATGGCCCGCAGCCAGGTTTGCATCATTGCCGCACACGGCTGTTAAGTCACCAACGTAGTCCGCTCCGTCAATTTGTACTCCGGTTGCCAGGTGACAACGTGTTCCTTTCATGAATAGTGCTGATGATGTGAGAGTAGTCGATGCCAGCGGCGCAGGTGGACGCAGGTTATGCTCACCCACTGGGCTGCATTACCTTGACAGATGCAGAATCTCTGGCTGAATGTAGCTGGTGGGTATCTCACAGATGAAATACCATCATTCAGCTACAACCAATGGGAAGACACCACACCCTTTTTTATGCCCATCCTGTCTGCAGACCACTGCCAGACATAGCTATGAACCTCTGGTTAATTTTACCCCCAGTTCAGTTTTATGATTTTGTGTGCTTGTTACCTGACTACTTTTCCTGCTTGCTGTTTATGTACCTTGTTGGCCGATACGCATTTCAACTCTGCTTGTTTTCTGATTCTTTCCTGGCCGTCCCATTCTGTTCCTGTTCCTCAATTAATGTTTTGACCCTGCCTGACTACTATTCTCTGTAATAGCGGTGTGACTCACATTTCCCATACATTTCAAAGTAAAGCTTTGACCGCCTGATGGCACTGAGCTCTGCTGCCAGCATAGTAAGGAGGTGTGTGGTAGTCCTTGTGCGCAGTTGCAAGGAAGGGTGGCCTGACCACACAGGGTTTGCGCCAAGGTAGAGGACCCACACGAGGTTGAAGAGGCAGAAGCAGTGTATTAACTTCTACATACAGAACAAGGATTGAAACAACTCGTGGGGACGGCAAGACTTGTACAGCAGACCCTTCTCCATCTCTCACCATAGTTTGCCAGTGCCCAGTCAGTGACATGTAATGACCCTGTCTATGCTTACTGGTCCAAGTATCTGTGTTGAAATGCACCCTGTCGCACACAGATTTTCTCAAGGAAGTGGTGATGTTGTGTGCGACATGCTGGTGTAGCGCGGGCATGCTTTTCTTGGAGAAGCAGTGGTGATTGGGCATGTGGTACTGGGGCACAGCGACAGACATAAGGTCTGTAAAATCCTGTGTGTCCACTACGCGTAAAGGCAGCATTTCGGTAGCCAACAGCTTACAGAGGGATAGAGTCAACCACTTAGCTTTGTCATGGGTCGCAGTAAGTGGCCTTTTATTTGACCACATCTGAGGGAAAGAGATCTGGCTGCTGTCTGTAGACGGTGTTGAGTAGGGTGTCCCTGGAAAAATGCAGGTTTGTGAGAAAAGTGCAGGCGGAGACATGATGTTGCCTTCATCTTGCCTTCAGATCTGTTCATCTTGTATCATTTTTAAAAAACACATCAAGCAAGGGTTACTCCAAGCGGAGTCTACCTTTTTTCCCAACATTGGGCACACAGACACCCCATCAGTGGCAGCACTTGTGCCCTAGTTGCAAACAGGATGTTTTGATTTGCATCAAGCACATTCCAAATCCACAAGCATTTACTCTCCCCAGGATGACACAGGGGTAGTAAATTCCTTCTGGATCCATGACTTGTTCATTTTGATGAACGTCAGTGTGTCCACATTGTCACTGGACAGACGCGTGCGCTTATCTGTCAGCACACACCCAGCAGCACTGAAGAAGACACGTTCAGAGACAACGCTGGCAGCTGCACACGACAAAATCTCCAAGGCGTAACTGGAGAGCTCTGTCAATTTTTCTAGATTTGAAGCCCAAAAGGAGCAAGGCTCCATTTGCAAAGTCATTGCATCGATGTTCATTTGGAGATACTCCTGTATCATCCTCTCCAGCCGTTGACTATGTGTCAGACTTGTTGTCTCTGGTGGCCTTGCAAAGGAGGGTCTAAAAAAATTATGAAAATATTCCATAAAATTGCTGTTACCAGCACCAGATACGGTCCTACTGGTACGGGTAGACTGTTGAAGATGACGATGCCGTCCCATGTTTGTCAAGTTACAACTGGGAGAATCACTCCCTTCACCTGCACGGTTGTTTGGTGTAAAAGCCGAGCTAAGATCGAGTAACAGCTTATGCTGATACTCCAGCATACGTGCGTCCCTTTCTATGGGTGGAATTATGTCACAAAATTTGGACTTGTCCCGGGGATCTAATAGTGTGGCAAGCCAGTAGTCATCATCACTTCTAATTTTGACAATCCGAGGGTCATGTTGGAGGTAGTGCAACAAGAAGGCACTCATGTGTCTTGCGCAGCCATGCGGACCAAGTCCACGCTGTGTTTGTGGCATAGAGGTGCTAACCGTTCTTTCTTCCTCTGACATCTCCCCCCAACCTCTTTCAACTGAATTTTGACCAAGGTCTCCCTCATCCGCTGAGTCTTCCATGTCCATGGACAGTTCGTCCTCCATATCTTCATGTCCTCCTGCACCTTCCTCAACATCTCGCCTGCTACCATGCGCCCTTGTTGATCCCTGTCCCCCATGGTCCCATGCCTGCCGCGTTGGTGATGATGAACGTCTGGACCTTGGTGATGTTGTTGTGTCTTGCGCATATGAATCCTCCTGTAGTTCCTCCCCTTCCTGTTGTCCCACCCCCTGACTCCGAATAGTGTTTAGCGTGTGCTCCAGCATGTAAATGACTGTAATCGTCATGCTGATAATGGCATTGTCAGCGCTAAACATATTCGTCGCCATGTCGAAACTGTGCAGAACGGTGCATAGGTCCTTGATCTGAGATCACTCCATCAGGGTGATCTGCCCCACTTCTGCATCTCGTTGGCCCAGGCTATACATCATGACGTATTGCACCAGGGCTCGCCGGTGCTGCCACAGTCGCTGTAACATGTGGAGAGTTGAATTCCAGCGTGTCGCCACATCGCATTTCAGGCGATGAACCGGCAGGCCGAAAGACTTCTGGAGCGATGCAAGTCGCTCAGCTGCGGCGGTTGAACGGCGGAAGTGAGCACTGCAGACAGTTTACGTGCCCTGGTCAGAAGGCCATCTAGGCCGGGATAGTGTGTTAAAAATTGCTGGACAACAAGGTTCAACACGTGAGCCATACAAGGCACGTGTGTCACCTTGCCCAGGCGAAGGGCCGCACCCAGGTTTGCAGCATTGTCGCACACGGCCTTACCAGGCTGCAGGTTGAGTGGAGACAACCATTTATTAAACTCGGACCGCAGAGCTGACCACAACTCCTCAGCTGTGTGACTCTTATTCCCAAGACATGTCAAGCTAAAGACCGCCTGATGCCGTTGCGCTCTGCTGCCAGCATAGTAATGAGGGGTGCGTGATTCCTTCTGCGCAGTGAGAATGCTGGTGGCCTGACCAGGCAGGCTTGGGGCGGAGGTGGAGGACCCAGATGAGGTGGAGGATGCAGAAGCAGTGGCGGAACTTGGACAGACAGAGGATTGACACACAAGTCGTGGGGACGGCAAGACTTGTGCAGCAGACCCTTCACCATCTATCAACATAGTTACCCAGTGCCCAGTCAGCGACATGTAACGTCCCTGTCCATGCTTACTGGTCCAAGTATCGGTGGTGAAATGCACCCGTTCACACACAGAGTTTCTCAAGGAAGCGGTGATGTTGTGTGCGACATGCTGGTGTAGCGCGGGCACACCTTTCTTAGAGAAGTAGTGGCGACTAGGCATCTGGTACTGGGGCACAGCGACAGACATAAGGTCTCTAAAATCCTGTGTGTCCACTAGGCGGAAAGGCAGCATTTCGGTAGCCAACAGCTTACAGAGGGATAGAGTCAACCTCTTAGCTTTGTCATGGGTCGGAGGAAGTGGCCTTTTATTTGACCACATCTGAGGGACAGAGATCTGGCTGCTGTGTGTAGACGGTGTTGAGTAGGGTGTCCCTGGAAAAATGCAGGTTTGTGAGGAAAGTGCAGGCGGAGACATGATGTTGCCTTCATCCAACGTAGGTGCTTTCGATGTCTGAGAGAGCTGTACACACTCACTTGTTTCCCCTTCCAAACCAACTGACGACCTACCAAGCAAACTGCCTGTTGCGGTTACAGTGGTGGAAGTTTTGCGTGGAAAAACAGGTGTGACAGCTGTCCCCACAGTCCTAGAAGATGAAGAGCGCGCGGATGCACTGGAAGGGGCGGGCGGTGGATGGTTCGCTCCGCTAGGCCGCATTGCAGCACAGTGAGCTTCCCACCGGGACCTATGATATTTATTCATGTGACGATTCATGGAAGAAGTTGTCAAACTGCTGAGGTTTTGACCTCTACTAAGAGAATCATGACAAATTTTACATATCACATGATTTGGGCGATCTTTTTCTATGTCAAAAAAGGAACAGGCTAGGCAAGGCTTAGAGGCCATGCGACCTGTTGATGCACCCCGAATAATGCTCATAGGCAGAGTGGTGGCTGAGGATGCAGTTGTAGACGTGCTACCAGTGCTCCGACTCTGTCCAGGAAGGCGCAAGGTAATTTCGTCGTCGGTTGCATCCTCCTCCACCGCCTCTGTTGACCTCCTCGAGTGCCTGACTGGGGGTTGACAGTAGGTGGGATCTAGAACTTCATCATCAATTGTTGTGTTTGCACTCCCCTCCCCCTCAGACCGAGCCTCTTCTTGCCCTGACCGAATATTTAAGTTGTCATCCCAATCGGGTATCTGCGTCTCATCTTCATCAGTATGTTCCTCATTGCCTATAACCACAGTTGTTGGAAAGGCAGCATTTTGGTAGCCAACAGTTTGCATTTTATGAAAGTCAACCTCCAAGCCATGTCATGCCCTTCTAAAAGCATGTATAACACAGCGAGGGGACTCCAACCACAGTCTCCCTCGTTTCCACTCACTGGGCCACACACACCCCACTTGACTGGCATCGGTTGAGCTCCCTTTTGAAAAAGAAAAAGATGCTTTGCATGAAGCACTCTCAAAAATACGCGTGCCTTTCCCGTCCCCTGGCTGACCCAGGGGAAGAAAAGTCCTCTGAGAGCCATGACTTGTTCATCTTGGTTCTTTTAGAGACACAGCGAGGGGACTCCAACCACAGTCTCCCTCGTTTCCACTCACTGGGCCACACACACCCCACTTGACTGGCATCGGTTGAGCTCCCTTTTGAAAAAGAAAAAGATGCTTTGCATGAAGCACTCTCAAAAATACGCGTGCCTTTCCCGTCCCCTGGCTGACCCAGGGGAAGAAAAGTCCTCTGAGAGCCATGACTTGTTCATCTTGGTTCTTTTAGAGACACAGCGAGGGGACTCCAACCACAGTCTCCCTCGTTTCCACTCACTGGGCCACACACACCCCACTTGACTGGCATCGGTTGAGCTCCCTTTTGAAAAAGAAAAAGATGCTTTGCATGAAGCACTCTCAAAAATACGCGTGCCTTTCCCGTCCCCTGGCTGACCCAGGGGAAGAAAAGTCCTCTGAGAGCCATGATTTGTTCATTTTGGGTCTTTTAGAAACACAGCGAGGGGACTCCAACCACAGTCTCCTTCGTTGCCACTAACTGGGCCACACACACCCCACTTGACTGGCATCGGTTGAGCCCCCTTTTGAAAAAGAAAAAGATGCTTTGCATGAAGCACTCTCAAAAATACGCGTGCCTTTCCCGTCCCCTGGCTGACCCAGGGGAAGAAAAGTCCTCTGAGAGCCATGACTTGTTCATCTTGGTTCTTTTAGAGACACAGCGAGGGGACTCCAACCACAGTCTCCCTCGTTTCCACTCACTGGGCCACACACACCCCACTTGACTGGCATCGGTTGAGCTCCCTTTTGAAAAAGAAAAAGATGCTTTGCATGAAGCACTCTCAAAAATACGCGTGCCTTTCCCGTCCCCTGGCTGACCCAGGGGAAGAAAAGTCCTCTGAGAGCCATGACTTGTTCATCTTGGTTCTTTTAGAGACACAGCGAGGGGACTCCAACCACAGTCTCCCTCGTTGCCACTCACTGGGCCACACACACCCCACTTGACTGGCATCGGTTGAGCTCCCTTTTGAAAAAGAAAAAGATGCTTTGCATGAAGCACTCTCAAAAATACGCGTGCCTTTCCCGTCCCCTGGCTGACCCAGGGGAAGAAAAGTCCTCTGAGAGCCATGACTTGTTCATCTTGGTTCTTTTAGAGACACAGCGAGGGGACTCCAACCACAGTCTCCCTCGTTGCCACTCACTGGGCCACACACACCCCACTTGACTGGCATCGGTTGAGCTCCCTTTTGAAAAAGAAAAAGATGCTTTGCATGAAGCACTCTCAAAAATACGCGTGCCTTTCCCGTCCCCTGGCTGACCCAGGGGAAGAAAAGTCCTCTGAGAGCCATGACTTGTTCATCTTGGTTCTTTTAGAGACACAGCGAGGGGACTCCAACCACAGTCTCCCTCGTTTCCACTCACTGGGCCACACACACCCCACTTGACTGGCATCGGTTGAGCTCCCTTTTGAAAAAGAAAAAGATGCTTTGCATGAAGCACTCTCAAAAATACGCGTGCCTTTCCCGTCCCCTGGCTGACCCAGGGGAAGAAAAGTCCTCTGAGAGCCATGACTTGTTCATCTTGGTTCTTTTAGAGACACAGCGAGGGGACTCCAACCACAGTCTCCCTCGTTTCCACTCACTGGGCCACACACACCCCACTTGACTGGCATCGGTTGAGCTCCCTTTTGAAAAAGAAAAAGATGCTTTGCATGAAGCACTCTCAAAAATACGCGTGCCTTTCCCGTCCCCTGGCTGACCCAGGGGAAGAAAAGTCCTCTGAGAGCCATGACTTGTTCATCTTGGTTCTTTTAGAGACACAGCGAGGGGACTCCAACCACAGTCTCCCTCGTTTCCACTCACTGGGCCACACACACCCCACTTGACTGGCATCGGTTGAGCTCCCTTTTGAAAAAGAAAAAGATGCTTTGCATGAAGCACTCTCAAAAATACGCGTGCCTTTCCCGTCCCCTGGCTGACCCAGGGGAAGAAAAGTCCTCTGAGAGCCATGACTTGTTCATCTTGGTTCTTTTAGAGACACAGCGAGGGGACTCCAACCACAGTCTCCCTCGTTGCCACTCACTGGGCCACACACACCCCACTTGACTGGCATCGGTTGAGCTCCCTTTTGAAAAAGAAAAAGATGCTTTGCATGAAGCACTCTCAAAAATACGCGTGCCTTTCCCGTCCCCTGGCTGACCCAGGGGAAGAAAAGTCCTCTGAGAGCCATGATTTGTTCATTTTGGGTCTTTTAGAAACACAGCGAGGGGACTCCAACCACAGTCTCCTTCGTTGCCACTAACTGGGCCACACACACCCCACTTGACTGGCATCGGTTGAGCCCCCTTTTGAAAAAGAAAAAGATGCTTTGCATGAAGCACTCTCAAAAATACGCGTGCCTTTCCCGTCCCCTGGCTGACCCAGGGGAAGAAAAGTCCTCTGAGAGCCATGACTTGTTCATCTTGGTTCTTTTAGAGACACAGCGAGGGGACTCCAACCACAGTCTCCCTCGTTTCCACTCACTGGGCCACACACACCCCACTTGACTGGCATCGGTTGAGCTCCCTTTTGAAAAAGAAAAAGATGCTTTGCATGAAGCACTCTCAAAAATACGCGTGCCTTTCCCGTCCCCTGGCTGACCCAGGGGAAGAAAAGTCCTCTGAGAGCCATGACTTGTTCATCTTGGTTCTTTTAGAGACACAGCGAGGGGACTCCAACCACAGTCTCCCTCGTTGCCACTCACTGGGCCACACACACCCCACTTGACTGGCATCGGTTGAGCTCCCTTTTGAAAAAGAAAAAGATGCTTTGCATGAAGCACTCTCAAAAATACGCGTGCCTTTCCCGTCCCCTGGCTGACCCAGGGGAAGAAAAGTCCTCTGAGAGCCATGACTTGTTCATCTTGGTTCTTTTAGAGACACAGCGAGGGGACTCCAACCACAGTCTCCCTCGTTGCCACTCACTGGGCTACACACACCCCACTTGACTGGCATCGGTTGAGCTCCCTTTTGAAAAAGAAAAAGATGCTTTGCATGAAGCACTCTCAAAAATACGCGTGCCTTTCCCGTCCCCTGGCTGACCCAGGGGAAGAAAAGTCCTCTGAGAGCCATGACTTGTTCATCTTGGTTCTTTTAGAGACACAGCGAGGGGACTCCAACCACAGTCTCCCTCGTTTCCACTCACTGGGCCACACACACCCCACTTGACTGGCATCGGTTGAGCTCCCTTTTGAAAAAGAAAAAGATGCTTTGCATGAAGCACTCTCAAAAATACGCGTGCCTTTCCCGTCCCCTGGCTGACCCAGGGGAAGAAAAGTCCTCTGAGAGCCATGACTTGTTCATCTTGGTTCTTTTAGAGACACAGCGAGGGGACTCCAACCACAGTCTCCCTCGTTTCCACTCACTGGGCCACACACACCCCACTTGACTGGCATCGGTTGAGCTCCCTTTTGAAAAAGAAAAAGATGCTTTGCATGAAGCACTCTCAAAAATACGCGTGCCTTTCCCGTCCCCTGGCTGACCCAGGGGAAGAAAAGTCCTCTGAGAGCCATGACTTGTTCATCTTGGTTCTTTTAGAGACACAGCGAGGGGACTCCAACCACAGTCTCCCTCGTTTCCACTCACTGGGCCACACACACCCCACTTGACTGGCATCGGTTGAGCTCCCTTTTGAAAAAGAAAAAGATGCTTTGCATGAAGCACTCTCAAAAATACGCGTGCCTTTCCCGTCCCCTGGCTGACCCAGGGGAAGAAAAGTCCTCTGAGAGCCATGACTTGTTCATCTTGGTTCTTTTAGAGACACAGCGAGGGGACTCCAACCACAGTCTCCCTCGTTTCCACTCACTGGGCCACACACACCCCACTTGACTGGCATCGGTTGAGCTCCCTTTTGAAAAAGAAAAAGATGCTTTGCATGAAGCACTCTCAAAAATACGCATGCCTTTCCCGTCCCCTGGCTGACCCAGGGGAAGAAAAGTCCTCTGAGAGCCATGACTTGTTCATCTTGGTTCTTTTAGAGACACAGCGAGGGGACTCCAACCACAGTCTCCCTCGTTGCCACTCACTGGGCCACACACACCCCACTTGACTGGCATCGGTTGAGCTCCCTTTTGAAAAAGAAAAAGATGCTTTGCATGAAGCACTCTCAAAAATACGCGTGCCTTTCCCGTCCCCTGGCTGACCCAGGGGAAGAAAAGTCCTCTGAGAGCCATGACTTGTTCATCTTGGTTCTTTTAGAGACACAGCGAGGGGACTCCAACCACAGTCTCCCTGGTTGCCACTCACTGGGCCACACACACCCCACTTGACTGGCATCGGTTGAGCTCCCTTTTGAAAAAGAAAAAGATGCTTTGCATGAAGCACTCTCAAAAATACGCGTGCCTTTCCCGTCCCCTGGCTGACCCAGGGGAAGAAAAGTCCTCTGAGAGCCATGATTTGTTCATTTTGGGTCTTTTAGAAACACAGCGAGGGGACTCCAACCACAGTCTCCTTCGTTGCCACTAACTGGGCCACACACACCCCACTTGACTGGCATCGGTTGAGCCCCCTTTTGAAAAAGAAAAAGATGCTTTGCATGAAGCACTCTCAAAAATACGCGTGCCTTTCCCGTCCCCTGGCTGACCCAGGGGAAGAAAAGTCCTCTGAGAGCCATGACTTGTTCATCTTGGTTCTTTTAGAGACACAGCGAGGGGACTCCAACCACAGTCTCCCTGGTTGCCACTCACTGGGCCACACACACCCCACTTGACTGGCATCGGTTGAGCTCCCTTTTGAAAAAGAAAAAGATGCTTTGCATGAAGCACTCTCAAAAATACGCGTGCCTTTCCCGTCCCCTGGCTGACCCAGGGGAAGAAAAGTCCTCTGAGAGCCATGTCCACATTGTCAGTGGACAGACACGTGTGCTTATCTGCCAGCAGACCCACAGCAGCACTGAAGACAGGTTCCGAGAGAACGCTGGCTGCAGGACACGACAAGATCCCCAAGACGTACGTGGCGAGCTCAGGCAATTTATCAAGATTGGAAGCCAAGAATGAGCAGGGCTCAAGTTGCACATTAATGGAATCGATGTTTCCTTGCATATACTCATATATCTGTGTGTCCTCCTCTTTTTCCTTGTCCAGCTCTTTTGTTTTCGCATGAGTATATGTCCTTGTCACTTTCCCATGTGTTGTGAGTTGTTTGTGACCTTTTGGACACCTTTGAGGGTGTTTTCTAGGTGTTTTTCTGTGTTTGTGATTGCCTGCCATTGTTTCCTATGCAGTTCGAGTTCGGTTCGTCGAACGTTCGACGAACCGAACTCGAACGGGAGGTCCGTTCGGCGAACCAACCTCGAGCCGAACCGCGACCGGTTCGCTCATCTCTAGTCTTGAGGATTGTGAAGCAGAGTGATGATAATTGGAAGAATAAGTGTAAGGGCATATGTAAATGGTGGAAGATGAAAAAGAAGGTACAGGTATTAAACCATACCTCCCAACCGTCCCGGATACAGCGGGACAGTCCCTCTTCTGAGCCTTTGATCCCGGGTCCCGCCCGTGAGGCTGTTTATCCCGGGCTCCACCCACCCACTGTAGCCCCGCCTCGCTGTTTCTCCCTTCTATTCATTACAGAGCCGACCGCGCACCTACTCCTGTGACTGCTGCTGAGGTATGAATCACCCCCTGCAGCAGAGCGATCCCCCTGCAGCAGAGCGACCCCCCCTCCCCCAGAGCCGACCCCCCCAGTCCTGGAGCCTGCGTTTCTCTGCAGCTGTTCTCTGACTCCCCCTGTGCGGCTTCTCACTGCTGCAGATACACGGGGAGTCAGGACGCTGAGGAGACCGTGCAATCAGCTCTTCTCTCTCCTGCAGATAGCACTGGCCAGTAATAACCTATGCAGAGTGACATCTGCAGGCTTCTATTAGCTTACCGATCAGTGGTCTCCTGCCTGTAGAGCTGCTGGGTCCTAGCTTCCCAACAACTTCAGCTCTGCTTTATCCTGGCTGCCCTACCAGTTAAAGGGAACATGTCAGCAGAAATTTCACAATAAAAGTAATAGATTCCCCTCTGCAGCTCCTGGGCTGCTTCTAGAAAGGTTCCTGTTGCTATTGTGCCCCCTTTGAGACCTACAAAAATACTTTATGAAGTCTTACCTTTTTGTATGCAAGGTGATTGCGCAGGCACGAGATTATGGGCGGCGCTGTGATTGTCATCAACAGCGTTAACCAAGTACCCGCCCATAATCTCGTGCCCGCACTTTTCCCTCTGACTCCACCGTTATGCGCAAGTGCTGGCCATATGAACCATGTTACCTATTACCGCTTGCACGAGATTATGGGCGGGTACTTGGATGACTTTGCTGATGACAATCACAGCGCCGCCCATAATCTCGCGCCCATGGTAATAGGTAACATGGTTCATATGGACAGTGCTTGCGCATAACAGTGGAGGCAGAGTGAGAAGCGCGGGCACAAGATTATGGGCAGGTACTTGGATGACTTTGCTGATGACAATCACAGCGCCGCCCATAATCTCGCGCCCATGGTAATAGGTAACATGGTTCATATGGACAGTGCTTGCGCATAACAGTGGAGGCAGAGTGAGAAGCGCGGGCACAAGATTATGGGCAGGTACTTGGATGACGCTGCTGATGACAATCACAGCGCCGCCCATAATCTCGCGCCTGCGCAATCACCTCAAAAGCGTTCACACTTTGCACAGTGCTCAGTCCCGCGAGAGTGGCACTGGGCATGCACAAAACTTCAGGAGGACAGTTACATGAGGAAGGCGTCCTCATGTATGGAAATGAGCAATGGGGGACGGCGTACAGCGGCAGGAGGGGGAATAACGGACGCCAGGCAGCCCGCCCCCGTGACCATAAAAACAGATTTGCATACAAAAAGGTAAGACTTCATAAAGTATTTTTTTAGGTCTCAAAGGGGGCACAATAACAACAGGAACCTTTCCAGAATGCAGCCCAGGAGCTGCAGAGGGGAATCTTTTATTTTTTTTGCTAAATTTCTGGTGACAGTTTCCCTTTAAAGGGAACCTATCAGGTGCAATCTGCACTCAGAGCCAGGAGCAGTTCTGGGTGTATATTGCTAATCCCTCCCTAACTGTCCCTGTATACACTAGCATAGATAAAGGCATCTATAGAAAAAGTATTTTTAAAGAGCTTATATCTTATGCTAATTAGCGCGGGGACTAGTCCCAAGGGCGTTACTTCACTTGGCTAGTCGGCTCACATAGCGTATTAGTACTCACACAGGGGCGTAATAACATGCTAACATGCTATGCGAGCCGACTAGCCAAGTGAAGTAACGCCCTTCGGACTAGTCCCCGCGCTCATTAGCATAAGACATAAGATCTTTAAAAATATTTGTTCTTGATCTCTTTATCTATGCTAGTGTATACAGGGACGGTTAGGCAGGGATTAGCAATATGTGCCCAGAACTGCTCCTGGCTCTGAGTGCATATTGCACCTGACAGGTTCACTTTAAAGGGAACCTGTCACCAGATTTGGGGCCTATAAGCTGCGGCCACCACCAGCGGGATCTTATGTACACATTCTAACATGCTGCATACCTCCCAACCGTCCCGGATACAGCGGGACTTTCACGCTTTACGTTGTTTGTCCCGTTGCCATGGGCGGGACGGCCGGCTCCCGGGCTCCGCCCACCCACTCTCTCTCCGCCTCCCTGCTTTTCCCTCCTACCATCCTAGTAGACGTGGCATAGAGAGGAGCGCTGCCTGTGCTGCTGCTGGTACAGTAAACTAATCTCCCCAGCGCTGATTTCCCTCCCTCCCCCCTCACCCCCGGCCGGAGCCTGTCTGTGCGGTCGGCCGGCCGCCTGTCTGTGCGGTCGGCCGGCCGCCTGTCTGTGCGGTCGGCCCGCCACCTGTCTGTGCGGGCGCCCCCCTGCCGCCTGTCTGTGCGGGCGCCCCCCGCCGCCTGTCTGTGCGGGCGCCCCCCGCCGCCTGTCTGTGCGGGCGCCCCCCTGCCGCCTGTCTGTGCGGGCGCCCCCCTGCCGCCTGTCTGTGCGGGCGCCCCCCTGCCGCCTGTCTGTGCGGGCGCCCCCCTGCCGCCTGTCTGTGCGGGCGCCCCCCTGCCGCCTGTCTGTGCGGGCGCCCCCCTGCCGCCTGTCTGTGCGGGCGCCCCCCGCCGCCTGTCTGTGCGGGCGGCCCGCCGCCTCATTGTGCGGGCAGCCGGCCGCCTCTCTGTGCGGGCGGCTGGCCGCCTCTCTGTGCGGGCGGCCCGCCGCCTGTCTGTGAAGGCGGCCGGCTGCCTGTCTGTGAAGGCGACCGGCCGCCTCACTGTGCGGGCGACCGGCCGCCTCACTGTGGCTGCCTGCGTGTCCGTGCTGGAGGCCCGCCGGCTGCCTGCGTGTCCGTGCTGGAGGCCCGCCGGCTGCCTGCGTGTCCGTGCTGGAGGCCCGCCGGCTGCCTGCGTGTCCGTGCTGGAGGCCCGCCGGCTGCCTGCGTGTCCGTGCTGGAGGCCCGCCGGCTGCCTGCGTGTCCGTGCTGGAGGCCCGCCGGCTGCCTGCGTGTCCGTGCTGGAGGCCCGCCGGCTGCCTGCGTGTCCGTGCTGGAGGCCCGCCGGCTGCCTGCGTGTCCGTGCTGGAGGCCCGCCGGCTGCCTGCGTGTTTGTGCTGAATGGGTGTGGATGGGGAGTGGATATGGGCGTGACTGTGAAATGGGTGTGGTTAGGGGGCGTGGCCTAAAAATTTGCCGCGGCGCGCTACGCGCGCCGCAAACTTTGTCCCTCTTTTCCTTCTTTAAAAGTTGGGAGGTATGATTAAACAGTTGTAGCTTTTACCTTCTGGACACTTCTGGTCTGGCATTTTGAGGATATTCCTAACATGCACTTACTAGCGGCACTTGGTAGAGCTTCACACATAGACTACGACGTGTGTGTATATGCCATATTTTTTCGGATTATAAGACACACTTTTCCTGCCAAAAAATTGGGAAGAAAATGATGCGTGCATCTTATAATCCGAATGCACCTAACCGAGAGGTGGTGGAGAGGGGTCGCAGGAGGCAGGCACTGAGCTGGAGCCTGTGCAGCAGGCAGTGAGGCAAGGGCTGAAAATGTCGGCAGTGCGGGGTTCAAATAATGGCACCTGGAGGTGGCACGTGCACAGATGGATCTCTCGGGTCATGATCTCATCTGTGCACACCTCTGACTGATTGATCTCCCAGCAACGGACTTCTGGAAAATGCTGCCCGGAGGTAGCTCATGCACACATGAGATCTCAGCTTGTCAGTGAGCCAATAGCTCTATCTGCACACGCGCCGACCCTGGGTACCATTTCTTTGAAGCCCATACCGCCGACAGTTTCTGGAAGTTGCCTACCTCAGAGCATCTGTGACACCTGCCGGTCGCACCACCCACAGCATCGACCTGCACCACCACTGCTTCTGTCCCACCATCGCTGCCATCCCCCTTCCCTGGTTATAGACCACCTGTTTGTAAGACAGACCCCCTTCTTTTACCTTTTTTTTCTCTAAATTTGGTGTGTGTTTTATAACCCGGTGCGTCTTATAAACCGAAAAATAGAGTGCGTGTGCAGGGCCGGCTCCAGGTTTTTGTGGGCCCCGGGCGGAAGAGTCCCAGTGGGCCCCATCCACACACAGACACCGATACAAACATATACATATTTAAAGACAAACTCACAAAAATACATATAAACAGACAAATATATACAGTCATATACACTTACAGACACACACACACACACACACAAGTCTGCTGCATACAGACAAACACATACAGCTCTGCTACATACAGACAAACGCACACACAAACTCTGCTACATACAGACAAACACATACAACTCTGCTACATACAAACACATACAACTCTGCTACATACAGACAAACACATACAACTCTGCTACATACAGACAAACACATACAACTCTGCTACATACAGACAAACACACAACTCTGCTACATACAGACAAACACATACAACTCTGCTACATACAGACAAACACACAACTCTGCTACATACAGACAAACACATACAACTCTGCTACATACAGACAAACACATACAACTCTGCTACATACAAACACATACAACTCTGCTACATACAGACAAACACATACAACTCTGCTACATACAGACAAACACATACAACTCTGCTACATACAGACAAACACATACAACTCTGCTACATACAGACAAACACACAACTCTGCTACATACAGACAAACACATACAGCTCTGCTACATACAGACAAACGCACACACAAACTCTGCTACATACAGACAAACACATACAACTCTGCTACATACAAACACATACAACTCTGCTACATACAGACAAACACATACAACTCTGCTACATACAGACAAACACATACAACTCTGCTACATACAGACAAACACACAACTCTGCTACATACAGACAAACACATACAACTCTGCTACATACAGACAAACACACAACTCTGCTACATACAGACAAACACATACAACTCTGCTACATACAGACAAACACATACAACTCTGCTACATACAAACACATACAACTCTGCTACATACAGACAAACACATACAACTCTGCTACATACAAACACATACAACTCTGCTACATACAGACAAACACATACAACTCTGCTACATACAGACAAACACATACAACTCTGCTACATACAGACAAACACATACAACTCTGCTACATACAGACAAACACACAACTCTGCTACATACAGACAAACACATACAACTCTGCTACATACAGACAAACACATACAACTCTGCTACATACAAACACATACAACTCTGCTACATACAGACAAACACATACAACTCTGCTACATACAGACAAACACATACAACTCTGCTACATACAGACAAACACATACAACTCTGCTACATACAGACAAACACATACAACTCTGCTACATACAGACAAACACACACAACTCTGCTACATACAAACACATACAACTCTGCTACATACAGACAAACACATACAACTCTGCTACATTCAGACAAACACATACAACTCTGCTACATACAAACACATACAACTCTGCTACATACAGACAAACACACACAACTCTGCTACATACAGACAAACACATACAACTCTGCTACATACAAACACATACAACTCTGCTACATACAGACAAACACACACAACTCTGCTACATACAAACACATACAACTCTGCTACATACAGACAAACACATACAACTCTGCTACATACAGACAAACACATACAACTCTGCTACATTCAGACAAACACATACAACTCTGCTACATACAGACAAACACATACAACTCTGCTACATACAGACAAACACACACAACTCTGCTACATACAAACACATACAACTCTGCTACATACAGACAAACACATACAACTCTGCTACATTCAGACAAACACATACAACTCTGCTACATACAAACACATACAACTCTGCTACATACAGACAAACACACACAACTCTGCTGCATACAGACAAACACATACAACTCTGCTACATACAAACACATACAACTCTGCTACATACAGACAAACACACACAACTCTGCTACATACAGACAAACACATACAACTCTGCTACATACAGACAAACACATACAACTCTGCTACATACAGACAAACACATACAACTCTGCTACATACAGACAAACACATACAACTCTGCTACATACAGACAAACACATACAACTCTGCTACATACAGACAAACACATACAACTCTGCTACATACAGACAAACACACACAACTCTGCTACATACAAACACATACAACTCTGCTACATACAGACAAACACATACAACTCTGCTACATTCAGACAAACACATACAACTCTGCTACATACAAACACATACAACTCTGCTACATACAGACAAACACACACAACTCTGCTACATACAGACAAACACATACAACTCTGCTACATACAAACACATACAACTCTGCTACATACAGACAAACACACACAACTCTGCTACATACAGACAAACACATACAACTCTGCTACATACAGACAAACACATACAACTCTGCTACATACAGACAAACACATACAACTCTGCTACATACAGACAAACACATACAACTCTGCTACATACAGACAAACACATACAACTCTGCTACATACAGACAAACACATACAACTCTGCTACATACAGACAAACACATACAACTCTGCTACATACAGACAAACACATACAACTCTGCTACATTCAGACAAATGCACACAACTCTGCTGCTCTGTGGGGCCCACACCCGCGGCTTGGCGGGGACAGCACCAGCGGCAGCACCCGCGGCTCGGCAGGGCCCACACCCGCGGCTCGGCGGGTACAGCACCCGCGGCACTGGCAGCACCCGCGGCTCGGCAGGGCCCACACCCGCGGCTCGGCGGGGCCAGCACCCGCGGCTCGGCGGGGCCCGCACCCGCGGAATCGGCGGGTGGGGGCATTGGCAGGGGCCAGGGCATACATCCAGGGGGTAGAAGCAGCTCACCGGGGCCTATAATGGGGAGGCGGGGAGGGCACTTACCCGATGGTCACGGTGGAGAGGGGGCCCACACAGCGCCGGACAGAAGCTCGCCTCCTTCATCTGTGGGACTGAGAAGGCGGTAGCTCCGCCCACAGGTGAAATTCAAACGAGGATGTCTGCGCGCCTTAAAGTGACGGCGCCGCAGATTGCTGCCGAGGACTGCGGTCCCCGGAACTCGGCCGGGGACCGCAGAACTGTAAAGGCGAGTGGGCCCCGGCCAAGGGACAGGAGAACTGACGAGGCCGAGTGGGCCCCCCCGGCTCTCCAGGGCCCCGGCATTTGCCCGGGTTTGCCGGGTGCTGACGCCGGCCCTGTGCGTGTGTATGTATATATATACAGTATATATACCTCAATAATGAAAAACAATTGTTCTTATTTTTCCTCTTTTCTTTGTTTACAGGCTGTGGAACTGACCTCTTTCAAAGCCGCAGGTAAGTGGACAGCATATCTAATATATAAAGCTGTGTGTGTGTGTGTGTGTGTGTGTGTGTGTGTGTGTGTGTGTGTGTGTGTGTGTGTGTGTGTGTGTGCGCGCGCGCGCGCGCGCATGTCCGGGATTGGCATTTGCACACTCACACTTCTGGACCCCAAGAGCATCATGGGCTATGTTTTGAGGTGAAATTTTAACCCCGCTCTTTACAGTTATTCATCAAAAAGCCTGCCTCCATTAAAGCGAATGGAGCTGGGAGCCACAGTGCAGCCAGAACTTCAGAAGAATGCGCAGCCACGCCCTTATATGGAATGTTGGCATGTCACAATGCAGCTAGGGAAAGAGACAGACAGGGAAAGAGGCAGACACAGGGAAAGAGACAGACACAGACAGAGTAAGCAACAGACATAGACAGGGTAAGAGACAGACACAAAGAGACAGACACAGACAAAGAGACAGACTGACAGAGAAAGAGAGACAGGGAAAGAGGGAAAGAGAGAGACAGGTTAAGAGACAGACACAGACAGGTAAAGAGACAGACACAGACAAAGAGACAGAGACAGACACAGGAAAACAAACAGGGAAAGAGAGGGAAAGAGACAGACAGGGTAAGAGAAAGACAAAGACAGGTAAAGAGACAGACAAAGAGACAGACACAGGGAAAGAGACAGAGGGAAAGAGAAAAAGAGAAAGAGAGGGAAAGAGACAGACAGGGAAAGAGACAGGGAAAGTGACAGAGAAAGACAGACAGGGAAAGAGTTTGAGACAGACGGAGAAAGAGGCAGAGACAGTCAGAGACAGACAGGCAAAGAGACAGAGAGACAAAGAGATAGAGAGAGAGACAGAGAGATATATACAGAGGGGGAGACAGACATAATTACATTTCTATCTATTTGTTTTGTGGTTTTTGTGTGCAGAATACATTTTTGTTAATACATTCTATTTTGTTAACAGCAGTTATGAACCCAGGCGAAGCCGGGTAGTACAGCTAGTTTAATATATTTTGAACTATTGATTATTATGCACTGTGTAAGTATTCTTTCATTTAGAAGGTCTGAAAACTGGTAAGCACACTTGCTCTGCAATTTTTGAAACTCTAACACAAGCCAATGGAGAGGGTTTTGCAGCAGAAGTCTTAAGGCTGATGTCATCAAATCAATCATCCATCTCTAAAAAGACTTTCCATGAATCTTTAAAACCTGATACCTTTTTTGATTACACAGTAAAGCTTCATTGCCTTTTCACAAAACTTTTGACTTGTCAATTTTTTGGAACTATGTGATAATGTTTTCTCTGCTCTTTTGGATTGCAGTTTAGAGGAATCTTATCGGTTCCAGCAGTTGCTCCATTTATCTGTCTTAGAGGTAACTAGTATAACATTGCAGTTTGGTTACATAAGTGGCTAGGACAGGTTGTTGGGCAAAAAAAGCCAGAGTGAAACACTGCAAGGAAGCCACACCAACAAGTAGCACTAACTAGGAGGCTCCAACGTTTTGAAAAATGTGTGCCAGTGTGTATTTGTTTAAACAATAATGCCCATGGAAGACAGATGTCACTGTACACCTAAACTGGGCAATACATATGTTTGAAAATGCTTTTAATGTATATTTGCAATTGACTGTGCAAAACACAATGTGAAACAACCCTAGTCTAAAGTTTTGCACTTGAGATATTGAGTATCTATATAAAATGTCAAGAACAAATTGTTGTGTATAAGAGAGAAATTTTCTGAGCAACATTTTATGTTGTCCTCTTTTACCATACGCTTGTCTTTCTATTAGTCAGGATGCATTGCCAGGTAGTCTCTCACTGGTTTGTATTATCATCATCCACAAATACAAATTAGATTACTCCCATGTTACATCGCTAGATTATAATCCCAAATTGTGTATCCAGGAAATAGATGTATGCTCATAGTCATCTGCTTGTGCCGCTGGTTGCATACATCAGCTAGACATACCTCATACATGCACGCTGTGTACTGAGTTGTATCCCCTGAAAGCAATATGAACAGAACTTGGTCAAACTACTCTAGTTGTAAACTGGAAAAATTAGTTACATGACACACTATAAGAAATCCACAGAGGTTCAAGTACTGTTACGTTTGTGTCTGAATCCTTTCTTACAACTTCTGCCTGTGTCACTAGACTGCATGGCGCTTGCATTGTGGACACACATTCATGGTCCTGTTTTACTCTAGTATGACTGGGACTTGTGGTGTGAGGCCCTGCCAGGGAATCCATGCCTTAATTCCGAGTGCTGATTATAAATTGCAATTGTCAATTGTTGTCTGGTGTGGCTAGCCTTGGATAGGGCCACTCCCTATTTAAACCCCCAGAAACTTACTGCAAGCTGCCAGTTATAAGTTGTACTAACTCTGGTCTGCTGTTTAGTTTTGCCAGCTTCCTTGAATTTTTTCTTCATGACTTTCGTTCATATTTCTAATTAGTTTTTACTCTACATCACAAAGATTCTTTGTCAGCTTCCTTCATCTGTCAGCAGCCACTCTATGGACGTGACCCAAGGGTCCCTGTGTAAGTCCAGAATCCTGTATACAGGTTAAAAACTAAAAGGCATTGTTCTCCCAGGACCTATTAAATGGAGTTACTTTTTGCAAAGTCTTTCAAAGGAAGCCCTATTGTGAGCTGCCTGTATTCCACATAAAGTGCACCATAACAATTATAATATGTGATGCCATTCACTAAGGTGTAACAAACTAAAAAACACTAAGGTAAAGGCTTCTCTCTACAAGAGACTCATCACACACCAATGTCTTCTATTTTACAATGGATCCAAAGTGACAGTGACAAACCCCTTTCACACGTGGACTATAATTGTGTCAGGATTTCGGTTATTTTGATGGCTAATATAGTGCTAGAGTCCCTTTTTATGAGTTCCGGTAATTTTGATAGCTAATATAGTCCTGGAGTCCTTTTTTGGGATCCGGTAATTTTGATAGCTAATATAGTGCTGGAGTACTTTTTTGGGGTTCCGGTGATTTTAATGGCTAATATAGTGCTGGAGTCCTTTTTTGGGTATCCGGTAATTGTGATGGCTAATATAGTGCTAGAGTCCTTTTTTTGGCCTTCTGGTAATTTTGATGGCTAATAAAGTGCTATAGTCCTTTTTTGTGGTCCAGTAATTATGATGTCTAATATAGTGCTGGGCTGTAGTTCTTTTTGTGGGTTCCGCTAATTTTGATGGCTAATATAGTGCTGGAGTTCTTTTTTATAGGTTCTAGTAATTATGATGCCAAACATAGTGCTGGTGATCGTTTTTGGGCTAGCTCAGAGCAAGGACTAAAATATACCTTTTAATGAATATCTCTAAAATCATTAAGAAACAATACATTAAGCGCAGTGTTGTTCTTTTTTGGGGTTCCGGTAATTTAGATGGCTAATATAGTGCTAGAGTCCATTTTTTGTGTTTCAGTAATTATGATGCCTAATATAATGCTGTGCTGTAGTCCTTTTTTGGGGATTACGTAACTTTTGATGTCTAACATAGTGCTGTAGTACTTTTGGGGGGGGGGGTTTTCCAGAAATTTTGATGGCTAATATAGTGCTAGAGACCTTTTTTTGAGGGGGGTTCTGGTAATTTTGATGGTTAATATAGTGCTGGAGTCCTTTTTTGGAGTTCCGGTAATTTTAAGGGCTAATATAATGCTGGAGTTCTTTTTTGGTTTGCGGTAATTTTGATAGCTAATATAGTGCCTGAGTCCTTTTTTGGGGTTCTGGTAATTTTAATGGTTAATATAGTGCTAGAGATCTTTTTTTGGGGGGTTCTGGTAATTATGATGCCTAATATAGTGCTAGAGTCCTTTCTGGGGGGTTAGGGTAATTGAAGTCCTTATTTTGGGTTTCAATAATTTTGATGGGTAACATAGTGCTGGAGTCCTTTCTTTCGGTTCCAATAATTTTGATGGCAAATATAGTGCTGGAGTCCCTTTTTAGTATTCTGATCATTTTCATGGCTCATATAGTGCTAGAGTCCCTTTTGGGGGAGTTCCGGTAATTCATGGCTCATATAGTGTTAGAGTCATTTATGGGGGGTTACAGTGGTAATTTTGATGGCTACTATATTGCTGGAGTTGTTTTTGTGGGAATTCCGGTAATTTTGATGGCTAATATAGTGCTGGAATCCTTTTTTGGGTTCTGGTAATTTTGATGGCTAATATAGTGCTGGAATCCTTTTTTGGGTTCTGGCAATTTTGATGGATAATATTGTGCTAAAATCCTTTCTTTCGGTTCCGGTTATTTTGATGGCTAATATAGGGCTGGAGTACTTTTTTTTGTCTTCCCGTAATTATGATGCCTAATATAGTGCTAGAGTCCTTTCTGGGGGGTTAGGGTAATTTTGATGGCTAATGTGGTTTTGAAGTCCTTATTTTGGGTTTCACTAATTTTGATGGTTAATATAGTGCTGGAGTCCTTTCTTTTGGTTCCGAAAATTATGATGGCAAATATAGTGCTGGAGTCCCTTTTTAGTATTCTGATCATTTTCATGGCTCATATAGTGCTAGAGTCCTTTTTGGGGGAGTACTTTTTTTTTGTGTTCCCGTAATTATGATGCCTAATATAGTGCTGGAATCCTTTTTTTGTGTTCCAGTAATTTTTATGGCTAATATAGTGCTAGAGTCCTTTGTTTATGTTCCAGTAACTATTATGCCTAATATAGTGCTGGGCTGGAGCCCTTTTTTTTGGGTTCCGGTAATTTCAAAGGCTAATATAGTGCTGAGCCGGAGCCCTTTTTTAGTGTTTCGGTAGTTTCGAAGGCTAATATAGTGCTGGAGTACTTTTTTGGGGGTTCCAGTAATTTTGATGGCTAATATAGTACTAAAAATCTTTTCTGGGGGGGGGGGTTCTGGTATAGTGTTGAAGTCCTTTTTTGGAGTTCTAGTAATTTTGAAGGCTAATATAATGCTTGAGTCCTTTTTTTTTGTTCCAGTAATTAGGATGCGTAATATAGTGCTGGAGTCCTTATTTTGGGTTCCGGTAATTTTGATGGCTAATATAGTGCTGGAGTCCTTATTTTGGGTTCCGGTAATTTTGATGGCTAATATAGTGCTGGAGTCCTTGTTTTGGGTTCCGCTAATTAGGATGGCAGATATAGTGCTAAAGTCCCTTTTTAGGATTCCGGTAATTTTGATGGCACATATAGTGCTGGAGTCCTTTTTTGGGGGGGTTGGGATAATTTTGATAGATTATATAGTGCTGGAGTCCTTTTTTTGGGTTCCGGTAATTGTGATGGCTAATATAGTTCTGGAGTCCTTTTTTTTCTTACTGTGACAAATATTAGCTTGGGGAAAGGGGGATCCCAGATGCAATCTACCAAGTGTGAACAGAGCCTAAGCTACAGGGTCATAAACGTATGTTTTATTTGAAATATTTTTTTGTAATTTTTTTTTTAATAAATAATCTAAAGGGCAAGGTTTGTTCCCTGTAACGTGAATGGCACACTTAAATGACAATAGATCTATGCTCTGTATAAGTCAGTTGAATTGATTTGCAGCGCTGACACTCAATATCAATACTGTTCTGCCACCGCTCGAACAAAAGAGGTCGCTCATTATCTATTAGAGAGGAATATTTTCCAACATAACTTATTTAATTCCAACAATACAATTCTTATTGAAAAGAAAACTGTAATAACTGCCCTCTTGTAACACACAAGGGGTGATAAACACTTCCCCGAGTTCCATCAACATACAGGTAATTGTGCTGCTTCCACAAAGGGCCCACTTCTCCACCTGCTCCCAGCTCCCCCTCTTTCACAGTCTGGCTCCTGCAACATGTTGCCTGCGAAAACAAAAGCAAGTCAGTATAAGAAACTATTGTATCCGCAAATCACAGGCCTTATACGTTTGGTCTTTTCTTTATTCTAACAAAATGCTCATCACAATATGCTCCGTGTCTTCTTCCTTCTGTCACAGTTTCTCTGTTTTAGCAAATTAATGGGATGACCCAGACAAATCTTAAGACGGCAAAAAAAAATAAAAACCTTTCATTCAGCGGTAGCTCGAAAATAGATATTTTCCCAGCGTTTAAGGCAATTTAATTATGTGAAAATGTTTTTTTTTTTTATTTTTTGTTACACATTTTAGTGTTTCTACAGTGGCACACACTAAGTCATATCACTGAATTTTTTGGATTATAAGACGCACTTTTCAATGAGGGGTGCATCTTATATTCTGAATGTTGCTTACCGGGGTGGTGGAGAGGAGTCGCAGGAGCAAGGCTGCAGGTGCTGTGCTGTGGCTGCGGGCGCTGTGCTGTGGCTGCGGGCGCTGTGCTGTGACTGCGGGCGCTGTGCTGAGGCTGTGGGCGCTGTGTTGAGGCTGCGGGCGCTGTGCAGAGGCTGCGAGCACTGTGCAGAGGCTGCGAGCACTGTGCTGTGGCTGCAGATGCTGTGGCTGTGGGCACTGTGCTATGACCGCAGGTGCTGTGCTGAGGCTGCGGGAGCTGTGCTGTGGCTGTGGGAGCTGTGCTGTGCTGTGGCTTCAGGCGCTGTGCTGTGGCTGCGGCAGCTGTGCTGGGGCTGTGGGCGCTGTGCTGTGTGTGGCTGCAGGCGCTGTGCTGTGACTGCGGGCGCTGTGCTGAGGCTGCGGGCGCTGTGTTGAGGCTGCGAGCGCTGTGCAGAGGCTGCGAGCACTGTACTGAGGCTGCGGGCGCTGTACTGAGGCTGCGGGCGCTGTACTGAGGCTGCGGGAGCTGTGCTGGGGCTGTGGGCACTGTGCTGTGTGTGGCTGCGAACGCTGTGCTGTGGCTGCAGGCACTGTGCTATGGCTGCAGGGGCTGTGCTGTGGCTGCGGGCGCTGTGCTGTGGCTGCGTGCGCTGTGCTGAGGCTACGGGCGCTGTGCTGAAGCTGCCGGTGCTGTGCTGGGACTGCAGGCACTATGCTGTGGCTGCAGGTCATGGGCACTGTGCTAGGGCTGTTGGGCGCCATCATGAAAATGACTTAAACTAATGGCCCGGAGTCGGCGCGTGCGCAGATGGAGCTCTCAGCTTAAGATCTCATCTGCGCACGCTCTGCCTCCTGCCCATTGATCTCCCAGCAGCAGACTTAAGGAAAATAGCACCCAGAGGTGGCATGTATGCAGATGAGCTCTTGAGCTTAGAGCTCCATCTGCTCACCGCCAACAGTTCCTGGAAGTTGCCTGCCTCACAGCGCCCGCAGCGAGCATCTGGGACACCCGCAGCACCGCCTGCAGCATTGCCCTACTCCAGCACTGCCCCTGCTTCCTGTGACCCCGCTCCACCACTGCTGCTGTCCACTCCCGTTAAGGCACCACCGGATTGTAAGACTGCCCCCTTTTTTTCTTTTACCTTTTTTTTCCTCTTGTAATTCAGTGTATCTTATAAACGAAAAAATATGGTATATAATATACCCAACAATTTGCTGCCACCATGGCATTGTCTCTGTTGCCAATTTTTTTTTTTTGCACTTCAGTTTTTTTTCTTCCTTTTCTCTCAAGGGCCATACCTTTTTCCTGTGACATAGTCATATGAGGGCTTGTTTTTTGGGGAACGAGATTTCATTTTGAATGATACTATTCATTTTATCATAAAATATGCTAAAAACATACAAAAGATATCACGATGTGACTGCAGGATAGTGAGGGACAGGGGGCTCCTATATTGTCCAACGTGTTAGAGGTTCCTCTGAGTTACCCTAATGGTAGCGAGGCCTGAGTCTCATGTTTTGCTATACTCCTGACGAGAGCTAATCTGTTTCCCCGCCCCAGGGAAGGAAGGGGTAGGAGTGTGATGGAAACACAGATTCAGACAGCCATAGAAAAACAGAAACTCAGACACATTGCAAACAGTAAGAAACTTAGGAGACAAGCAAGAGCAGTAAGGCAGCAACAAAAGGACAACAAGGGTGAACACCACAAATGCTCACAGCAATAAAGCAGTACAATCACCAGTAAGTCTGAATCAAACCACCTATCCAGACCAGTGTAGATAAACTATAGCTGGCACTAATGGAAATGTCCAGCCAGCATGTATAGGTAGAGAGTGAATGTGACTGGCTCTCCCATAGCATGTGGCCAAGGGAGATTAACAAGCAGAGATTAACTCTTACTAGGCTGGCTATGAACTACACGTCTGTGGGTTGACACCTGAGTCTGCCTGCACTGATCACAGACACCAGAGAAGTTAGCAGGCAGAGTGCCAGAATATGGAGTTCCACAGATCCTAACACCGCCATGACAGTCAGCGATGCCTGTAAAAATCTCCTTGAAACAAAAGATATTCCCAACGGGATTAAATGCAATTCTGCCATTGTTTTTTGTATTTTGTTTGTATAACAGTCATTGTATGGCAAAAAATTACCTAAAAGCATGATTCATCAGGTCAGTACCATATTTCAATTTTTTATTTATTTTATTTATTTTTTTAACTGGTGAAAAAAAATCAAAAGTTCATAAAACAAAAAAAACAATTTTCTTTGTGTCTCCATTTTCCGAGTCCCGTAAAATTTTTATTTTTCAGTCGACTGATTTGTGTGTAGGAGTTTTTTTTTCTTCTTTTCATAGCAAACTGATGATTTTTTAAAACAAATTTTATGTAATTTTGAAGCACTTTTTATTGCATTTTTTAGGAATGCGAGGTGAGTGAAAAACTGTAATTCTGGTGTTTTTAGTTTTTCTGTCTCTTTACACCTTCAAATTTATTGACAATTAATTTTTGGATGTTGATAAATTGGACTTTTGTGAATGAGGCATTACCAAATATTCATTCTTTCATTTTTTTAGTTCTTTATTTTTAATAAAAGAAAAGGGAGGTTGAATTATTTGAATCTTTATATTTTTTTTTCAAACTTTTTTATTTTATAGTCCTTCACTATTGCAGTATATATTAAAAATCATGGTTACCTATGAATCTCAGCCTATTGCTGCATTTCATAGGAGTACCAGGAGGGTCATGACAGACGCCTTCAGCAGGGCCCTAGCTGTCCTGTTAACTGTTTGGTGCCCCACAATCGTGTCGTGGGGGGCTACTGAGAGACGTTGCTCAGAAGCACAGGCAACTTCACCGTTTAATTAAGAGACTGAAAGCGGCAATGACATGGTTAACAGGAGCAGTCAAAGGTCCATACCAGCTATTGCTGTTAGATGTAAATGCCAGCTATGTGATGTAGCCGGTATCTATAGCTCCCTCCAAACATGATCACCCCCGTAATCACCTAAATGTACGTGACTATGCATAAAGGTGTTAGTCTGTCATTTGTATTTACCCCATCAAATTAGGGCACCTATAGAGGCCTTGAAAGAGTTAAGCTGGTTTTACACATCTAATATTCACGGTCTGAGAATGGACTGCGATATCTGGAATGGCCACAAATCACTTGACCTTAGTTTCCTACAGTGGGCGAAACAAGTATTGAACATGTCACCAATTTGTTGACAGCATTGGTTACAGAAGAATTTTGAAACTACTGAAGGTCCCAGTGAGCACTGTTGGGGCCGTAATCCGGAAGTGGAAAGAACATAACTTCACCATGAACTGGCCACGACCAGGTGCTCCCTGCAAGATTCCACACAGAAAAGAATTATCAGAAGAGTTGTCCAAGAGCCAAGGACCACCAGTGGAGAACTACAGAAAGACTTGGACTCAGCAGTTACAATTGATTCAAAGAAAATAAGTAACGCACTCAACCTCCATGGCGTGTATGCATGCTCACATTGCAAGACTCCATCACTGAACAAACAGCAGGTCCAAGCACATTCAAAGTTTTCGCAACCATATTTAGGCAAGCCTACTGGAAGAATATAGTCTGGTCAGATGATACCAAAATTGAACTCTTTGAGTGAGAACTCTTTGGATGCATTTTTTGGGGCATCTATCTACTTTTTCCAGGCCTTCTGATGAACCTTGAAAGGGAGGGGAAACTATCGTGGCCATGCTGTAAGACGTCATCTAAAGGAAAGTATTATTCTTTATGCAAGCAGGGGAAGGATCCAGCTCAGACTCCAAGGATTTGAAAAAAAGGCATTTCTTTATTTATTTGGGGGTATAACTACTTAGGAATATATAGGGATTTTTTATGGTCAGACGACGTTGAGTGGGGTCTCCATCACTTGCGCTTTTTATTAGGGTGAAACCTCCTTAGCCAGGTAGAATTCTTGCCTCGGGCCATTTCAGGGTTGTATTGTTAGTGGGACCGCTCCAATAATATCCAATTTACCAACACCTATACTTACCTTGTCATATATTTTTATTTACATACTTCCCAGGGGCCAATGCACCTAGGATTTCACTGTGTTGAGCGCCTTCGCTGGCTGCCAACAGTGTTTTCTCTGGCTGGTCTCCCTGAGATCAGTGATTGTTTTGTCTTGCTTGTCATATATTGGTGATAGTCTGATTTGTACTATTTTTTTATATTATTGATTTCTTCTATTTTTGTCATTTTAATTCATATCTAATAAAACAATAGTTTTAAAGGGAACCTGTCAGCAGAATTTTCGCAATTAAACTAAAAGATTCCCCTTCTGCAGCTCCTGGGCTGCATTCTAGAAAGGTTCCTGTTGCTATTGTGCCCCCTTTGAGACCTAAATAAACACTTTATAAATTCTTACCTTTTTGTATGCAAATGTGTTTTTATGGTCACGGGGGCGGGCTGTATTTCGTCCGTTATTCACACCCCTGCCGCTGTACGCCGTCCCCCATTGCTCATTTACATACATGAGGATGCTCCCTCATGTAACTGTATCCTCCCGAGGTCTCGCGCATGCCCAGTGGCACTCTCGCGGGACTGAGCACTGTGCAAAGCCTGAACGTTGGTGAGGTGATTGCGCAGGCTCGAGATCATGGGCGGCGCTGTGATTGTCATCAGCAGCGTCATCCAAGTGCCCGCCCATAATCTCGTGCCCGCGCTTTTCCCTCTACCTTCACCATTATGCGCAAGCGCTGGCCATATGAACCACGTTACCTATTACCCATCTTTCCCTGGAGCAGGAAATAGATGGGAGGAGCAGCACACCACCGATCAATAGAGGAGACGCGCTTGCGCATAACGGTGGAGGGAGAGAGAAAAGCACGGGCACGAGATTATGGGCGGGTACTTGGATGACTCTACTGATGACAATCCCAGCACCGCCCATAATCTCGCGCCTGCGCAATCACCTCACCAGAGTTCAGGCTTTGCACAGTGCTCAGTCCCGCGAGAGTGCCACTGGGCATGTGCGAGACCTCGGAAGGACACAGTTACATGAGGGGGTGTCCTCATGTATGTAAATGAGCAATGGGGGACGGCGTACAGTGGCACTGGTGCAAATAGCGGACGAATTACAGCCCGCCCCCGTGACCATAAAAACACATTTGCATACAAAAAGGTAAGAATTTATAAAGTGTTTATTTTGGTCTCAAAGAGGGCACAGTAGCAAGAAGAATCTTTCTAGAATGCAGCCCAGGAGTTGCATAGTTTCATAGTTTTTTTTTTTTAAGGTTGAAGGGAGACTCTAAGGCGGGGTTTGCACACTACGACATCGCAGGCCGATGCTGCGATGCCGAGTGTGATAGTCCCCGCCCCCGTCGCAGCAGCGATATGTGGTGATAGCTGGCGTAGCGAAAATTATCGCTACGCCAGCTTCACACACACACTCACCTGCCGTGCGACGTCCCTGTGGCCGGCGACCCGCCTCCTTGTTAAGGGGGCGGGTCGTGCGGCGTCATTGTGACGTCACACGGCAGGCGGCCAATCGGAGCGGAGGGGCAGCATGTAAACATCCTGCCCACCTCCTTCCTTCCGCATATCCTACGGAAGCCGCAGTGAGGCCGGTAGGAGACGTTCCTCGCTCCTGCGACTTCACACACAGCGATGTGTGCTGCCGCAGGAGCGAGGAACAACATCGGACCATTGCGTCGGCGTAATTATGAATTACGCCGACGCTATACCGATGATACGATTACGACGCTTTTGCGCTCGTTAATCGTATCATCCAGCCTTTACACACTGCGATGTCGCATGCGATGCCGGAAGTGCGTCATTTTCAATTTGACCCCACCGACATCGCACCTGCGATGTCGCAGTGTGCAAAGTGCCCCTAAGTCCATCTAGTCCAACCCGTAGCCTAACAAGTTGATCCAGAGGAAGGCAAAAAAACCCCAATGTGTCAAATAAGCTCCAATGGGGAAAAAAATTCCTTCCTGACTCCACATACGGCAATCAGACTAGTTCCCTGGATACCCTGTCATAAAATCTAATATACATAACTGGTAATATTATATTTTTCAAGAAAGGCATCCAGGCTCTGCTTAAATGTTAGTAGTGAATCACTCATTACAATATCATGCGGCAGAGAGCTCCATAGTCTCACTGCTCGTACAGTAAAGAATCCTCGTCTGTGGTTATAATTAAACCTTCTTTCCTCGAGACGTAGCGGATGCTCCAGTGTTCCAGTCGCAGGCCTAGGTGTAAAGAGATCTTTGGAAAGGTCTCTGTACTGTCCCCTCATATGTTTATACATTGTGATTAGATCCCCCCTAAGCCTTTGTTTTTCCAAACTAAATAACCCCAAGTTTAATAACCTGTCTTGGTGTTGCAGCCCACCCATTCCTCTAATAATCTAGGTCGCTCTTCTATCTACCTGTAAGATTATGCTATTTATAACCTTCTATACTTTTGCTATCAAGAAAAGCATCCATTCCTCTCTTAAATTCATTCAGTGAGTTGGCCATCACCACTTCCTCAGGAAGAGAGTTCCAGAGCCTCACTGCTCTTACCGTGAAGAACCCTCTTCTATGCTGATGTAGGAATTTTCTTTCCTCCAATCGAAGAGAATGCCCCTTGTTCTTGTCATAGTCCTTGGTACAAACAGATCATGGGAGAGATCTCTATATGGCCCTCTGATATATTTGTACATATTTATTAGGTCTCCCCTAAGTCTTCTCTTTTCTAGAGTAAATAGACCTAATTTTGATAACCTTTCCGTGTATTGTAATGCACCCACTCCATTTATTATTTTAGTAGCCCGCCTCTGAACCCTTTCAAGTTCAGTAATGTCTTTCTTGAGCACCGGTGCCCAAAATTGCACACAATACTCCAAGTGTGGTCTGATGAGTGATTTGTACAGAGGGAGAATGATGTTTTCATCTCGTGCCCCCAGACCTCTTCTAATGCATCCCATCACCCTATTTGCTTTGGTGGCTGCTGCCTGACACTGGGCACTCCAATTTAGATTCTTATTGACTAAGATGCCTAAGTCTTTTTCCATGTCTGATTTCCCCAGTGGTTTCCCATTTAGTAGGTAATCGTAGCATCTGTTTCTCCTTCCCATGTGCATAACCTTACACTTATCTGTGTTAAACCTCATTTGCCATTTTTCAGCCCAATTCTCCAATTTACTCAAATCCATCTGTAGTTGCAAACTGTCCTCCTTTGTGTTAACCACCTTACATAGTTTTGTATCATCTGCAAATACTGATATTTTACTCTGTAAACCATCCGCCATATCATTAATAAATATATTAAATAGTAGGGGGCCCAATACAGACCCCTGTGGCACCCCACTAGTAACCCTGGCCCAATCTGAGTATGCGCCATTAATAACCACTCTTTGTTTTCTACCACTAAGCCAGCTACCTACCCATCTACACACATTTTCCCCGAGCCCAAGCTTTCTCATTTTACTTATCAGTCTTTTATGTGGGACAGTGTCAAATGCTTTACCGAAGTCGAAATAAATGACATCCAATGATTCTCTTCGGTCCATGTGAGAGCTTACATCCTCATAGAAGCTGATCAGGTTAGTTTCACAGGACCGATCCTTCATAAATCCATGTTGATATGGAAGGGGATTCTTTTAGTTTAATTGCGAAAATTCTGCTGACAGGTTCCCTTTAATAAGATATTTTCTGTTTGTTAATGCCATAATACCCATTATATTTGGAGGTCGAAAGGCACTGCATATCACCTGAAACACACCATACCAACAGTGAAGTTTGGAGGTGGGAACATCATGGTGTGGGGCTGTTTTTCAGCATATGGCACTGACAAATTTCATATTATTGAAGGAAGGAGGAAGGGACAAATGTACTGAGACTTTCTTGATAAAAATCTGCTGCCATCTACCAGGATGATGAAGATGAAAGGAGGGTGGACATTTCAGCAAGACAATGATTCCAAACACACAGCCAAGGAAACTCTCAATTGGTTTCAAAGAAAGAAAATAATGCTGCTAGAATGGCCGAGCCGATCACCGGACCGGAATCCAATAAAAAATTTATGGAAGGAACTAAAGCTCAGAGTTCATAGAAGGAGCTCACGGGACCTGCAGGATGTGATATGTTTGTGTGGAAGAATGGGCCAAAAATCCCACCTGAGCAATGCAGGACACTTGTTTCTCCCATACAGGAGGAGCCTTGAAGCTTCCTCACCAACAAAGGCTTTTGTACGAAGGATTAAATAAATTTCCGTTAGTGTGTTCAATAATTTCTCCTTATATCATTTATCATTATTACACATGACTTAATTTATGTAATTTATGGACATCTATGGTTTAATGTATTTGCCTGTGTGGATTGGATGGCTTGTTACTGACATCTGGTGAGAAATTCAAATCAATATTCCCTGATATGCACAAGGTTGTATTATTATGGCTGTAAAAAGGAGTTGTTTGTTTAGTCCCAAAGACTGTATCAGACTCGTTTTCTAAAGCTTTTTTTTTTTTAAAGCCTGCCATCATCTAATCATTCTGATTCTGCATACAGTTGTTACATACTCATGTGCATGAAACATACAGTGCTCATTATAAATGAGTACACCCCAACAGATTTGTCATAAAACCTTTTGTTTTTTTCAGAATCAACAGTTTATATCGGATTATACTACAAAATACTCCCACAAATGTTGGCCATTGATTGCAAATAAGATTTCTTATTTTACACATCCCAAAAAGTTATTTTCTGCACAAATAATTCAAGACAATATTGCACAAATAGTACACCCCAATGAAAGTCTTGGGAGAAAAGCTAAAGTTTAGATTACACAATTCTAATTAACAATAATTCAGCCACAGGTTAGTCTAACTATTCATTACTCAGATGTCCAGTAGACAGTTGACTATAAAAGGGTGCTACTTAACGAAAACAATACATTCGCATTTTATGCTATCAGCAATGGCACCACATGGAAAAGAAATGTTATAAGAAATTCTAAAGAAAATAATTTTATTATTCAAAGAAGGTAAGGGCTACAAAATAATCAATAAAGGTTTATTTAGGTCAGAATACTGCACCAAAAGTGATTAAAAAATGTAACAAAGATGGAACTGCACCCATCTCATAAAGACATCCAGGCCAACCACAAAAGTTAACACCTAAACAGGAGCATCTTTTGATGAGAATAGTTGAAAAAAATTGACATGGAAATTCACTGCAGTTAGCGAAATGGTAGAAAGCCAAACCAAGGTGAGTGTTTACTTTGACACAATTTGGCATATACTAAAGACGAGTGGCATGCATAGTTTTTATCCGTGAAAGATGCCTCTCCTAAACCCATACACCAAAAAAGCCCATAACTAATTTGACAGGACCCATGTTGAAAAATATGAAGACCATTGGGACCTTATACTCTGGAGTGATGAGACCCAAATACATGTTTATGGAACGGATGGCTTCAAAACTGTTTGGCTTTGCAAAGGTGAGGAGTAGAAAGTAAAATGCATGGTGCCTACAGTGAGACATGGTGGTGACAATGTCCTTATGTGGGGCTGCATGATGATCATGATACTGCTGGTGTTGTGGGGCTACAAGTCAATGATAGTATCACAAAGTCACAGATGAACTGTTCTATATTGAAAGAGAAGATGCTCCATCACTCCGTGCTCTTGGTAGACGTGCACTTTCCCAACATGACAGTGATCCAATGTTGTGTTTCTGATAAAGAACAGGATGAAAGTGACTCAGTGGCCAAGTGTCTCCTGATCTGAACCCAACCGAACACCTATGGGCAGTTTTGAAGAGACAAATTATCATCACTCTCCATCCAGCATCCAGGCTTTAAAAGTGGTCGATCTTGAACACTGTTCAAGGATAGATGTTGTAATATGTCACCAAATTGTTCATTCCATGCCTAGATGACTTGGTTCTGTCCTTAAAAATGATGAGACATACAAAATACTAAGATGTAGTAATTTTTGATTTGGTGTGTATTCATTTTTGCATCCACCAATTTGAGTAAAGCTGAACATTTTGTAATAAAAGTTATATTATTATCCTTCCTTTCATGTTATGGGTTAAAAAATTGCTCTATGAAACTCAGTGCTGACAACATTTCGGAAATTGCTCTTGTATTCAATGAGATATTGATTAAAATCTTCCTTTTCAAAATGTATGTTCTGTACATATTTTTGCTGAGCTCTGTAACTTCTTAAAAAATTGAGAGCCCTGCCATATCAAAACTACAGCCTTTCTCTGAGTTTGTGTGTGTGTATATCTAATATATAAAGCTGAATGTGTGTGTGTGTGTGTGTGTGTGTGTGTGTGTGTGTGTGTGTATATATATATGTCCGGGATTGGCATCTTCACCGTCGCAGCTACAGCCACAAAATTTTGCACAGTCACACGTCTGGACCCCGAGAGCGTCATAGGCTATGTTTTGAGGGGAAATTTTAACTCCGCTCTTTACAGTTATTCGCCAAAAAATCTGCCTCCATTAAAGCGAATGGAGCTGGGAGCCACAGTGCAGCCAGAACTTCAGAAGCATGTGCAGCCACGCCCTTATATGGAATGTTGGCGTGTCACAATGCAGCCAGAGAAAGAGACAGACGCAGACAGGGAAAGAGGCAGACACTGACAGGGAAAGAGACAGACAGGGAAAGAGAGAGACAGGTTAAGAGACAGACACAGACAAAGAGACAGACAGACACAGGGAAACAGTCAGACAGGGAAAGAAAGGGAAAGAGACAGACAAAAACAGGTAAAGGGACAGACAAAGAGACAGACACAGGGAAAGAGACAGAGGGAAAGAGACAGACAGGAAAAGAGACAGACAGGGAAAGTGACAGAGATAGACTATTTTGTTAACAGCAGCTATTAACCCGGGCGAATTCAAAAGTCTCATCTCTCCCCTCCTTTTCTATTGGGTGGCGGTTCAGTGACGCTGTTGTGACGTCGCTGTGACGCTGAACGAACCGCCCCCTTAGAAAGGAGGCGGTTCGCCAGTCACAGCAACGTCGCAGAGCAGGTATGTGCGTGTGAAGCTGCCGTAGCGATAATGTTTGCTACGGCAGCGATCACCACATATCGGCCGTGCAACGGGGGCGGGTGCAATCACGCTCGACATCGCTAGCAAATGCTAGCGATGTCGCAGTGTGTAAAGTACCCCTTAGGCTTGACCCTGATCCAGCTGCTATTTGTGTGCCAACCAAGACACTGCAAATTTCCTACTGCCTATGGCATTCCCAACACCCTTTCTGATCAGTAGTCCTACTAATCAGAATAATCTCATTAAATAAAACATGTGAATCAGACAAAAATGAACTTGTATGAAGGCTTACCGTAGGAGGTTGTGCTGTGGGCACAACGCCAGTAAAGGCATGTAAGATCTAAAACGCCGGAGGTGATTGCTGCCAATTTAATGAATTCTCATTTGGGTGTCACGATGTTCCTGCCAGATAGCATGGAAGAGAAGCTCCTAAATGGTCCCTCATGCTACAGGACTTTAGGCTATCCCTAACCTCAGGGATACTGCTAATGGTGGAGATGCCTGAGTCCCATGCCTGGCTATTTTCCTGACAAGATCTAATCTATTACCCCACCCCGTCAGGTAAGGAAGGGGCAGGAGTTTGATGGTAACACAGATTAAGACGGATATGGGAAAAACAAAACTCATACACTCTGCAAGCCCACTGGAACAAACAGTAAGGCCTCTTTCATACATCCATGCAAAACACACACGTTTTGCACAGTCCATGGTGTAGGTGTGTGTGTGTGTGTGTGTGTGTGTGTCCGTGTGCGTTCAGTGTGTGCTGTCGGTTTGTTATATGTGTGACATCTGTATAGCACACGAACAGTATGAACTTCTATACTCGCATGTCCCCGCTGCTGCTGTCTCCGGCACTGCTGCTGCTTCCAGGTCCATGATGTAGTGAATATGCATGAGCATAATGAGCAGGCCCGGAAGCAAGTGACAGCAGAGCTGAAAACCGCAACGCTAGAAACAGGTGAATATAGAAAACTAGAAGGTGGCCCGATTCTACGCATCGGGTATTCTAGAATTTACGTATTGTGTAGTTCATGTATGATTTTTGTTATATATATATATATATATATGTTGTGTGTAGTTACCAAGTGTTTGTGTAGGCACTGTACATGTTCTGGGTGTTGTCTGGGTGTGACGGGGGTGAGAGCGGTGTTGTATGTGTGTTGCGTTGTTTGTGGAGCGCTGTGTGTCTGTAGCGTTGTGTGTTGCGCGGTTTGTGTGTGTGTGGTGTGTTTTGGGGGGAGGTATGTTTTGTGCAATGTGTGTGTTGTGCGGTATGTGCGTATATTTGTGTGTGCCGCGGTGTTTGTGTGTTGGGTGTTGTGTGTGTGCAGCGTTGTCTGTGTGTGTAGGTGTCTGTGTAGGGCAGTTGTTTGTGGTTCCCAGTGTGTGTGTGTGTGTGTGGTGTGTTGTGCACTTCCCATTGTGCTCCATCCCCCATGCAGCGCACTCCCCATCGTGCTCCATCTCCCATGCTGCGCACTCCCAAACGTGCACCATCCGCCATGCTGCGCACTCCCAAACGTGCACCATCCGCCATGCTGCGCACTCCCAAACGTGCACCATCCGCCATGCTGCGCACTCCCAAACGTGCACCATCCGCCATGCTGCGCACTCCCAAACGTGCTCCATCCGCCAGGCTGCGCACTCCCAAACGTGCTCCATCCGCCATGCTTCGCACTCCCAAACGTGCTCCATCCGCCATGCTGCGCACTCCCAAACGTGCTCCATCCGCCATGCTGCGCACTCCCAAACGTGCTACATCCGCCATGCTGCGCACTCCCAAACGTGCTCCATCCGCCATGCTGCGCACTCCCAAACGTGCTCCATCCGCCATGCTGCGCACTCCCAAACGTGCTCCATCCGCCATGCTGCGCACTCCCAAACGTGCTCCATCCGCCATGCTGCGCACTCCCAAACGTGCTCCATCCGCCATGCTGCGCACTCCCAAACGTGCTCCATCCGCCATGCTGCGCACTCCCAAACGTGCTCCATCCGCCATGCTGCGCACTCCCAAACGTGCTCCATCCGCCATGCTGCGCACTCCCAAACGTGCTCCATCCGCCATGCTGCGCACTCCCAAACGTGCTCCATCCGCCATGCTGCGCACTCCCAAACGTGCTCCATCCGCCATGCTGCGCACTCCCAAACGTGCTCCATCCGCCATGCTACGCACTCCCAAACGTGCTCCATCCGCCATGCTGCGCACTCCCAAACGTGCTCCATTCCCCATGCTGCGCACTCCCAAACGTGCTCCATCCCCCATGCTGCGCACCCCCCATTGTAATCCATCCCCCATGCTGCACCAGCATCAGCCTCTCTACCCGCAGCATCAGCCCCTCTCTGTCCCCAGCCTCAGCCCCTCTCTGTCCCCAGCCTCAGCCCCTCTCTGTCCCCAGCCTCAGCCCCTCTCTGTCCCCAGCCTCAGCCCCTCTCTGTCCCCAGCCTCAGCCCCTCTCTGTCCCCAGCCTCAGCCCCTCTCTGTCCCCAGCCTCAGCCCCTCTCTGTCCCCAGCCTCAGCCCCTCTCTGTCCCCAGCCTCAGCCCCTCTCTGTCCCCAGCCTCAGCCCCTCTCTGTCCCCAGCCTCAGCCCTTCTCTGTCCCCAGCCTCAGCCCCTCTCTGTCCCCAGCCTCAGCCCCTCTCTGTCCCCAGCCTCAGCCCCTCTCTGTCCCCAGCCTCAGCCCCTCTCTGTCCCCAGCCTCAGCCCCTCTCTGTCCCCAGCCTCAGCCCCTCTCTGTCCCCAGCCTCAGCCCCTCGCATCCACTCACACACACCCGATCGCATCCACTCACACACACCCGATCGCATCCACTCACACACACCCGATCGCATCCACTCACACACACCCGATCGCATCCACTCACACACACCCGATCGCATCCACTCACACACACCCGATCGCATCCACTCACACACACCCGATCGCATCCACTCACACCCGATCGCATCCACTCACACACACCCGATCGCATCCACTCACACACACCCGATCGCATCCACTCACAGACACTGACGATATCGCACATACGCGCTGATACTCACAACATCCGGACATACCACATGCCTCTGGCCATGTGATCCTCCGTCAGGTCCTGGAAGATCACAACAGCACAGTATCGAGGCCGAGAAGCAAGCGATATCGCCGGATGCTGTGAGTATGTGGATGCGATGTGTGTGTGAGGTGTGTGTGAGGTGTGTGTGAGGTGTGTGTGAGGTGTGTGTGAGGTGTGTGTGAGAGTGAGTGCGATCTGATGTGTGTGTGTATGCGTGTGTGTGTGCTGTTATGTTTGTGCGTGTGGAAGTCGCGCCGCTGCAGGACCTTGATTTACTGGTAACTATGCAAGCATGTTTACCAGCGCAACACGTCCCCCGCTCGCACGGGAGCCCACACCAGCATACGGCGGCGTACGCTGATGTGGGCTCCCGTTGGGGAGGGGGTAAAGGGGGGGGGAGTACAGTACTCACCTGGGATTCGTGGCTCCGTGACCGTGTCAGTTCGGGCAATGCGGGGGGGGGGGGGCGAGAGCTAACGTCTATTGCGTGAGGGGGGCGGGGCGTGGCGTGGGCGAGTTGCCAATGCCTGCAGGGTGCCGGGGCGAGAGGCCAATCCGTGTGGGGGGGCGGGGCCATGGCGAACCCAGCGGCCAATCAGCTTTGTGTCACCGTAAGGACATGTCACGGTGACACTGTCACGGTGACACAATTTTGGAGCATGACAGACAGACAGACAGAATAAGGCAATTATATATATAGATAATTTTATTACAAAGACACGTGTTTTCTCCTGTACATAACCCACTCATGTCACACAGATCATATCAGTGTGTGGTCTGGGTAACACCCGTACTGCCAGAAAAAAACGGACATGTCTCCATATGGAGCACACGGACACACAAGTGCTCCACATGGACACACTTCCTGTATGAAAACAGAGAGGTGTGAACAGACCCATTGATTTTTACGTGTGAAAACGGACCTCACAAGTATCGAAAACATGGACATATGAAAGAAGCCTAAGTGACTTAAGGTGGCTTTACACGCTACGACATTGCTAAAGCGATCTCGTTGGGGTCACGGATTTTGTGACGCACAACCGGCCGCGTTAGCGATGTTGTTGCGTGTGACACCTATTAGCGATTTTGAATCATTGCAAAAACGTTCAAAATCGCTAATCAGTGACATCCCCCCCAATCTCAATTATCATTGCTGCTGCAGTTATGATGTTCGTCGTTCCTGCGGCAGCACACATCGCTACGTGTGACACCGCAGGAACGAGGAACCTCACCTTACCTGCGGCCGCCGGCAACGAGGAAGGAAGGAGGTGGGCGGGATGTTCGTCCCGCTCATCTCCGCCCCTCCGCTTTGATTGGGTGGCCGCTTAGTGACGTCGCTGTAACGCCAAACGAACCGCCTGCTTAGAAAGGAGGCGGTTCGCCAGTCACAGCGACGTCGCTATGCAGGTAAGTAGTGTGACGGGTCCGCGTGATTTTGTGCGCCACGGGCAGCGATATGCCCGTGACGCACAAACGATGGGGGCGGGTACGCACGCTAGCGATCTCGCTAGCGAGATTGCAGCGTGTAAAGCGACATTAAGAAGAAAAGCAAGAACAGTAAGGCAGCAACAAAAAGCCAGCAAGGCTTAATACCAAAGCCGCTCACAGCAATAATGCACAACAACTACCAATACGTCTGGATCATAACACCTCACCAGACCAGTGTGTAGGTAAGCTATAGCTGACAATAATGAAGTAGTTCAGCCAGCATACATAGGATGAGAGTGAACGTGACTGGCTGGCACACAGCAGAGACTAAAGCCCGCTTTACACACTACAATATATCTTACAATGTGTCGGAGGGGTCACATCGTAAGTGATGCACATCCGGCATCGTAAGGTACATTGTAGTGTGTAACAGCTACGTGCGATTGCGAATGAACGGTAAAACGTTCATCGCACGCACGTCGTTCATTCCTCATGAATTGAACGTCAGGTTGTTCATCGTACCCGGGGTAGCACACATCGCAGTGTGTGACACACCAGGAACGATGAACAGATCTTACCTGCGTCCTGCGGCTCCCAGCCAGCAATGCGGAAGGAAGGAGGTGGGGGGGATGTTTACGTCACGCTCATCTCCGCCCCTCCGCTTCTATTGGCCGGCGCCGTGTGACGTCGATGTGACGCCGAACATCCCTCCCACTCCAGGAAGTGGACGTTCGACGCCCACATCGAGGTCGTATGGACGGATAAGTACGTGTAACGGGGGTTAATCGTTTGCGCGGCACATTCAACAAAATTGAACGTGTCACACATACGATCGGGGCGGTTACGATCGCATACGATATCGTATACAGAATCGTAACATGTAAAGCAGGCTTTACAAACAATCCAGAAATTATTAACTCTTGATTAAGCCTGTGGGTTGATGCCCGCATCTCCTTGCCCTGATCACAGACATCAAAGAAGTTAGCAGGCAGAGTGCCAGAATCTGTAGTTTCCACAGATCCTGATGCCGCCATGACAGTTGATGATGCCTGCAAAAATCTTTTTTTTTTTCTAAACTCTTACATTCGTATACTGTATACATAATTTATTTCTCACAAAACATCAATCTAATGTATTTCATCCATGGGTAAAACCGTATAATAGAACAGTCAGAATACCCAGCTCTGTCATCTTTTATTTTGCTCTTTATAACCTAATTTTCTTGTATGGCGACATCATACATAACATTTGTGAATTGCCCTTTGCTTTAATGTATCAACTCAGTACAGCACTGAATCGCCAGCTAGTCGAGCAGTTAGCGGAAAAATCCTTTATGGAACGCCATAAATAAAATTCTGCAAATGAGGGTTCATCTCTTTTAATTCTTATAGATTGTAGCTATAAGCTCGCTTTTAAATTCTGGTAAATGGATGTGTATGTCTGCCTAGCACTCATGAAATCGAAGAGTATACAACATGCATTTAAATAAGCGGTATTCATATATATATATATTTACATCTGTATACATGTCACACAATGGCCTCTTATTCAGTTTTATTTATTCCAGGCTGACATTATGAAATGTTATGAGAGGATAATGTGGCGGAGTGAATAGATGGTTTACATTAGCATAGGCTGTAAAATGTTGAAGCCGTACATGTGGACAAGCAACGAGGTTTTTCAATTATAACATACAGCTTTATACATTGATATTTCAGACTATTACAATAAGATGTTACTTTTTTTTTTTTGATGAATAGATTTTTAACTGTAAACGTAAGAAAAGGATAGGACTTAATGGGGTACTTAAAGGGATACTAAAATGGATGATATGCAGTGTGCGTATTGCTATTAAGGACATTTTTAGGCATCCCTTTTCTTAATATTGTCATTGACAACAGAGGCAAAGATCAATTTTGTGAATTGCTATTAATTAAATGTCCGTAATTGTATTAGAATTGTAATTGCTTTGAAAACATTTTTAATATAATATTATACTGATATCATTTACACATTTTAATTTATTGAACTTGATCTCTTTTGATCAGTGGGGTTTTGTCTTGGGGCTTATATAGACTGAAGGGATTGCCTTTTACAGAGCACCTGTCATTTTCTGGGGAAAAAAAAGTTTAATGCGTTATAAAAATCTCTAAGCTTCCCTGATTATGCCTCTTTTTTCCGTTTTGTGCTACGTCGCTCCACTGCAGAGATACAGTTAGGTCCAGAAATATTTGGACAGTGACACAAGTTTTGTTATTTTAGCTGTTTACAAAAACATGTTCAGAAATACAATTATATATATAATATGGGCTGAAAGTGCACATTCCCAGCTGCAATATGAGAGTTTTCACATCCAAATCGGAGAAAGGGTTTAGGAATCATAGCTCTGTAATGCATAGCCTCCTCTTTTTCAAGGGACCAAAAGTAATTGGACAAGGGACTCTAAGGGCTGCAATTAACTCTGAAGGCGTCTCCCTCGTTAACCTGTAATCAATGAAGTAGTTAAAAGGTCTGGGGTTGATTACAGGTGTGTGGTTTTGCATTTGGAAGCTGTTGCTGTGACCAGACAACATGCGGTCTAAGGAACTCTCAATTGAGGTGAAGCAGAACATCCTGAGGCTGAATAAAAAGACAAAATCCATCAGAGAGATAGCAGACATGCTTGGAGTAGCAAAATCAACAGTCGGGTACATTCTGAGAAAAAAGGAATTGACTGGTGAGCTTGGGATCACAAAAAGGCCTGGGCGTCCACGGATGACAACAGTGGTGGATGATCGCCGCATACTTTCTTTGGTGAAGAAGAACCCGTTCACAACATCAACTGAAGTCCAGAACACTCTCAGTGAAGTAGGTGTATCTGTCTCTAAGTCAACAGTAAAGAGAAGACTCCATGAAAGTAAATACAAAGGGTTCACATTTAGATGCAAACTATTCATCAATTCCAAAAATAGACAGGCCAGAGTTAAATTTGCTGAAAAACACCTCATGAAGCCAGCTCAGTTCTGGAAAAATATTCTATGGACAGATGAGACAAAGATCAACCTGTACCAGAATGATGGGAAGAAAAAAGTTTGGAGAAGAAAGGGAACGGCACATGATCCAAGGCACACCACATCCTCTGTAAAACATGGTGGAGGCAACGTGATGGCATGGGCATGCATGGCTTTCAATGGCACTGGGTCACTTGTGTTTATTGATGACATAACAGCAGACAAGAGTAGCCGGATGAATTCTGAAGTGTACCGGGATATACTTTCAGCCCAGATTCAGCCAAATGCCGCAAAGTTGATCGGACAGCGCTTCATAGTACAGATGGACAATGACCCCAAAGCATACAGCCAAAGCTACCCAGGAGTTCATGAGTGCAAAAAAGTGGAACATTCTGCAATGGCCAAGTCAATCACCAGATCTTAACCCAATTGAGCATGCATTTCACTTGCTCAAATCCAGACTTAAGACGGAAAGACCCACATACAAGCAAGACCTGAAGGCTGCGGCTGTAAAGGCCTGGCAAAGCATTAAGAAGGAGGAAACCCAGCGTTTGGTGATGTCCATGGGTTCCAGACTTAAGGCAGTGTAGCGGGGTGGGGGTCCCCCAGGACCACAAAGACGCCGTGACTCAAATAGTCCGATCAAAACAGCTTTATTGTCCTCGCTGTACATGTAAATGGACCCGGAACACAGCCGGGATATGCACCGTCCACACGGGTCCCCGTCACACAGGCACCCTTTGCCGTAGGAGACGGTCTTACGATGCCCCGTTCGGCTGTTCCAGGAGGGTCCACAAACTTATAATCGCTCCACGCCGGCCTGGAGCTTTTCCAGGCTTCCGGCTCTGCAGCTTACAGAGCAGAGCTTTTCCAGGCTTCCGGCTCTGCAGCTTACAGAGCAGACTCTAGTACAAGATCATAGTGGGAGTTTTAACCACTTTCTTCTCTCTCTGGCACCCGGTAGCAGACACCTCTAGCTGAGGTTCCTTCTTGGCCCCAGGGCCCTCTGCAGACCACTGGGTCTGTGTCTCCTCCAGGAGAGGTTCGGCCTTACAGCCCTAGTCTGGCTGCACTCACCTCAGTCTGAAAATCTGAGTCCTGTGCTGAACCTCCACACAGGATGCTCCCTGCAGAGTTCTCGGCTCTGCGCTCACTCTCCCAGCACACACGCTGGAAGTCTAGAGCTAGTCTCTATCTAGACTGCCCTAGACACACTCCACCCAGGTTCTGAGACTGGATTGCTTTAACCCCTCGAGCCACACCCACAGGTGGAGGTCTGTGAATCTCAGCCCTGCAAAGCACCTTGGGATTATTAAAGGGAACCTGACCCTTATGTGTAGCAAGAAGCCTTTGTGGACTACAAGTCCCATAGCAACCTTTTTCGTCTAGATATCGCAGATACCTTCTCCACTGTGACATATAGCGACCATTTACCACGCTGGTGGTCGCTACGTCACATATCCCCCCCCTCTGTTCAAACTTGTAGGGTTGAACACTCGATACCCTACAGGGGCCCGGAGACAGGGCATCCGGGCCACAGTGCGCTAACAGGCATGAGGGCCCTTCAGGACCCCCTCGAGCTTCTGGTCTCGCCGGACCGTCTGTCACCAAACCCTGCGCAGGAAACCCACTATTCAGACACGGTCCCCGGCCAGACCCATCCCACCAAGGCTGTCGCCCAAAGCCAGTGCAAGAGGGAGATTCTCCCTTAGTTGGCACCATCGTCCTGTCAGTCCCTGAGCTAACGTGACCACTAGGGGCCTCACTATCGAGGGGCCTCCGCGGGGAGATGATAGAAGAGACGCCATAACTAGGACCTCCGCATGAGCCGTTCACAGATCTCTCGTGGGCTCTTCTTCCCGGGCATCTTCGTCGGGGTCTCGGATAGCGTACTTTCTTGTCAGCGTCTTTGGCTAATGATGCAGCACTCCTTTCATTCAGTCCTTCGGATTGGGTCTCGCAGGACGGAGACCCTTCAGAGTCCGTACTATAGCCTGACAAATATCCGGGTCCTCTGTGACCCCGGCTCATTTTATCAACAGACTTTCTTTCGCCCTCTGAGGTAACCCATTCATCGGGCGGGCTACCTTTCTCTTCTGGGCCATAGCCCCTATATGGTCGCCATCCCACACCAAGTTGGTTCGCAATTCTCTGTTTTTCTAAATTCAACTGTTTTAAGTCTTCCAAGTATCCCAGGCGGTAGTCTAGGAGGACTCGCATATCGGCAACACACTCTGTCGTTCCCGCAATGGCACCGGGAACCATGCCGACTTCACAGGGTATCATGGCTTTATTATGAATATCTATTCTTACTCTCGTCACGCCGGTCTTATCAACCATCTCCTGCATGGCTCTTCCATGTCGTCCAATAAGCCTCATGACCATCTCTTTGGGCACTTGAATGCTCTCTTCAACAAACTCCAATAACCGTCGAGCTGTCTTCACCGCTTCTGCAGTCTTTCCATAGATACGGAAGGTTCCGCTGTCTTTTTCGAAGTGTACAGCTGTAACCCCTGGAACCTCCCTGGCTTGCTTAATGTTATTTCTTAGCGCTCTCAATGCCAGCCTGATCAAAGTTGTCTTCACAACCACCCTTTCGTGAAACCCTGTGGTCAGCTGCGCCAAGCGTCTGGCGTCTGCATCATTCCTGGCAGTGATGAGCCACTTCGTACGAAGACACCGGAGGTGCATGTCACTTAGGATGGCCACTCGCCTCTTTGTGACGTCACTAAAAGAGCATACCACCAACCGATTAGTCTCTGCGGCAAAGTACATTTTACAGGCCCCTACTGCCTTCTGGAATCTCTCATGCACCCTCTCACTGGCACAGGCTTCTCTTAAGTCTTCCGGCACGTCTATCCAGCACTTGAAGACTGGTTTGCTTCCTTCACTGTCAAGGACACTAGACTGTTCCTGAGGTCTCTTGTCTTCTTCCATATTCTTGGTCTTACCCACTGAGTCAGTCAGGTTCTCAGCTCCTGATGAGACCTTACGTCCGATCTTCACCTCTTCCTCAGAGGCTCTTTCCATTTTTACCGCATCAGCAGTGTCTTGGGACTTCACTGCATTCCCTCCTACTTCCTCTTGGGTCTCTGCAGTGACACCCTCTGCCTTCTCTTGGGCATTTACAGCATCGCCCTCTACCGGGGTGTCACTCCCTTCAGCACGGTACTCTGTTCTTCTTAGAACCTTGACACCCTTTTCAACATTCAGCCCCTCAACACTGGGTAGCTTACTGGTCCGTTCACCAGGACCTTTGTGGATTGGTACTTCACCAACACTGTCTAGGACTTTGCTGTCCGACTCCACATGAGTGGTTGCTATCGGCAACGTGCCTTTCTCAACCTTCTCTGCACACTCAGTTTCTGGAAGGGAATCCGCACTGTGGGCAGAAGTACAGGACACTGTCTCTACTTGGTCCATATTTTCGGAGGTTGTAGCTAGCTCCGCCCTTCTGCGCCTTCGGCGACTGGAGGAGGATTTCCCCTCTTTGCTCATCGGTCTGTCACTGTACTCATTTGTCACTTTAGTAACGTCAGTGTCTATTCTGGAGTCAACGTCACTCCCCCTGGTGTTCTGGACTACCACATCCCCACTTAACCAGGGGTCAGACCCCTTGTCTAGAGCTCTCCCGTTTTCAACGGTCACACTACCATTGGTTACTTTAACGGTCATGTCGCTAAGTTGGGCTTGTCCCCCATTATCTTTGGTCACCCTCAACTTAGGACTGTCCTTGCGTGGAGGTACCTCCTCCTCAGTGTACCTCAACGTCCCACCGGGAATCTGAATAACCTCTTGCGGAAAAGAGGCTTCCGTAGACGGGAGCCGACTTATTTCTGTGCCATCGGTCCCGGCCTCTGTCTTCCAGAGGTCCCAAAAGAACTCAAAGTCCTGTCCTATGACAACCGGATATAGCAGATCTGGAGCTACACCCACATCAGGGCGCCCCACACCTTTGGCCGACCAAATCATCATCCTGGCCAGAGGATATTCCTTAGTGGTCCCATGCACACAACGGCCTTCTATTTTCCTACCCTCCATAAAATGGAGATCGGACATGGGTCTCACTAAGGTCAACTGGCTACCCGGGTCTAACAGACCAAACACACTTAGCCCATTCAAGTCCACGGAGCACTTCTGTGGCCTCACATCGGATGGATATCCTATACCGCAGGTAGGACATAGGTAAGGTGAATCCCATTGCCCCTTGCTATAGTCCCTCTGTTCGGATTTTGAATGCTCCACCCCCTTGTGGATCACCACCGCTTTCTGGGGTCGCGCCCCCTGTTGGGTAACTACCCCGTTCCGGGCCTCCGCCCCCTTTTGGGCAACCACCCCTTTTTGGGACTCCGCCCCCTTTTGGGCAACCACCCCTTTTTGGGACTCCGCCCCCTTTTGGGGTTTCCATGCAATGTCCTTAGCCCCCAGTTCACACTGTTCGCCCTTATCTCCCTGGGCACCCAGTGTCCATACTGGCCCCCGAAGGGAACGCTCAAACTGGTTCATGGCTGCGACATCGCTACACTCTGACAGCTCCTGCTGTTCCACAATGTCCGCAGGGACCATTCCCTCTTTTTGGCTTTCAGCCCCCACTGCTGTCGCTGGACCTCCTGGCCCATGCTGTTGGTGCTGCTGACTCTGTAGCAGCTGGTTCAGGAGCTCCTCCATGCTGCAACGAGAAGAGGAACAGGAGGGGCGCTCCAATGGGTAATACCCGGTGGTCAAAGACAGGGGGGGGGTTAGAGAACCACTAACCTTTCCGGGTTGTACCGCCCGTACAACCAGGGTCTCCAGCCTGTGGTGTATCACGGCTCACCAAGCAGGGCCTCGCAATTCCGGCTGGCCTGGAACCTCCGGTAACTGGTCTCTCGCCCCTGCAGATCCGCTGATTCACCGCCAGCAGCTGGAGCACGCTGTCCCTGTTCGTGGACCCGCCGATCCACCGCCAGCTGCTTGAGTGCGCAGACAATTTTCGTGGACCCGCCGATCCACCGCAAACCGCTTGAAAATATTTTCGTGGACCCGCCGATCCACAGCAAGCAGTCCGTATCCACAGGAATATGTCCTATGCCGTTGCCCCTAGCAACCAGGCTGCATGCCCGCATTCTCCACCATAATGTAGCGGGGTGGGGGTCCCCCAGGACCACAAAGACGCCGTGACTCAAATAGTCCGATCAAAACAGCTTTATTGTCCTCGCTGTACATGTAAATGGACCCGGAACACAGCCGGGATATGCACCGTCCACACGGGTCCCCGTCACACAGGCACCCTTTGCCGTAGGAGACGGTCTTACGATGCCCCGTTCGGCTGTTCCAGGAGGGTCCACAAACTTATAATCGCTCCACGCCGGCCTGGAGCTTTTCCAGGCTTCCGGCTCTGCAGCTTACAGAGCAGAGCTTTTCCAGGCTTCCGGCTCTGCAGCTTACAGAGCAGACTCTAGTACAAGATCATAGTGGGAGTTTTAACCACTTTCTTCTCTCTCTGGCACCCGGTAGCAGACACCTCTAGCTGAGGTTCCTTCTTGGCCCCAGGGCCCTCTGCAGACCACTGGGTCTGTGTCTCCTCCAGGAGAGGTTCGGCCTTACAGCCCTAGTCTGGCTGCACTCACCTCAGTCTGAAAATCTGAGTCCTGTGCTGAACCTCCACACAGGATGCTCCCTGCAGAGTTCTCGGCTCTGCGCTCACTCTCACTCTCCCAGCACACACGCTGGAAGTCTAGAGCTAGTCTCTATCTAGACTGCCCTAGACACACTCCACCCAGGTTCTGAGACTGGATTGCTTTAACCCCTCGAGCCACACCCACAGGTGGAGGTCTGTGAATCTCAGCCCTGCAAAGCACCTTGGGATTATTAAAGGGAACCTGACCCTTATGTGTAGCAAGAAGCCTTTGTGGACTACAAGTCCCATAGCAACCTTTTTCGTCTAGATATCGCAGATACCTTCTCCACTGTGACATATAGCGACCATTTACCACGTTGGTGGTCGCTACGTCACAGCAGTGATTGCCTCCAAAGGATTCGCAACAAAATATTGAAATTAAAAATATTTTGTTTGGGTTTGATTTATTTGTCCAATTACTTTTGACCTCCTAAAATGTGGAGTGTTTGTAAAGAAATGTGTACAATTCCTACAATTTCTATCAGATATTTTTGTTCAAACCTTCAAATTAAACGTTACAATCTGCACTTGAATTCTGTTGTAGAGGTTTCATTTCAAATCCAATGTGGTGGCATGCAGAGCCCAACTCGCAAAAATTGTGTCACTGTCCAAATATTTCTGGACCTAACTGTATTCACATATATTTCTTTAGAGTTTTCTCTGGGGGCGTGTGCTTTTACCCCTCTTTTTCTGATACCACCAATCAGAGCTCAGCAGCTGATCAAGCAGTCTTCAGTTTGAGACACTTCTGAGCTCTGATTGGCAGTGTCTGGGAATGAGGTGTAAAAGCACACACCCCCTAGAGAAGATTCAGAAGTCCTGATGATCTGCAGACAGAGATTTTCAATACTGAGATCCAAAAGAAACAAATGTGAATAGCTCTGAAATGGTTTGATGTAGCGCTAAAAGGAAAAGAGGCAGAATCAGGGAAGCGCAGAAATTCTTACAAAGTTTTTAACTCAGTTATTTTTTAGAAAGTAACAAGTTCCCTTTAAAAAATCAAAATATTCAGTTCTCTAGTTTTCCAACTGTCCATAAATTTCCTGGACAATTGGTAAAAAACAAATAAATCTGTCCGTCATGCAATGGTCGCCCTGGAACGTCTGCCGACCATTGCATGATGACCTCAATGCGCTGGATGACTCTTTTAAAGATGAAGAAGAATACCACCTAAAGGATCTTCACCTTCTTCTACGATTTGAGGAACAGGAATGGTGGGACCTCCTTCAAGAGGACCATGAGGAATCCGGGTTTGCCCCCTGTTCCCATTCCACTAAACGATGACGATAACTGCAGATTGACCGTGGTAACACAGAGGAATGAGGAGAGTGTGCCTCTTGAAGTATATAAGCTGGGGACCTGGGATTGGTTGAGGGGTGAACAGGTAGGATAGTGGAATACTGAAAAGCTGGAAGGAGGTGGGGGAGACTGTTGCATGCTGGAAAAAAGTGCAGGATTGTCATCAAAGATATTCCAATCATCCCTGATGGATGAGATAGGATGAGGCAGGGAGGGGGTTACTAATAGGTTGCTGCAGCATCAAAGGAACTTGCAGCTATGAGCTAAGCGCAAGCATCGATTTGTAGAACAGTAGGGTCAGAGTGATCAGTGCTGGTCTGGCTCTCCACAGGCTGTGTGTTATTAGCACCCATACTTAAAACAAGAACAACGATCTCTCTAATATGGGAGGAATCAGAAAGTGCAGGGCGAGTTGAGGGAGACGTGATGGCAAGAGAAGTGGCAGTTCAATGCAGGAGATAGCAAGGACAGAGACCGGGATGGGACGTACCTACAAGCTCGGAATGGGGGCATGGCTACAAGGACGGTACTACTCCTTCTGCCTCATGTTACAGTGCAGGAAGGAGCGCTTGAGCTAAGCCTGTTGGGAGGACGGCTTTGCCTTGGAGACCACCGGCCTGCACATGCACCATCTCATTTGTGACTTGAGCAGACCTTAGCTTCGCAAACATGCAATTTAGCCAGTCCTCTCCTTCCTATTGTGATGTTAACATCAAAGCATCTTGCCATTTCAGTTCCCACTGGTACGCTACCAGGGCCCAGAAGAGGAAGAAGCAACTGCAAAGCAGCCTATATAGTATAGGGGCGGGATAACACACTATTGGATGAAGAAATACACCCAGCCTCACAGGGAAGGGATGATAGGATGGGCAAAAGACCAATCCTGTAGGGTCATATAGCATGACATAAGTCTGGAGCACTTACATGAAAATCTTAGAAGTTCTTTACATTTTTCTTACTAATCTTATAATACCTGTACAGTTTACTTTCATAGCCCTCATGTGTTTTGCCTGTCTTCTTATTTTTTGGCTTGCTTATCTTTGTATATCTAATGACACGGGATTCAAGTTGAATCACAATATACACTGCTCAAAATAAAGGGAACACTTAAACAAGGATTTTGTATTTTGGTGTTCCCTTTATTTTTTTGAGCAGAATATTTCCAGTCATTGGATCACTCATTAAGTCACAAGGTTTTTTTATGGGAAAAATTATTAGTTTATTGGTAAAAGTACAAAAACATTGTATAGTTTATCTATTTATGATTTTTTTAGGTCATTATCAAGGGTTATTCCAAAAAAAAATGTATCCCCTATTCATAGGATACACCACTCCACTCCAACCCCATACTTGGGTTTCTAGAGCCCTGATCTTGGGGGTCTAACCACTCAGACCCCCAACGATCCTCTGAATAAGGGATAAGTAATTTTTTTTTTTTAAAGTCCTTCAATATTAAATACCTTATTAGGCTGAATTCACATTAGCGATTTTTCTCATGGGGCAAAAAAAATATCATGTTATCAGTAAACAAAAAGAAAACTGACACATGACTAGTAAAGATGTGCGATCCCGAAGTTTGGTTTTTGGTGTCTGTACAGAAAATAAGCTTTTCCAAAAACACAGAGCTCAGGTTTTAGATTGGGTGCTTTACGTATGCAAACCACTCGCTGTGCTCGGGTACGCTCGGTGCTCAGCCCAGTGCGAGCCGCTTGCAATGTTTGATTGGCTCGCACTGGGAGTAACAACAGTGTAATCAGACGTAGTGTGCACCAAACAAAAAAAAATGGAAAAACCCAGCCAACCGCCCCCAGAAGGGATCTGTTTATGGCTAGCGGCATGTGGGCGGAGACCTAAACTGCCAATCAGTGACTTCAAATGAAGTTCAGGTCAAGTCCGTGTCCCAAACGGAGCTAGTCCCAAGTATTTTTGACAGGCTGCATGGGGACATCATGGTGACTATAGTGCACTTGGCTGAGGCAGCCAATCACTGTTCTTAGTAGCTTATTCCATTTACACTTGCCCCATCGCTTAGACCAGTAATCGGTTGCATCGGTCACATGAGCTGTAGTTATGACATCATTGTTTAGAGTCACAATGCAAAAGAGCTGCAAAAATTTTTACAAAGAAATGGAACAAAAATTCCCAATATAGGTCCAATATATTACACATATAAAATGTCTTGATCAAATTTTCAGTGTTCTGGTCCTATGTAGGAGCAAAAGGTTCAGAAAGCTAAAAAATAAATGAGGACTGCTCAACACTATCATAGTATGAATTGCTATGAAAAAACTAATACGTCTATCATGTCCCCTGAAAAAGCTAACAGGGCGAAACCCTAGATTGGGCATTTATGCTTTTGTTTTCTGAAATTGGATTATATTGATGTGTTGACTATCCTATGCTCTTTTAACAGTACACTAATTGTGTATTATTGGTTTTACACAATGGTTTCGTTACTCTGATTTATAGAGAATCACTCCGTTTATTTGGGAAAGGAACAGCTTAGGCATTGAGAACAACCGTTAAGTTTGAACTCTTAAAAGTTCCTTTATCCTACTGCATGCTGCCTGATTAGAATAACTTCCTTGGATTTTGCTCAGGAGCTAATTTTATACTTTTTTCCTTCGATTCTGTAAGTTTTTATCCAATGGCAGCTTTTTTATTTTACTCTCCTTGATTAATGAATTTATACTGAAATCTTTTTGACAATTTCAGAGCCATTTAGCTTGCAAGGGTTTGACCAGAATTGAATAAAACATTTTTATTGTAAGATGATGTCTCTAATTCCTATAGTGCTACAAGACTTATTAGGGTTGGTCTGGTTATCCCCAAACCACCACCTATGCGTGTGTCTCATATGTTATTATGGTGTCTGTTTGTTTGACACATGGTCAATGTGTGGAGGTTGGGTTGTGTCTCCTATGTCATAATGGTGTCTGTTTGTTTGACACATGGTCAGTGTGTGGAGGTTGGGGTTTGTCCCATATGTTATAATGGTGTCTGTTTGCTTGACACATGGTCAGTGTATGGCGGTTGGGGTGTGTCCCATATGTTATAATGGTGTCTGTTATGGACAGGAGACCCCAAAAGATCTTGCAAAAATCCCATGAAATATGGTAGAAGATAATGCACAAGAGTAGCTGGAAACTTAGCTGGCTGCAATCCACTGACTACACAAACACAACTAGAAGTATCGGTGGAGCATTCCTAACAAACCTAGATGCCTCATCACCGCCAGTGAACTAACTATCTCAAAGATGAAATGAGGAATCCTGACTTGCCTCAGAGCAGCCCCAAAGGAAAGTCAAAAGCCCTCAACAAATAACGACGATGATGTAAGAAAAAAACACATAGGTGGTAGATATAGAATTAAGTAAAGTGAGGCCCTGCTGGCTAGATACAAAAGTAAAGGATAGATTGCTGGTTGCTGTCAGTAAAAACCCTGAAAAAATACCAACACCTGATAATCAAAAAATTCCCTTAAAGACCACACTATCTTCCACCCACTAAATCAGGAACTCTTGTGTAAATATATTTAAATAGAAAAAGTAAAAATAATGGGAAAGATCTTAACTGCAAAAACACAGGAGATACAAAAATACAAAAACTCCTGAGCAAAACAGGGAGTAATAACTCCTTTTCTTACTAGGAATAAGTCACCCTCTAAAAATAGTGCAGAAAGAGGATTTATTCACTTGCAAGAAACAAAAGGGAATATTCTCAAACATTGATTTTGAAAAAAACAAAGATTAAGCAGAAACGCCCTTTAGTGCAAATTCAGCCCTTAACCAAGCCCAGACTAAGAGAGCAAAATACTTATCAGACATAGGAATAAGGAAAAAACGGAACCAGCACTCACCGGTATTTGCTGTGTGGCACTCAGGTTTATTTCACAAGTGGAGGATACATGCTTCGGCGTTACAGGGAGGGAAACAGGATGGTCAGCACACAAGGACGACGGCCGAAGTCACATCTTCTGATGCTTTTGGAATAAGCACCCCGTAGCTGTCACTCTTTACAGCCTTCCCTAGAAGTTTTTTTATGTGATCACAGAGACTAACAGCACCGTGTGTGCCTCCTGTGATTAGCTGTCAAATGTTGAAACTGGATAGTCCTCATTGGAAGTAGTGCCCTGCCCTTCTCTCTTGTGAATTGCTACTTATCAGACATAGCTACAGACTCAGAATGACATGGAGACAAACCCGTTGCAAAAGGAATGAAAAAAACGCTGTAGAAATCATTCCAGAAGAATCCAAAAAGTAGCAGAAAAAGCAAAAACAGAACCTACAGGGAAAGGCAAAAAGCCTAAAGGCTGGAGGGCAAACTTCAGGACATCTTTACATGGAGTACAAACAATTATCATCGGCAAAAGTTTGACAAAAACTGCCTTCCTATATCCCCCCAGGCTGGACTCCATAGGCTCCCTGAAGCAGCAATGATCTCCTACACCTGTCTGAGCGACAGATGTAGAATTAGATTCACTACCAACACTAGCCACCAGAGGGAGTCCAGAAACTCTCCTAGGAACAGCACCATCTCTGATGATATTCACAACAGGTGTCTGATTGTTTGACACATGGTCAGTGTGTGGAGGCTAGGGTGTGTCTCATATGTTATAATGGTGTCTGTTTGTTTGACACATGGTCAGTGTGTGGAGGTTAGGATGTGTCTCATATGTTATAATGGTGTCTGTTTGTTTGACACATGGTCAGTGTGTGGAGGATAGGGTGTGTCTCTGTCTCATATGTTATAATGGTGTCTGTTTGTTTGACACATTGTCAGTGTGTGGAGGTTAGGGTGTGTCTCATATGTTATAATGGTGTCTGTTTGTTTGACACATGGTCAGTGTGTGGAGGTTAGGGTGTGTCTCATATGTTATAATGGTGTCTGTTTGTTTGACACATGGTTAGTGTGTGGAGGTTAGGGTGTGTCTCATATGTTAAAATGGTGTCTGTTTGTTTCATACATGGTATACCTCTGTAAGGAACCTCTGAGAGAGAGAATATTTGCTTGTCCTTAATGTAGCAGTGTGTGGAGGCTGCTGAGAACTCCATGGGGATACTTCTAGGGAGAAGGTGTATCTGAAACTGTGTGGGAGTAAAACAAACTGTAAAAGCGTGTTTATGTTCCTTTAGCTGGAAGAGGGCTGGTGTTATGCTCCTAGAGAACGGTTTATGTGTTAAGTAAACTTTTTAAGAAAAAGTGTTCCTGTCGTTAACTCAAGGAGCAAGTTGAGTGAGTAACCCCATCATATTATTCAGAGAAACCTTGTTGGCTTTTATGTAACACCTCTTTTCATTTATACAAGAATGCAATCTCATTTCTGAATAGCCTTTACCTTCTTTCGGGAAAAAGAAAAAACTTTATCTGTGTCCTTCTATCACGAGGCATGATCTTAATGTTCCCTAAAGAAAGAAAAAAATCTTCAAATTAGTCCTGCCATTATGTACATCTTTACAGCGAGGAGCTATGTGAATTCTTCCAAGAGAATAGCTCAAATATGAAAGCTCAAGTTAGGTCAACTTATCAGGAGACCTTATATTAATGGTATCTGGAGTTAACAATACTTTATATATCACGTGATTCTTCGCACTTGAGATGTACAGTTGGGTTTATACAGCCCTAACACTATGATTTGTAAACTGAATAGATACACACTCGGTAAGTGGATTGGTGACATTAGAAGAAATGTTTTCCGTAAGACATAAATATACATTTAGTGTTGGTTGCTATGGCAGATGTAAGAAACCTATGTACAGCATTCTTTTTCCCATCTTACAATATTTCTTTACTGTTGAAAATATTCAGTAATATAAGAAATATTTCTGGAATTTTGCAACTCAATGGAGAATGGGCATGAGTCTTTGTTACTCCCCATCTCCACTCAACCCAAGATGGGTATTGAAAGAGTTGCACTTGGTCTAATGTATAGATGCAAGTCGAAACCTTGAGATTGCACAACGAACGACCAAACCTTTGTTCGTAAGTAAAGACTTTATTCAATACAATGTATTCATGCTGTAAACCTGGTTGTATTTCCATGCAAAGGGTTGATAATTCAATTAAGCCTATATTACCAATATTTTATGCACATTTCCATTCATAGAGGAAGGCATTTAGATATGTTTTAAATTGCATCATCCATACAACACATATTTGTTGCCAGTGTATATGACTGAGAAGACGCTACAGTTTGTATTATCCATTAAAGAGACACCATGGTGGAATGACAATTGTCTGCATACATTAGTAGATGTAATGAGCACCTAACCGACCCCCATACATTTTTATATAGAAACAAAAAAAATAATCTGACATGCGTAACACTAGGTTTTCCCAAAATAAACTAAAGGGGGCTTTACACGCTACGACATCGCTAATGCGAACTCAAGGTCACTGAATTGGTGACGCACATCCGGCCGCATTAGCGATGCCGTTGCGTGTGACACCGATGAGCGATTTTGCATCGTCGCAAAAACGTGCAAAATCGCTCATCGGTGACATGGGGGTCCATTCTCAAATATCGTTACTGCAGCAGTAACGAAGTTGTTCCTCGTTCCTGCGGCAGCACACATCGCTCCGTGTGACACCGCAGGAACGAGGAAGCTCTCCTTACCTGCCTCCCGGCCGCTATGCGGAAGGAAGGAAGTGGGCGGGATGTTACGTCACGCTCATCTCCGCCCCTCCATTTCTATTGGGTGGCGGTTCAGTGACGCAGCTGTGACGCTGAACGAACCGCACCCCCTTAGAAAGGAGGCGAATCGCCGGTCACAGCGATGTCGCCGGGCAGGTAAGTAGTGTGACGGGTCTGGGCGATGTTGTGCGGCACGGGCAGCGATTTGCCCGTGTCGCACAGATGGGGGCGGGTACCCACGCTAGCGATATCGGTACCGATATCGCAGTGTGTAAAGCGGCCTTTAGACTATCACTTCTAACACTTCTTTTTCAGCAGTCTACTAACTCGTAAATACAAGTGCATCTCAATAAATTAGAATATCATCAAAAAGTTAATTTATTTCAGTAATTCAATACAAAAAGGAAACTCATATATTACATAGTCATTACACACAGAGGTATCTATTCCTATATATTATATAGAGTCATTACACACAGATGGATCTATTTCTATATATTATATAGGGTCATTACACATACAGGGATCTATTCCTATATATTATATAGAGTAATTACACACAGAGGGATCTATTGCTACATATTATATAGTCATTACACACAGAGGGATCTATTTCTATATATTATATATAGTCATTACACACAGAGGGATCTATTTCTATATATTATATAGTCATTACACACAGAGGAATCTATTCCTATATATTATATAGAGTCATTACACACAGAGGGATCTATTTCTAGATATTATATAGAGACATTACACACAGAGTGATCTCTTTCTATATATTATATATTCATTACACATAGAGGGATCTATTCCTATATATTATATAGAGTCATTGCACACAGAGGGATCTATTCCTATATATTATATAGAGTCATTACATACAGAGGAATTTATTTCTATTTATTATATAGAGTCATTACACACACAGGGATCTATTGCTGTATATTTTATAGAGTCATTACCCACAGAGGGATCTATTTCTATATATTATATAGTGTCATTACACACAGAGGGATCTATTCTTATATATTATATAGAGTCATTACACACAGAGGGATCTATTTCAAGTATTTATTTCTGTTATTATTGATGATTATGGCTTACAGCCAAAGAAACCCCAAAAGTCATTATCTCAGAAAATTTGAATAATTACCACAAAACAACTGCAAAGGCTTCCTAAGCATTTAAAATGGCCCCTTAGTCTGGTTCAGTAGGCTACACAATCATGTAGAAGACTGTTGACTTGACAGATGTCCAGAAGGCAGTCACTGACACACTCCACAATGAGGGTAAGCCACAAAAGGTCCTTGCTAAAGAAGCTGGTTGTTCACAGAGTGCTGTATCCAAGCACATTAATGGAAAGTTGAGTGGAAGGAAAAAGTGTGGTAGCAAACGGTGCACAAGAAACTAGGATAAATGTAGCCTTGATAGGATTGTTAAGAAAAGGCCATTCAAAAATTTGGGGAAGATTAACAAGGAGTGGACTGCTGCTGGAGTCAGTGCTTCAAGAGCCTCCACACACAGACGTATCCAGGACATGGGCTACAAGTGTCGCATCCCTTGTGTCAAGCCACTCATGACCAATAGATAACGCCAGAAGTGTTTTACCTGGGCCAAGGAGAAAAAGAACTGGACTGTTCTCAGTGGTCCAAAGTGTTGTTTTCAGATGAAAGTAAATTTTGCATTTCATTTGGAAATCACGGTCCCAGAGTCTGGAGGAAGAGTGGACAGGCCACAATCCAAGCTGCTGAGGTCTAGTGTGAAGTTTCCACAACCAGTGATGGTTTGGGGAGCCATGTCATCTGCTGGTGTAGCTCCACTGTGTTTTATCAAGACCAAAGTCAGCGCAGCCGTCTACCAGGAAATTTTACAGCACTTCATGCTTCCCTCTGCCGACAAGCTTTTTGGAGATGGAAATTTCATTTTCCAGAAAGACTTGGCACCTGTCCACACTGCCAAAAGTACCAATACCTGGTATAATAACCACAGTATCACTGTGCTTGATTGGCCAGAAATCTTGCCTGACCTAAACCCCATAGAGAATCTATGGGGTATTGTCAAGAAGAAGATGAGATAAACCAGGCACAACAATGCAGATGAGCTGAAGGCTGCTATCAAAGTAACCTGGGCTTCCATAACACCTCAGCAGTGCCACAGGCTGATCGCCTCCATGCCACGCCGCATTGATGCACTAATTCATGCAGAATAGCCCTGTCCAAGTATTGAGGCATTTACTGTACAGACTTTTCAGTAGGCGCCAACATTTCTGAGTTTAAAATCATTTTTTCAGTTGGTCTTATATAATATTCTAATTTTCTGAGATAATGACTTCTGGGTTTTCATTGGCTGTAAGTCATAATCATCAACATTTACAGAAATAAACATGAAATAGATGCCTCTGTGTGCAATGACTCTATAATATATAGAAATAGATCCCTCTGTGTGCAATGACTCTATATAATATTTAGGAATAGATCCCTCTGTGTGCAATGACTCTATATAATATATAGGAATAGATCCCTCTGTGTGCAATGACTCTATATAATATATAGGAATAGATCCCTCTGTGTGTAATGACTCTATATAATATATAGGAATAGATCCCTCTGCGTGTAATGACTCTATATAATATATAGGAATAGATCCCTCTGCGTGTAATGACTCTATATAATATATAGGAATAGATCCCTCTGCATGTAATTACTCTATATCCTTTTTGTATTGAAATACTGAAATAAATGAATCTTTTGATGATATTCTAATTTATTGAGATACACTTGTAAGCCTCCAACTTCTTCATATTCCAAGAAATGCCTTTTTTTAACCCCGTCATATGATGTAGTCTGGTCCTATGGGCATTATTGGTTTTGCTCTGTTCCTCCTCTCTCCCTGGAGTTGTAGTGTTCTCCTCTATCCGATAGGCGTAGCCTCTGGAGGCCTGGACAGACCTTTGTGCCCTTACAGTTCTCCATTGCTTAGAACCTCTTTTTCATGCTGTGCCACTTTTTTGCCATCTTGCTGTCCATACGCCCTTATAGTGTTCGAATGCCCAAGATGGGCGGAACTTCTTTTCCGTGCTGTGCCACTGTCTACCAACTTACTCTCCATGTTTGGAGCCATCTTCCATGCAACTTGAGCCTTCTCCATTTCGTTCAGGTCTTGCTGAGGCAAAGTTCAATCCTGGTGACTATGCCAAGTGTAAGGTGACGCGGGGTGGTAGTCTTGGGTGAGTCAGTTGTTTGCAACACCCATGCAGTTGTGCACTCCGGGGACGATACGCCTTTGCAGGCCAATGCTACTGGTGTTTTCGGCCAGCCAGGACCAGATGGTACACAGTTCATTGAGGGAGACCACAAGTTCATAAAAAAACATGGTTTCACTGAATATAATCTTGGTACATCAGGTAGCGGACACAAATCTCACACGTTTCGTTTCAGTTTTACAGAGCATCATTAAGCCTACATTCTTCACTTGGGTTGAGCCTGGAGATCCCTTTAAGCACTCATTATTATATCAGAATATAATTCCACTTTATTGTCTGGATATAATAGTGGATTTTGTGAATTTCCTTGTTATTAATTTGGACATTGATGTAGTATTGATTTCATCATCTGATTGGTCAGAAATCTGTGTGTTTTAAACCTGGCTTAAATCTAACCCACTTATCTGCTTTATTTCTTTAAAGGTTGCTGATCGGTGGCTAAGAAAAAATATTAATACAATTAACAACCACGGACAAGATGGAAAATCATCGAACACTGGAGCTCGGCCAAAAAACATGTTACTATCCGAGGATTATTGCCTTGTTCAAGAAGAGAACTTACTGACCTCTTTTCTCTATAGTCGTTTAAGGGTAGAGCCCTCTTCATAAGCCAACCCATAGAATTTGGTACACATTACCCACGTTGTTATTTTCCTTATTTTTTCCCAATTTTCTTGGAAGACCACAAAAAACATTCAGGAGATATCATCATCGGTTCTTTCTCTTGCTGGAATAAAATATACTACAGAATGGGATCCACAACTTTTAGGTCCTTTTTTTTGTTTGGAGAAATTGCCAATTACGTTGATCCCAACCCAACCTTGCTGGAAGAATTAGATTCACAACTTTTAGGACCTTTTTTGTTTAAAAGAATTGGAAATTACACTGATCCCAATCCAACCTGGGTGTAATCTCCCTAGGAAGGATCCACCATATCGGAAACCAAGCAGTACATAGTTCCTCCAGAACTAACGCTGTTCTCCTTGGCTAGTAGAGGAGCAAGTAGAGATGAGAAATTGATCTCCAGGATCCATTAGTCCCACCCGTATTTTGTGGCTGCTGAACGGGAGCCCTCCGAATTACCTCCTTATTGCAGGAATCCTTAGCTTCTATTCTGATTAGTAAGCTCAAAATGTGTGAATAATGCCGCAATGATGATGCAGTTTGTATGGATCCAGTAGCCAACTGGACCATGATTTCATGAAAATAATATGCTTATTTTTATTGCTGTAAGCAGGATACTTGGAGTTATGGTTTTATTACCCTGTGCTTGGACACACAGATTTCAGACAAGGTACTGGTTAAATATCATGATTGGGAGTTCCATTTGTTTGACTCTATAGCATTAAATCCTAAATATAGGCTTCATTAGAAAGTTTTCCACCATTTTTTGCTGCCCTTGAGGACTGGAGTTGGGAAACAATCATGTACAGTGTAAGTCTTTTACTTAACTTGAGTGCTTTTGCAAGGTTGAAACAAATTCTGAGCTCCCTCTCTTGAAAGTTCTCTTTTCCCTCCCCTCCCTTCTTTCAGTGTTAGGGGTCGCTCACATTGATGTACAAAACGGAGGAGTGCAATGCGCAAAACATTGCATTGCACTCGGCCCAATGTTAGTCACTGATGCAGGCCAGATCTGCATGTTTTTCCTCAGCTCTAATCGGACTGAGATAAAAAGTGCAATATGCTGCATATGGCCTCATATATCGGATGAGACTCGCCAATGCAAGTAAATGGGTGCAATTTTTAAGCACACATCTTCAAGGAAAAAAAATAAACAAAGCTACAGATAGATGACAGAAAGATGTTACATTACTCGAATAGATAGATACCCTGCAGCTATATAATTTCCCCAACCAGCCTACACATTATAAACATTATAAACTTGCACCCTTTAGTGCCTTTCATGTTGTACTAAAGGGTGTTTTTAGTCTTGCTTTATAGTAATAAATAAATAATTTTAAAAAATGATCTGGAGTTCCCTCTATTTTTGATAACTAACCAAGATAAAGCAGACAGCTGGGGGCTGGTATCATCAGGCTGGGAAGATCCATGGATATTGGGCCCTTCCCAGCCTAAAAATATAAGCCAAAAGCCACCCCCAGAAATGGCACATCACATTAGATGCACCAAATCTGGCGCTTCGCCTTTGGCTCTGTATTTATGTGGGTTTTTTTTTATTTTTACTTACTGAGTTAGTAATGTGGGTGTCTGATAGGTATCTCTCCATTACTAATACCAGGGTTGATGCCAGATGACACTACTAGCCAACATTAACCTCAGAAACAATTGCCCAAGAGCACACCAGGGAAATCTGGAAGAGCCGAGGCAAAGCACCAGAATTGAAGCATATTATGTGATGTGCAACTTCTGGGATGGTTGCGAGCTGCTATTATCAAGCTGGGAAGGGTCCAATAACAATAGACCTTCCCAGTCGGGTAATACCAGCCCCCAGTTGTCTGCTTTACCTTTGCTGGTTCTCAAAAATAGGGCGGACCCCAAGTTGTTTTTTTTATTATTTCATCATGAAAAGCTGTGCAATAAGTTCCATATAACCAATTATATATCTGCCGGCTATCTATTTTTTTTTTTTAAGTGGTACTTTTCGGCTTCAAACTTCTAATTCCTTCGAGATGTGTGCGTTAAAAAAACCAAACGCCATACAGATGTCATACGGATGTGAGCTAAGTAAAACAAATCACACATCCACATTGCATTCGCATGACAAAAGACTACCCATACAGATTGCGCTCATCCAACTTTTCAGGAGTGGAATGGGACCAAATTTTTCCCCACCCTTAAAGATAACAGGAGGGAGAGAAAGGTTGTGCATAGATCTGCAGAGGAAGAGGAAGCTCTGGGGCTGTTCTAGTCCATGAAAAAAAGTGTACTGTTGGATATTGTATACTGCCACAAGTGAAGATCACAGAAATCTGGATGCACACAGAACTAACATCCAGCCTATATTACAGGGAGGGACACTCCCACAGCAGACAAATCTAAAACTTGATTATGAAGCCTCCGGCCTATCAGGAGAACTGAAAATGAAAGAAGAATGAAGATAGTTTTTGGCAAAAAGACTTTTTTCTGGTTTCCTACAACTCTTAATATTTGTAAATAAATGGACGGCAGTACTGGCTTTGTGTATGGCATTTATAACATATGTGATGCATATATTTAACTGTTGTCTATCTGAGACATTTTGGCTGTTTTCCGAATAATCTTAGCTGGGTTGTGTACATGCTGTCTCTATCTACCCTTTATATGATAGCCAATTGGCCTTGTACTAATGTATATCACTGCTTATCTCAAGAATAATTGGACTTGTAAAGCTGGAAATGACCAGAAGTATCTGTAGTAGATGGTTGTACTGTTTTGTTTTGCTTTTTTTGCTTTTTTTTAAATGGTTGATGACTGGTTCATCAACTATGGAGTTCATTCCGGTGTTCAGAACTAAAAAAAAAACAACAAAAAACCTTTCCTCCAAAAATTAATATTTTTGTTTCTTTTTTTATGTGATGTAAATATTTGTATAAAATGCTATGTTATATTATATGCCTTTATATTGTTCATAGTGTAGCTCATGCCATCTGCCTAACCAGATGTTTTAGTGAGAAACAGATTTATCTCCTTCCACCAATCCAGTTTGGAGGTTTGCTGTTATCACATTTTGTTTCCCAAAAACCTAGAAATAAAGTTTGTTAAATGTATTTTTTACTAGCCTCCTACTTCCTGTTCTCAACAGACAAGTTTTCAGCAGTCTCATTATTATAACAGACAGGATTACAATAATAGATAACATCTCTATATACAGTAGATAACACAGAAGCCACCATTAATATTAGGTGATGGTTACAGCTCACCTACTCACTCTCCCTTCACAATGAATTTTTGGCCAGGCCAGAGCTGGCAAGAAAAACTTCACTGTTTATCTCAGTGCATCGGTGCATAGCAGTGTTTCCCAAACTCCAGTCCTCATGGCCCCCGACAGGTCATGTTTTCAGGATTTTCTTACTATTGAAAAGGTGATGGAATCATTATCAAGGCATCACCTGTGCTATATTAAGGAAATCCTGAAAACATGACCGGTTGGGGGTCGTGAGGACTAGAGTTGGGAACCACTGGTCTATAGCAATATATTTCAAGATATTTTTATATATATACTATACATACAGTGGGTGAAATAGGTATTCAACACGTCATCAATTTTCTAATTAAGTATATTTCTAAAGTTGCTATTGACATGAATTTATTACCAAATGTCGATAAAAACTCATCCAATCCACACAGGCAAAGAACTCAAACCATAGATGTCCATAAATTTAGTGATTTGCAATAGTTTTAAATGACACAGGAGAAAAGTATTGAACATGCTTACTGTTATTTCTTTAATATTTAATACAAATGGTGATGAAGCTTCATGACACTTCCTGTATGGAACAACTAGTCCCCTGCATTGCTCAGGTGGAATATTGGCCCATTCTTCCACACAAACACTCTTCACATCTTAAGGGTCCAGTGGGCTCCTTCTATTAACTCTGAGCTTTAGTTCCTTCTATAAATTTTCGATTTTATTCAGGTCCGGTAATGGGCTCGGCCATTCTAGTAGCTTTATTTTTTTTTTCTCTGAAACCAATTAAGAGCTTCCTTGGCTGTGTGTTTGGTCACAAGCTTGACTAAATGTTGTTACGCAAACTTTAAACACTTTTGATCATGATTTTTGTTCAGAAATGGAGTCTTGCATGGTGAGCGTGCATATAGGTCATGGAAATTTTGCCAGATGCTTGCTTGCCCCCTGGAAAGGGATGCAAGCATGCTGGAGTATCGAAACCAACTTGAACCCAATATTAAGAGTGTTTTTCTCCAAGACAGCAATGAGACACCTACTATTCCTCCTCCTTTTACTTCCTCCTGAGTCATGACAAGCCACATTTTGAGAAATGTGGTGACTCCAAGTTGGGTCTCCAAGTTCTGTGTTGTTTCAAGTGGCAGGGGTCTCAGAGCACCAGGCCAACACTTTGTCAGTCAACCATCCACCTATTCATTTGAAAATAATTTGAAAGCTGTAAATGCTGGGCCAGACTCTGTCTCATGCATAGCCCATGCCTGACTGCTGTGCAAAGACATTATCGTTACTCTGGGGCTATTAATGCCACTTTTCTTTGTGTTTGCCCCTAATTTTTGGAAATATGGAGACTCCAAGTTGGGTCTCCAAGTTGTGTGTTGTCTGTAGTGGCAGGGGTCTCCGAGCACCAGGCCTACACCTGTCACTCATCTACCTTTTACTGATCAATGTTTAAGCTAGACATACTGAGCCAGGCCTTATTCCAGGCCCTGTCCCATGCATCCATGCTGCACCATTACACTATTAGTACTCTTGGGTACTTGATTCCACTTTTCCTTGTGTTTGCCCCCAATTTTTGGAAATATGGAGACTCCAAGTTGGGACTCCAAGTTGGGTCTCCAAGTTATGTGTTGTCTGTAGTGGCGGGGTTTCAAAGTACCAGGCCAACACCTGTCACTCATTCACCTGTTAATGATCAATGTTTAGCTATAAATGCTAAGCCAGGCCTTGTTTCAGGCCCTGTCCCATGTATCCATGCTTCAGCATTATACTATTTGTACTCTGGAGCAATTGATGCCACTTGCTGTCTACCCCTAATTTTTTAAAATGTGGAGACTCCAAGTTGGGTCTGCAAGTTGTGTGTTGTCTGTAGTGGCAGGGGTCTCAGAGCCCCAGACCTACACCTGTCACTCATTCACCTGTTAATGATCAATGTTTAAACTAGAAATGCTGAGCCAAACTTTGTTTCAGGCCTTGTCCCATGCATCCATGCTGTGCCATTATACTATAATGTACTATACTATACTTGGTGTCTGCCCCTAATTTTTGGAAATGTGAAGAATCCAAATTGGGTCTACATGTTGTGTGTTGTCTGTAGTGGCAGAGGTCTCAGAGCACCAGGCCTACACCTGTCACTCATCCACCTCAATATTTTTTATGTTAATAGTCTAGGAAACTAATGGCTGTGCCACAATAACGTGGCTCCACTGTAAAACAGTATTGGCAGCTTTTGGTCCCCCTAATGGTGTTGTGCATGCCTTTGTTTTTGCCTACCATTAAATTCAGTGGGATTCGGATAGGTTTGTGGAACTGTTTGGCAAACACAGGTTAATTCAGTGAACACTAACCAAATCGAACCTTGGGAGGTAGCATAGGTGCTGACCTCATCATGTTGGTGCACATCATGGATAACAGGAAATCCTCTGTTCTGCCATGTCTTTTGCTCTAAAAGGTGCAAAGACATTGGAATATTGGAAGAAAGGAGCGGAGATTGGCCAACAGCTCCTCAGGCGGTATGTTGTGCGGATTATAATAAGGGCACTCTGGCCATAGGTTTCCTTGGAGCCTCGAGGCCCAGATTGCCCCCATTATAATCCGCCTATGCCTCCACTCTAATTGTATACAATCCAGCTTTAAGAATCTTGTACATTTTATTATATAAATGTAACTTTTTCTTATTCATTACAATACAATTTCTTTTAATACTTCTAAGGATAATTTTCATAGAATCTTAGATACATTTGTATTTGAATGGAACTCAAGGGATGAGCGGAATAATCTTTTATAATAGTTTATTTGGTAGATGGAAGCGGGGAACTCTGAAGTGCTCAGTATAAATGTTGTTTTTCCTGGCTACCATCAATGAAGAAAAATAAAAAAAATAAAAAAAAACCTCAGGTAAATAAAAATAAAAGACTGATTAAGACCTTGACGCAAAACACATTTCAATAACGAAGCATTGTAAAGCCTTTGTATGAAGAGTAAATGATTCAGCTGGATTTATGACACTCATGATCAAGAAACAATAAGCAATTCAAGTCCTTAAAAGAGTTTCAGAACTTCGCCTTTTGCAGTTTTACCATTAATCTAATCCTTTCAAACATTATATTGGTTTATATATGATACTGAGGTTCTTTGTTTTTCCAGAACAGCATCTTCTACTGAGAGCAGTACATTTCTATATGACCGACACTTCGTATATACTATAATAATGGTATAAAACTTATGTGAATTCTGCTGCATTGAGGTGCAATCCGTAATTGTGCAAAGCAATGTATACACAGTATAAGCGAAACACAATATGAAACAGTGAAAGCGCCATCAGAAAATGAAGCATTGTCTAAATCAGGAGCAGGATTTTGTGTTAAATGTACATTTCTTTTTTCGTCTTGGCTTTTTTGTCCCCCTATTACAATCTGTATTAAAGCTAGTAATTTCCACAATGGCCACTTGGGCAATTTTAGACTCTTATTTGTTTCAGAAAATGTAGCATTAATAGACTGACTCTGATGCTATCGTTTGCCTTAAGCATCAATTGAGCTGAGAGACAAGGAAGTATGAGCTTAAAATAACCTTAGCGGCCAGTATGAAAATTGCAAGAGTTCTATATTTTTTTTATACCGCTAAGATATATATATATATATATATATATATATATATATATATATATATATATATATATATATATATATATATATATATATATATATATACACACACACACACACACACACACACACACACACACACACACACACACACACACACACACACACACACACACACACAGTAAATCACTAAAGTGAGTACACCCCTCACATTTTTGTAAATATTTTATTATATCTTTTCATGTGACAACACTGAAGATCTGCCCCTGTGATACAATGTACAGTGTCAGTGTGCAGCTTGTGTAACAGTGTAAATTTGGTGTCCTCTAAATAACTCGACACACAGCCATTAAGGTCTAAACTGCTGGTGTAGCAGCCAGGGGGCAGGGGTTGTCAGGCACGGGGATCTTGTACCTGCATTACTCGTCACCGGGCTGGTTTGAGGATCTGGGATGTCACAGTGGCCTGCTCGGCTTCGTGCCCCGAGGTGTACACCAGTAAGGAGGGAAGATGGGGGTAGTAGTGGGATTAATACGTAGTAGCAGTCAGAGATGGTATCGCTCTCTACAGGTGGAGCGGGCCCCAGGGAGGATGATGAGGGGAGTAGTGATGGTGTTTGGCGCCAAGGCTCGGGGCGGGACCACCGGTAATCAAGAGTCAGAGTCAGTGGCTGTGGTTCCCGGTGTCTTTACTCACTCTGTGCTGTGCCGCTAGCCCGGATAGTACTGGTCACCCGCTGTGATGGGCCCCGTCAGACCCGTATAAGTTAGGAGAAGTCACCGGTGTTAGAAAGCAGAAGAAAGTCCTTTTCTAGAGTTGCCCTTCCCGCTATGAGGCACCTGGGCCGATCACTCCGCTCCAATCCCCAGGCCTCGTGAAGAGAAGAAAGAGGTGGTGTTGTGTCCCAGAACTGGTGTCCCGGGTAGACTGACTAGTGATTGTGTGAGTTTGCTACTATTGCTACCCCAAGTGGAATCCGCTCCCCAGGTGGTTCTCCTAGTGATCGGGGAATTCCCATGCTTCGTGATGGCCAACCCTCTGCCTACCCTAACACCGCTCCCCAGAGAGAAGGCTCTTAAGCTGTATGTAAAGTGTGAATGTGGAACACTGGTGATTAACCCCTTCCTTACCAAAGGTGAATACCGCAGCTTAAATAAGATGCAATACTGTGTGGCGACTGAAGCCTCAGGGGCACCACACTGGCAACAAAAGTGAGTACACCGCTGCTATTTTTTGTAAACATTTTATTATGTCTTTTCATGGAACAACATTGAAAATCTGACTCTGTGATACAATGTAAAGCAGTCAGTGTACAGCTTGTATAACAGTGTAAATTTGATGTGTCCTCTAAATAACCCAACACCCAAAGTGAGTACACCCCTCACATTTTTGTAAATACCTCATTATATTTTTTCATGGGACAACACTGAAGATCTGACCCTGTGATGCAATGTATAATAGTCAGTGTGCAGCTTATATAACAGTGTAAATTTGGTGTCCTCTAACTCAACACACAGCCATTAACCCCTTCACGACCGATGATGTACTGTTACGTCATCGGTCATGTCGCGGTGAGCCAGTGCTAATCCCCACACATGTCTGCTGATTTGAACAGCAGACATGTGGGGCTTACAGGCACGGGTGTATCTGTGATCCGCCCACGCCTGCTTGCCACTTAGATCGCACTGTGAAAATGTGACATAGTGATTTACATGATCCTGGCGGGAATTACGTCATTCACCGCTGCCATCGGAGGCCTCATGACGTAATCATGGGGAGCCCGATGGTTGCCATCATAGCTTGGGTTCATGTGATGACCACTGATGTGACCATAACGTGTTTCCTGTGAGAGCCGACAGTGGAATGCTGGATTTCTGCTGATCAACAGAAATGAACAAGCAATCAGACAGTGCATCCATGAAGTCCCCAAGGGGGACTAGTAAAATAAATAAAAAATGTAAAAAAAAAAAGAAGTTTTTAAAAATATAAAAAAAACTAAAAGTTCAAATCTACCTCACTCATTTGCTCCATTAAATTTAAAACAGTTTAAAAAAAAAAATATATACACATATTTGGTATCGCCTCGTTCAAAAATGCCCGATCTATCAAAATATAAAATGAATTAATCTGATCGATATATAGAGTGGCAAGGAAAAAAATTCCAAATGTGAAAAATTACGTTTTTTGTTTGGCGCAATTTTTTTTTTTAATTGCAAAAACGGGATCAAAACGTAGCATCTGCGCAAAAATGGTACGGTTAATAATGTCAGCTCAAGATGCAAAAAATACTATTAAAAATGTCAGCTCAAGATGCAACAAATAGTCTGTCACTGAGCCCCAAATCCCAAAAAATGAGAACGCTACGAATATCATAAAATGGCGCCAAAAGCGCAATTCTTTTTTTAGTCAAATTTTTTCATTTTTTTAACCGCTCAGATAAACGTAAACCTATACATGTTTGGTATCTACGAACTCGTACCGACCTGAGGCATCACACCAACTTATCAGTTTTACCATATAATGAACACGGTGAATAAAAGACCCCCAAAACAATTTGCAATTTCACCACATTTGGAATTTTTTTCCATTTTCCAGCACACTATATGGTAAAACTAATAGTTTCATATAAAAGCACAACTCGTCCCACAAAAAGAAACCCTCATATGGCAAGATTGATGGAAAAATATAAACGTTACGGTTCTCGAAAGAAGGGGAGCAAAATCGAAAAACGGTAAATGCTGGGGAGGGTGAAGGAGTTAATGTCTAAACCGCAATTGTTTTTCTGTTCATTACATGGTAAAAATGACCTAAGAATATGATTCACCAAGTCAGTATGATTACCAAACATGCATTGTTTGTTTGTTGTGGAAAAATATTGATTATATCGCCATTTTTTTGAAATTCGTAACGTTTTACATTTTTGGTTGATGACATTGTGCACAGGCTTGTGATTTTGTCCCCTTGACCTTTTTATGGGGGTAGATACAATGTTTTTATCACCTCTTAGTGCATTTTTTTTTTTTTGCTGTGCTGCAAAAAAAAAACGGACTTATGGTTTTTAGACTTTGTTTTCTCTCTACAACATTTACCGACAGTATTAATTAATTTTTATATTCTGATGATGTGTATTTCTAATTTTTTTATTCCTTTATTTATAATAGGGGAAAAGTAGGGGAGGGGGAATTTGAATTTTTTTTTTTTTTACGTTCAGGAACCATTGACCAACTTTAGTGATTTTTTTTGTTAAAGGGAACATGTCACCATTTTTCATTATTATTATTCATGGCAATGATAAAGGTTTAGCCGAAACGCGTCTTGCCGTGCGCTTTCAGCAGTAATTTTCCCATCTCTGCCTGTATTTGTACTATGCTGCTATGGATAAAGATTTTTAATCTACGTTTGAAATAAAGAAAAAGATTTTTTTATTCATTACAAGCCTGGCTCGCTGGATTTATCTTTCCTTCATGTTACCATTTTAGGGGCCTATAAGCTATGGGCACCAACATTGGGCTCTTATATACAGCTCCGGTACACAACAGTCGGATGGGTGGCTCTCTCCGGGACCGGCGCCTCCTCTTTCAGCCATCTTGGTCTTCCTTCTTCTGAAGTCGGCGTGTTTGACGCATCCTACGTCATCCACAGTCTTCGAACAAAAAGCCTCATGGTCATAACTTAAGGTCTCATAAAGGTCACACTGGACCGGGTATAGAGTTAACCCTCCAGTGTGGCCACGAGACAGCACACTCCAAAAGCATGTAGACAAACAAGAGCACTGGGAGTACTGGTGCAAAAATAGACATTTATTTATCAATCTCATCAAGTAACAACACGTAGAAAAAAGGACATTTACAAGCATAAGTTATGGGAATATAATGCCTGGATCCCGTGGACCACAATTAAAGACTCAATTGTAAATCAATACAATGGGGCATGAACTAAGAGTATCCACACAATTGTATATACTAGAAAAAGGGTCAGGCAAGACTAGGGAGGAGGAACCCTCTCAGAATATAATAGAACCCTTTAAATTAGAGGGGAGCACCATATAGAGTAATTAGAGATAGGCATAATGGTCAGTGCATCAATTCCAAATAATGCGCAAAAAGATGCTTGCCTGCTCATAATAGTGGTGCAGGGGAGCCAGACCGAAGGAATGTCCCAGGCAAAAGCCTGGGTCCTGTGGACAACAATTGTGCTGTTACAGAGTCCCACAATGTGGCTTAGTACATAATAGAGTAGGCCCTTGATTTAATACAGTTGAGTATAATGCTGGACTAGGAAAAAGTGTATATAGCAAGAAATCATCAAGACCTTACAGTGAAGTGAAGGTGGGCAATATGTATAAACCCATATGGAGAGCCATACAAGGGGATAGTCACAGCCCATCAACACGGGGCAAATGGAGTGCTTACCTAGTCACAGTGGTGGTGCAGGGGAGCCAGGCCAGACCAGAGGGGAACCTCCGACGGCCGTTTCGCGGTGTATAACCGCTTCTTCCGGGAGGAGTGAGTGCGGTGAGGAGAAGCCGCGCCGCCCGTCATCCACAGTCGCAGGCACGGAGGTCATGCTCAGGGCCGATCAAAGTATTGCAGTGTGCCTGCGCGCAACCAGTGAGTTTGTGTGACATAGGACGCGTCCTGAACACAGGCTTCAGAAGGAGGACGAAGATGGCTGAGAGAGGAGATGCCCATATGGCCTAATTTTACTGTAGCGACCGTTAGGTGAGTATTATAAAGTGTTTTTTATGTTCTACACAGCGGCCTGCGCTCTTATATACAGCATGTTAGAATGCTGTATATAAGAGCCCACTGGTGGTGGCCGCAGCTTATAGTCACCAAATCTGGTGACAGGTTCCCTTTAATGTAAATGCAAATAATGTTGATGTTAATGCAAGTGTTTGGGCTAAAAATCATATCTGTAGTTGGGTTTTATTAAGAGCTAGCTGTAGTACCCGGGTGTTGCCCGGGATAGTAACTGTCTCTCTGTCTCTCTTCGAGTTTCTGTCTGTCTATCAGTCTCTCTGTCTGCCTCTCTCTATCTCTGTGTCTCTCTATCTTTGTATCACTCTCTTTATCTGTGTCTGTCTGTCTGTCTATCTGTCTGTCAGTCTCTTTTCCTGTCTGTCTCTTTCCAGCTCTGTCTCTTTCCCTGTCTGTCTCTTTCCCCGTCTGTCTTTTTCCCCGTCTGTCTCTTTCCCCGTCTGCCTCTTTGCCCGTCTGTCTCTTTCCCCGTCTGTCTCTTTCCCCGTCTGTCTTTTTCCCGTCTGTCTCTGTCTCTTTCCCTGTCTATTTCCTTGTCTCTTTCCTTGTATCTATCTCTTTCCCATTTGTCTCTTTCCCTGTCTCTTTCCTTGTCTCTTTCACTGTCTCTTTCCTTGTCTGTCTCTTTCCCTGTCTGCCTGTGTCTTTCCCTGTTTGTCTGTGTCTGTCTGCCTCTGTCTGTCTCTTTGACTGTCTCTCGCTCTGTCTTTCTGTCTCTGTCTCTCTCTATCCATCTCCCCACCAACATCTTATTACCTCACACATAAGCTTCTTATACTAACAATTAATTTTATTCCTATAGCAACCACACACAGCTCCTATTAATAACCTAATAGCTCGCAGCTCCATTGACTTTAATGGAGGCAGGATTTTTGGAGAGTGACTGTAACGCGTGGGGTAAATTTTCCCATCCAAACATAGTCTATGACGTTCCCTGAGTCACATGAAATGTCTGTGCAAAATTTCGTGATTGTAAATGCGACGGTGCGGATTTCTTTAGCGGACATACCTACATACATACATACATACACACACACATACATACATACATACATACACACATACACTCAGCTTTATATATTAGATTTTGCACCCTAGGCTCTGTGTTTCGGCACATTGATCTTTGATGTGATGTGTGGTCATAAATCAGCTAAAAGGACCTCAGAAAACAGCAATAGGAAGGTCGCAATACTTTCTTTGATCCTTCGTATGCTTTTGCCCCACCTACAAAAAAGTGTGCAAAGGTTTATAATAATAGAACCCCCACCATTATATATTCCTTGTTATGTGTCCAATCCTGGGCCTAAAAACTCTAATACCCATAGCAACCAATCACAGTGCAGCTTTCATTTTACCAGAGCTGTTTAAGGAATACAAGATGAACTTTGGTTGCTATGGGCAACAAACCCCACCCCCCAGATTATTCCTTACTAGCTGTACTACCCGGCTTCGCCCGGGTTAATAACTGCTGTTAACAAAATAGAATGTATTAACAAAAATGTATTCTGCACACAAACACCACAAAACAAATAGATAGAAATGTAATTATTAAAAGGCAAAAACTAAGCTAATAGAAGCATTTCACAACATATATTTCAACACCACAGATATTCCACACAGATTTAACATCCTATGACCTCACACATACTGAGAATGTCCTTTGTTGCCTATATTAACCAATCAGAGCTCAGATTAATTAACTGTAGCAAAATAGAAGCTAAGCTGTGATTGGTTGCTATTGGCAGCCTGATAAATCTCCAGGCAACAGAAAGCCCTCCCCCTGACAGTATATATTAGCTCACACATACACATATAGACAGGTCATGTGACTGACAGCTGCCGTATTTACTATGTGGTACATTTGTTGTTCTTGTAGTTTGGCTGCTTATTAATCAGATTTTTATTTGTGAAGGATAATACCAGACTTGTATGTGTTTAGGGTGATTATGTGGTGAGGTTGGTGTATGTGTGGTGAGATGTGTGATGAGGGTGGTATATGTGTTCAAGCACGTGGTAGTGTGTGGCGCATTTTGTGTGTGTGTTCATCTCCACGAGTGTGGTGAGTATCCCATGTCGGGGCCCCACCTTAGCAACTGTACGGTATATACTCTTTGGCGCCATCGCTCTGATTCTTTAAGTCCCCCTTGTTCACATCTGGCCGCTGTCAATTTGCCCCCAACACTTTTCGTTTCACTTTTTCCCCATTATGTAGATAGGGGCAAAATTGATTGGTAAATTGGAACGCGCGGGGTTAAAATTTCGCCTCACAACATAGCACCCGGCGCTGCCCGGGATAGTAACTGTGTCTCTGTTTCTCTCCCATTCTCTGTCTGTCTCCCCCTCTGTATATATCTCTCTGTCTCTCTCTCTCTATCTCTTTGTCTGTCTCTTTCCCTGTCTGTCTCTTTCTCCGTCTGTCTCAATCTCTTTCCCTGTCTGTCTATCTCTTTCCCTGTCTGTCACTTTCCCTGTCTGTCACTTTCCCTGTCTGTCATTTTCCCTGTCTGTCACTTTCCCTGTATGTCTGTCTCTTTCCCTGTCAGTCTGTCTCTTTGTCTGTGTCTGTCTCTTTGTGTCTGTTTCTTACCCTGTCTGTGTCTGCCTCTTTCCCTGTCTGTGTCTATCTCTTTCCCTGGCTGCATTGTGACACGCCAACATTCCATATAAGGGCGTGGCTGTGCATTCTTCTGAAGTTCTGGCTGCACTGTGGCTCCCAGCTCCATTCGCTTTAATGGAGGCACATTTTTTGGCGAATAACTGTAAAGAGCGGGGTTAAAATTTCCCTTCGAAACATAGCCTATGACTCTCTCGGGGTCCAGAAGTGTGAGTGTGCAAAATTTTGTGGCTGTAGCTGCGACGGTGCGGATGCCAATCCCGGACACACACACACACACACACACACACACACACACACATTCAGCTTTATATTAATATCTTGCACCATGAAAACTGTGGTATTGAATGAGTGACTATGTAATACATGAATTTTCAGAAGTCCTCCAGAGCAGAACTAATGGGGAGGGCCTAATGTAAGAACCCCCACTATGACCCCCATATCTCTGAATAGGAAATAAATAGACTGTTATTCTGATGGGGTTTGAAGCCTTGAATCAGCAGTGTAGCTATTAGGGGGCGGGGGGGGCAATTACCCCCGGGCCCTATATCAGAGGACTTTTGATTTCATTAACCAAGCCAACCCCCTTAACTGTCACAGTCAATAATGGCAGGGAAGGGGGTAGTCTGACTACTTATTTTGATAACTAGCCAACCCCCTTCACTGTCACAGTCAATAATGGCAGGGAAGGGGGCAGTCTGACTACTTATTTTGGTAACTAAGCCAACCCACTTTACGGTCACATTGAATAATAGCAGGGAAGGGGGCAGTCTGAATACTTATTTTGGTAACTAAGCCAACCCCCTTCACTGCCACAATCAATAATAGCAGGGAAGGGAGCTGGTTAACTACTTATTTTGGTAACTAAGCCAACCCCCTTCACTGTCACAGTCAATAATGGCAGGGAAGGGGGCAGTCTGACTACTTATTTTGGTAACTAAGCCAACCCCCTTCGAATGGCCTTCGTTGCCTATAGCAACCAATCTGAGCTACTATTAATATTAATGACCTGTAGCAAAATAGCAGGAGAGCTCTGATTGGTTACTATAGGCCACCTAATAAATATCCAGGCTAACTGTTAAAACAGCTAATTTATTACCTCATAAAACCCCACACAATTAGTATACAGGTAAGGTCATGTGACTTACAGCAGCCTCTACAACAGCGTTGGCTAAGCGTCTCCACCGAAATCATATTATCTCACACATAAGCTGTTCTATACTAACAATGTCCTTCATTGCCTATAGCAACCAATCAGAGCTCCTTGACCTTTAAGAAGATAGAAGCAGAGCTGTGATTGGTTGCTATACAGTGCTGGCCAAAAGTATTGGCACCCCTGCAATTCTTTCAGATAATACTCATTTTCTTCTTGACAATGATTGCAATCACAAATTCTTTGGTATTATCTTCATTTAATTTGTCTTAAATAAAAAAAAAAATGTCAAAAAGCCAAATTGGATATAATTCCACACCAAACATAAAAAAGGGGGTGGACAAAAGTATTGGAACTGTTTGAAAACTCATGTGATGCTTCTCTAATTTGTATAATTAACAGCACCTGTAACTTACCTGTGGCACCTAACAGGTGTTGGCAATAACTAAATCACACTTGCAGCCAGTTGACATGGATTAAAGTTGACTCAACCTCTGTCCTGTGTCCTTGTGTGTACCACATTGAGCATGGAGAAAAGAAAGAAGACCAAAGAACTGTCTGAGGACTTGAGAATCCAAATTGTGAGGAAGCTTGAGCAATCTCAAGGCTACAAGTCCATCTCCAAAGACCTGAAAGTTCCTGTGTCTACAGTGCGCAGTGTCATCAAGACGTTTAAAGCCCATGGCACTGTGGCTAACCTCCCTAGATGTGGAAGAAAAAGAAAAATTGACGAGAGATTTCAACGCAAAATTGTGCGGATGGTGGATAAAGAACCTCGACTAACATCCAAACAAGTTCAAGCTGCCCTGCAGTCCGAGGGTACAACAGTGTCAACTCGTACTATCCGTCGACGTCTGAATGAAAAGGGACTGTATGGTAGGATACCCAGGAAGACCCCACTTCTTACGCCAAGACATAAAAAAGCCAGGCTGGAGTTTGCCAAAACTTACGTGAGAAAGCCTAAAACATTTTGGAAGAATGTTCTCTGGTCAGATGAGACAAAAGTAGAGCTTTTTGGGAAAAGCCATCAACATAGAGTTTATAGGGAAAAAAAAGAGGCATTCAAAGAAAAGAACACGGTCCCTACAGTCAGACATGGCGGAGGTTCCCTGATGTTTTGGGGTTGCTTTGCTGCCTCTGGCACTGGACTGCTTGACCGTGTGCATAGCATTATGAAGTCTGAAGACTACCAATTAATTTTGCAGCATAATGTAGGGCCCAGTGTGAGAAAGCTGGGTCTCCCTCAGAGGTCATGGGTCTTCCAGCAGGACAATGACCCAAAACACATTTCAAAAAGCACTAGAAAATGGTTTGAGAGAAAGCACTGGAGACTACTAAAGTGGCCAGCAATGAGTCCAGACCTGAATCCCATAGAACACCTGTGGAGAGATCTCAAAATGGCAGTTTGGAGAAGGCACCCTTCAAATCTCAGGGACCTGGAGCAGTTTGCCAAAGAAGAATGGTGTAAAATTCCAGCAGAACATTGTAAGAAACTCATTGATGGTTACTGGAAGCGGTTGTTCACAGTTATTTTGGCTAAAGGTTGTGCAACCAAGTATTAGGCTAAGGGTGCCAATAGTTTTGTCTGGCCCATTTTTGGAGTTTTGTGTGAAATGATCAATGATTTTATTTTTGTTTCATTCTCTTTTGTGTTTTTTCATTGCAAGCAAAATAAATGAAGATAATAATACCAAAGAATTTGTGATTGCAATCATTTTCAGGAAGAAACTGAGTATTATCTGACAGAATTGCAGGGGTGCCAATACTTTTGGCCGGCACTGTATATGATAAACATCCAGGGTAATTGTCAAGACAGCCAATGTAGTACCTCAAACATCCAGTTCTGTGTGCGTGTGTCTCTTTCTGTGTATGTGTCTTTCTGTCTCTGTCTTTCTGGCTGTGTCTCTTAGGGGTACTTTGCACACTACGACATCGCAGCTGCGATGTCGGTGGGGTCAAATCGAAAGTGACGCACATCCAGCGTCGCTGTCGATATCGTAGTGTGTAAATCCTTTTACATACGATTAACGAGCGCAAAAGCGTCGTTATCGTATGATCGGTGTAGGGTCCGACATTTCCATAATTTAGCAGCAGCGATGGTACGATGTTGTTCCTCGTTCCAGCAGGCAGCACACATCTCTGTGTGTGAAGCCGTAGGAGCAAGGAACACCTCCTTACCTGCGTCCCGGCTGCAATGCGGAAGAAAGGAGGTGGGCGGGATGTTTACGTCCTGCTCATCTCCGCCCCTCCGCTACTATTGGCCGCCTGCCGTGTGATGTCGCTGTGACGCCGCACGACCCGCCCCCTTAGGAAGGAGGCGGTTCGCCGGCCAGAGCGACGTCGCAAGGCAGGTGAGTGCATGTGAAGCTGCTGTAGCGATAATGTTCGCTACGGCAGCAATCACAAGATATCACTGCTGCGACGGGGCCGGGTACTATTGCACTCAGCATCGCAAGCATCGGCTTGCGATGTCGTAGTGTGCAAAGTACCCCTTACTGTGTATGTTTGTGTTTCTGTGTATGTGTCTCTTTCTGTCTGTGTGTCTCTCTGTCTATGTGTCTGTTGATGTCTGTGTCTTTTTGTCTGTGTGTCTCTTTCTGTCTGTGTGTTTCTTTCGGTCTGTCTCTTTCTGCCTATGTCTCTTTCTGTGTGTCTTTCTGTCTGTGTCTCTTTCTGTGTGTGTCTCTCTCTATTTCTATGTGTGTCTATCTCTTTCTGTGTGTATCTTTGTGTGTCGTTATGTGTGTGTCTCTTTGAGTGTATCTCTTTGTGTGTATGTCGCTTTCTGTCTGTGTGTCTTTCTGTCTATTTCTGTCTGTGTCTTTCTATGTGTGTGTGTCTTTCTGTGTGTCTTTCTGTGTCTCTCTCTTTCTGTGTGTCTCTCTGTGTGTCTCTTTGTGTGTCTTTCTGTCTGTGCATCTCTTTCTGTCTCTTTCTGTCTGTGTCTATTTCTGTCTGTCTGTATGTCTCTGTGTGTGTCTCTTTCTGTCTGTGTGTATCTTTGTGTGTGTGTCTCTTTTTGTGTATCTTTGTGTTTGTGTCTCTTTCTCTGTGTCTTTCTCTTCATAATAGGAGTCTATTATAACAGATGTTCCCAGCTCCATTGACTTTAATGGAAACAGGTTGTTTGGTGAATAACTGTAAAGCACTGGGTTAAATTTTCCCCTCAAAACATAGTCTATCATGTTCCCTGAGTCAAATGAGGAGGCTGTGCAAAATGTTGTGATTGTAAATGCAAAGGTGTGGATCTTTTAGTGGACATACACACATGCACACATACATACATACACTCAGCTTTATATATATAACATGGTTTTCAGCTCAATCTTGAGCCATGGCGACTGGATGGGTGAACGCTCTGTAGGAAGATCGATCTTGTGCAAGCCTAGATAGGTGCCATCTCTCAAGATATGATCCCGCAATCCTCTGTGCTGTGATGTTTCCCTCTCCATTGATACACAGTCAAGTTTGGTCTAGGGTCAGGTTCTGATCATTGTTGGTATGTGTTCATTCCTTTTCTGCCAGCAGGTGTTTTCCATGCTGTAATCCAGACTGCCCTATCACCTAGGCAGTGTAACTATTCAAAGCTTCCCCTGTCTTTTCTTTCCCGCTGGTGATATTCTGAAGTAGACCCTGCTTTGAATTAGAGCCTTTCAACCAAGTTCTATCATATGGTAGATTTTGACCTATTTGGTTTAACTTATTTTTATGTTGCACCTTCCCTGGATTTTTAAGGAGGTACATGATACACTTGATGACCAATTAGGAAGTAAGGTTTGAGTGGCCATCGTGCACCCACTTTACACGGTACAATATATCTTACGATGTGTCGGCGGGGTCACGTCGTAAGTGACGCACATCCGGCATCGTAAGGTACATTGTACTGTGTGAGAGGTACGTGTGATTGCGATTGAACGTTAAAACGTTCATCGCATGCACGTCGTTCATTTCTCTAGAATTGAACGTCAGATTGTTCATCGTACCCGGGGTAGCACACATCGCAGTGTGTGACACCCCGGGAACGATGAACAGATCTTACTTGCGTCCTGCGGCTCCCGGCCAGCAATGCGGAAGGAAGGAGGTGGGCGGGATGTTTACGTCCCACTCATCTCCGCCCCTCCGCTTCTATTGGCCGGCTGCCGCGTGACGTTGATGTGACGCTGAACGTCCCTCCCACTCCAGGAAGTGGACGTTCGCAGCCCACATCGAGGTCGTATGGACGGGTAAGTATGTGTGACGGGGGTTAATCGTTTGTGCGGCATGTTCAACAAATTGAACGTGCCATACATACGATGGGGGCGTTGCAAATCGCATACGATATCGTATGCGAAATTGCAACGTGTCACTTGTCACGTGTCACAGGCTTTAGTCACCTATTTAAGGTTGTTTCAGTCTGTGCAGGAGCCTTTAGGGACTGTGTAGCTGGGATCTCTAGTCTGCACAAGAACCAAACATGTCAGGTGTAGTTGTATTGATTTAAGCGGGCTTTACACACTGCGATATCGGTCCCGATATCGCTAGTGTGGGTACCCGCACCCATCTGTTGCGCGACACGGGCAAATCGCTGCCCGTGCCGCACAACATCGCCCAGACCCGTCACACATACTTACCTGCCTGGCGACATCGCTGTGACCGGCGAACCGCCTCCTTTCTAAGGGGGCGGTCCGTGCGGCGTCACAGCGACGTCACTGTACGGCCACCCAATAGCAGCGGAGGGGCGGAGCTGAGCGGGATGTAACACCCCACTCACCTCCTTCCTTCCGCATAGCGGCCGGGAGGCAGGTAGGGAGAGGTTCCTCGTTGCTGCGGCGTCACACATAGCGATGTGTGCTGCCGCAGGAACGAGGAACAACCTCGTTACTGCTGCAGTAACGATTTTTGAGAATGGACCCCCATGTCACCGATGAGCGATTTTGCACGTTTTTGCAACGATGCAAAATCGCTCATCGGTGTCACACGCAACGGCATCGCTAATGCGGCCAGATGTGCGTCACCAATTCCGTGACCCCAACCAGTTCGCATTAGCGATATCGTAGCGTGTAAAGCTTCCTTTAGACCTTATTTTACTTTATTTTTCCACATGTGCACTATTGTGCTCATAAGATGAGCCACCAGGCTCTTCTCTGCCATTTCTTGATTGTATCAAGCCATTGGGCTGCTTGTCTTCCTCTTCATCTTGTTCTTTCTATTTTTCTGACCATTATGTCCTTCTCCAGCTCTTTTTGTAAGATGTGTCCAAAGTAGGCAATTGGTAGCTTGGTGATCCTTGTGTCGAGTGATGTGTCTGGCCTGATTTGTTCCATAATTGATTTGTTTGTTCTTCTTGCCATCCATGGTATTGATAACAGCCTTCTCCAGCATCACATTTCAAAGGTGTTGATTCTTCTTCTGTCTTATTCCTTTATCGTCCGGGTTTTGCATCCATATTTTACAACAAAAAAGATCAGACCATGTAAGAGCCGTGTCTTCATCACCAGTGAAATGTTCCTCCATTTGAGGACCTTGTCCAGTGACTTCATTGTTGATTTACCCATAGCTATTCTCTTATTGTCTTCCGGTGGTCTCTCTGCATCTTGAGTGATCATTGATCCGAGTAGGTTGAAGTTAAGTTTTTCACCATCCATAACTGTTGACCAAAGCAGTAACTGTTCTATGCTGGAAATGGGTCTAATAACATAACTGTTGACCAAAGCAGTAACGGTCATATGCTGGAAATGGGTCCAATAATTTCCGAATGGGTCTGGAACCAAAGAAGTCATGACACAGTATGGAGTGGCTATCGAAGGATTGGGATACTTTGCTTAATACAGTGGAACCTTGGTTTAAGAGAAACTTGGTTTGAGAGCATTGTAATCATTTTATATGAATACAGTACATTATTTAGTATTACTGTAATGTTTGTATAAATACAACAAATATTTTTGGGTTGTGGAACGAATTGTCTGTGTTTCAATTATTTAAGGGAAAATTTGCTTTAATACGAGAGTAACTTACAACACCAAAACCACAAAATTAATATGCGTAGCCCCATTGCACAAATCTCTTATAAATATACCAAAAAAACATATGCAAGCCAAATTGTGTAAATCAATTATCAACATCTTTATTATTCATTAAAATACATAAAATCGAATGGATCAACCCAAGTGACGGATGGAATAAATAAGGAAAGCCTGGCACCTGTTGACAATTGCACTGGACCTATGTACATTGGTAAAAGATTATATATATTTTCTGCAAAAGCAAATAAAGCCATATGCATCAAAATCCCTATCTATTATAATAAAAAGTATGTAATATATTCATATGTGTAGGGGGATTATATCTACATCAACCAACATTTAGCTTTTCATTTAATCATGTATAGTAATATTAATTAATACTATTAATAATGGTCCAAATATGTAGTGGTGCCGCGGCCTCCTACAGACACACTGACGCGCATTTCGCAACTACCGTGCTTTGTCCAGGAGCTTTCCTTATTTATTCTATTCATCACTTTTGCTGATCCATTCGATTTTATATATTTTAATGAATAATAAAGATGTTGATAATTGATTTACACAATTTGGCTTGCATATTTTTTTGGTGTATTTAAACCAAGTTACTCTTTTAAGAGCGTACTCCAGGAACCAATTATGCTCGTAATCCAAGGTCCCACTGTACAATAATTACAACTTTGCGAGTAAGTTAACTTAATATTTACAGATGTTTTTCTTTAATTTTGAGTTGTTTTTTTAATCCTAGCATTAAACTTACTGTTCTGTAAATATAGTGCCCTACAAACAAAGTGCACATCTTGTGTAAATTCACGAATACATTACATGTTACATAAATCATGTTTTATTTACTGCAGTTACAATGGATAAAAGACATCTCAAATTCGTCTTTTATATTTCAGAAGTAATAAAATAAATAAATGTGTCTTTATCCACTAAATTCAAAATTTTTCTAAGTTACCTTGAAGTTCTAAAACCATAAAAATGCACAAATCCATTACCCGAGTATGTTGGTCTATGCTGGTACAATAACTAGTACAACATGAAAGGTTATTCTTTAAAATCCATTAGTTGCAACAATAATCCAAATACTACAGAGGTGATATCACTAATCAACAATTATATTTCCTATACCACTTGTCTATTATACCTGGGCATTCTTCATTTGTCACAATATCAACTTTATTCATCTGGTCTCAAATATATTTTTCGAAGCCCTTGAACATCTGGTTTAATACAGAACGTAAAGTCAGCCACACGACCGACTGTAATGAATGGAAGGAATTGTATTGGAATATTTTACCTACAGGCAAAATGTTGCGCTTTCATCTAACAAAAATTAAATTTGCACAAATACAAACAATGAACTCGATAGGTGCTTTCATTTTTGGAATTTTTTTATGTCTCTATTGATTCTAAATCGCACAAGCCGTTTTGCATTATCTTTAATCTGTGAGCGAAATACACTCCTTCTATGCCTATTGAACTCCAAATTAGTAAGATTTGTTTTACGAGCGCTCGGGAAATCATTGCAGCACACACATGCTTTGTGGTATACTGAAATTTTCTGCATTATTACATCATGTGACCAGTTTCTATAGTACCTCAAACAAAGAAATAACTCTTCCGAACTATGCAGCAATAGGGGCATGAACAGAAATGTGGAACTTCCCCGCCCATCAGTGTTAACTATGACTATCATTAGTTACTCGTAAAACAAGATGGACACAATAGGAACAAAATGGATTCTGTTCTCTCACAAACCCCAAATGGCTGGGCAGTTGTTTCTCTTCAATTTGTTTTTTTTTTACTATTTTTTTAAATGGATCAAATTGTATTATTTTATACTTCTCACGTCTTACACTAAATTAACTCTGAAACCAAAAATTAACTCTTTAGGTTACATTTATGTGGATATGTGCCGCCCCCGTGCCAGCAGCCGAGCTGCTCGGATCTGGGTTCTCAGTGGTTCGAGGGTCTCCAGACCCGGGGGTGTGCGGCCTCTCAAGTGAAGGGGGGTATTTACAAGGGATTTATTAGAGTTCATGACTCCATCCGTGGTATGTGGTAATTAGGAGTACCACCAATGCAGTTGGGAGTACCCGTGGCTGATGGAATGGGGCAGCCAGGTGTTAGAATCCTCCACGGGTAGGGGGATACCCGGGGACTCAGTAAGGGGTGCCGTGCGATGCAGGGGGGTCACTTTGGTACTCACTCAGTCCATTAAGCAGACACCAACAACTGGTAAAACAAGATTCTGGACACCGCTGCCGCTGCGGGGAGCTAGTTCGGGTCCCGTCCCCAATGGTGCTGCCTGGTGATCCGTGACCCGCCTCCTGGCACTAAGTTTACTTCTTTGGTGGTCACGGTATTGAGAAACGTGCCGGGTCCCGCACCCCACTATGGCTAAGTGTGGGATCTTGCTCTCAGGGTTCACGCTTGGGATTTTCTGGACCGTTTTGGATTGGAAAGTCTTATCCCCTCGTTGCACTAGTGCCCCGATTTTGGAGCGGGTGGAGAGCGAATTTTGAAGGCTCAGTTCTCCGCGGGTAAATTATCGGGTTCCCTGAAGCTACTCCCCGACCTAGGGTCCACGTACCCCATCTTGCCTTGGTCCCAGCCCGGTGATGGTGCAAGGCCGCCGGCTATCCTCCTCGATCCCCTGCGACTGGGGTTCCAACCCCTCTAGGCCCAGACCACCGTCTGCCACCTAGATTGTCTCCCAGGAGCCCCGCTCCCGACCTCCTCTCACCTTCACTTCCAGACTACTCTCTCGCTCTTGACACTCCTCACCTCCCCTCTCCAACCTCTCAGGTGGGCGACTCTATTCCACTCAAGCCGTCCCCTGGTGTGTCTGGTGGATGTGGTGCAGGGTGTATCTAAGATTTGATTAGCTGATGTAGGCAACACCATATGGTTAGGGACCCAAAACCAAGAAGGCGGTGGATACTGCACGGGAGGGCAGATTGTGCACTACCCTGTGACGACCCTATAGTCCAGGGGTGTCACAGATACCTAAGGTCAAGAGGAGAATTGTAGAAATTTAATATTTATGTATTGTTCACATAATAAAATGTTTTGGATTTTTTTGGGCGGGGGGAGGAGTAGAGGGACTCATGTATTATTTTTTTTCTTATGTTTAGAATATTTAGTTTTCATAAAATCTTTCTGGAGGAAAATTACATTTATTTTTTAATTGGGAAGTTTTTCACAGTAAAGGGAATATTCAAATGAGATTATTTTTGGTCCTACTGCTATCCTATATAAAAAAGTGACATCACATAGACAGCTGTAAGATCAATGTAATTCAACTGGGCTGTTGAGATGTGTTTTTTTTTTTAACGGACAGAATCTATATTAGTTTCTCCATATGTATGCTGAGACTTGCCTATTCAAGTCTATGGGTGTGCAGAATAAAATGAAATCCCATCCGTATACTGTATTTGTCTTCTAAATGTTAATAACTGCTGTTTAGTGATGGGCAGACTCGCAGATAACAGGGACCAATGGATCTAACCGAATTGAAAATAGAATCCGGTTCCGGCCCAGTATTGATCCCGGATATCTGGCTGGATGCCGGTCCCCATATAACTCTATGGGAACTAGAATCCGGAGCATAAAATTTGTGGTAGAATGGGTAGGGTGATTGGTGCAAGTGCTTCATACTTACTGAGTCTCCAGCACGGCCGAAACTTCTTCTGTGGCGGCTCATTCCACTTTCGGGGTCACTCATTATTTGCTAATCCATATTTACTGCTTTACCCATCCACCAGCAGTACTGGCATTTGTGATTGGTTGCAGCCAGATGCTCTCCCAACCTATGGGTCACTGTACATTGGAGTAAAAATAAAATAAAAAAAATTGGTATAGGGTCCCCCCATATTATAATACCCAGCACAGATAAAGCATAAGGCTACAGGCTGCAGCCCTCAGCCGTGCGCTTATCTTAGCTGTGTATTAAAATAAGAGGAACCGTATGCAGCTTAGGCAGCGGGGAGTCAACTTTCAATCAGCATGGCGTTGGCAGTCACGCCCTGTCAGCATAGCAAAAGTGAAGCCGCTGCTCTGTCGACAAGATGTCAGCAGAAGCAACTGAATCTCAAGCAGGAGAGGTCTGTGATTTCTGTGTGCTAGCAGAGATCGTCACTGGCCACAACAGGCAGGTCGTTAGCAATTACCGGCTTAGTATTTCTTAGGCCAATAGTGCAAAAAAAATGATATAGTCATGGATAACCCCTTTAAAGGGGAAAACAACCTCCTGCCAAGACATAAGTTACTAAAAGAGCTGATTTGGATCTGCTAAAGCTGACCATACAAATGAGAGAGATGCTGGCTTATTGTTCTTTGAGCAGACATCTATGTTTCCTCAATCACTTTCATACAAATGAGAGAACAACTTGGCCGGAGAGTTCATGTGTTGTCAACAGGGGTTGAGGTGCTTAGCATCATATCAGCAGCAAATTTCCCCTAAAAAAAAAAGGATCAACCATTGAAATTCCAAAGATCCAATCCTTCTCTCCACCAACCTAAACCTGTCTGGGAGCCCTCATATGTAAGGGAATGGCAAACAGAAGATGCTCTTGTACAACATCCTACAGTACTTGTAAACAGCATCTGGTGGGACAGAATTATCAGGAACTAAAGTGCAAAGTGTTTGTTTCCTTGAGGGAATGGTTTGAAGGGGACACCAGATCAGGTGACAGCTGTGCGCCGTTATGAAATATAAAAGGCTGGGTCGCCACAAGGGAGGAAGAGTTGGTGCCACGATTAGCAGACAGGTGGATGTGTATACAGCAGATTTTGCCCATGTCAACTCCAGTGGAAGAACCGGGGAGCGTTTTGAGTTTGAAGAAGACCTGAATCATAACAACTACAACAAGGAACCTGAAGAATGAATTCCATTTACCAAAGGAAGACCAGACTTCGTGGTCAAGCACCAAAACCTGAACGCCAAGCACTGGTTCCAGAGGAAGACCAGACATCGTAGTCAAGCACCAAAGCACGAACGCCAAGCACTGGTTTTAGAAGAAGACCATACTTTGCCCGTCAAGCACCAAAGACTAAATACTGACAACCAGAGATCGGGAACCAAACTTTCGCTGCTTCAGGATTGACCTGTGTTCAGCTCCATCGATTTTTCGATCAACTCTGACCAGCTTCCCTTCCCCCTGCTGAAGAAAAGCCTCCCCATCGCAGGATGCTGCCTCCACCATGTGTGACTGTGGGGATGGTGTTATCAAGGTGATGTTCAGTGTTAGTTTTCCACCACATATAGCGTTTTGCATTTAGCTAAAAATGTTCTACTTTGGTCTCATTTGACAAGAATATGACACGCCCAAGGGGTCTGGGGTGACTCGTTACCGGGCCTGTGTAGATGGGTTGGGATGTCACAGTGGCCTGGCCCGATTCCATGACCCCAGCAGTGTCAATAAAGCAGGGGTGAAATAGTGGTTATTTGTGATGCCACCTGTGATATGCGGCTATAATGGGAGCCGCCGCTGCAAAGGGGGTTTCCTCTGAGGGCCGATAGTAATGCAGCTAGGTTGGTTCAGCTCTCCACAGGCAGAGCTCAGGCCCAAAGGGTGGATGAGAGTTGTAGTCTCTGGCTGCTGTGCAGCCAAGGCGTGGGAAGGATTGGACGACACGGGTTGCAATCAAAGTTCTTTTGCTCACTAAGATGTCACCGCATTTGGACTGCCGGACTCCGCTGTCATGGGTTCCAGCCGATCCCGAATGGTTCGGAGGTCAGAACCGGAGTTTCTTTCATTGAGTCCTTCCTCCCTGTGCTGTGTTGTGTGAGTCCCTGCGGCTTGAAGCTACGCTGGGACCCGAGTCCTGGGAATGGTTCCGTCCTTGTCTCATATAGCATGCAGCACGAGTCCGTTACTGGTCCCTTTTGGTCACGATTCCTGGCTCTATATGCTATTTTGCCCCAGGATCTGTGTGGGGGCCAGAGCACTTGAAATCCTCTGCCCAGCGGATTCTGCTGGCGGGACTTGCAGTGCCCACCAACCTAGGGCTCTGCACCCTGTTCTGTGTACGCTCAGCCCTGAGGGAGCCATGGCGCAGCTCTCCCCTCAGCGACTGTATTCTCCTATGTCTCACTTGTTTCCGGGTTGTCACTGTTTTGTCTGAGTGTGTCGCCTTGCTCCCCCGATCAGTCGCTCCACCCCCTGGGTTGCTGAACTAGTGGGTGGGAGGCCCCATACGTTATGATGACCATCCTAAATGACACTAAACTAACCCAGTCCCAGTGAGAGGGCAACTAACTATGTGCTTTGGTGGATTGTGGTAGTTTTCCCAGCAATGACCTCCTCCTTACCCGGGATGAATACTGCACCTCTGGTGAGGTGCAGTACTCTATGGCGACTGAAGCCTCAGGGGCGCCACACTCCCCTACAGTGAATCCCAGCACGTCCACGAGCTGGCAAGAAAACAATACAATGGGTTATTCTTCCACGTGCTCACTGTGTCCCCTACATGGCTTTTTGCAAACTGCAAACATGACTTCTTATGGTTTGGTTTTTAAAAATGTTTTTTCAAAGCACTGAAAGTACTGTGTGTTTTGCTTGCCTGTTTGGTAGACAGGTTTTCTTAGATTGCGATATTGATGATGTGTTTTTGTTTGCCAGTGTGATGTGCATACTTTGCACTGTAAAAGATGGAAATATCCTTTCAATCTTCAATTTCTGCCAGTTTTAACAATAATTATATCTATATAGAACAAACATATTTTCATTTGTACTTTCTGAAGTGAGATCAATATTGAAGACCTAATTATTTGCTTTCATTAAACTATAGGGTGCAATTATATTATTGTGTGTATTCCATCATGGATACAATATATATTATAAATTATGGAAAAAAGTGTATATATATTTTATGGTTCAGATTCTGGGGCATTATATTCATTCAATCAGTCAGTCCATTAAGTCATCTATTATATACTGTATATATCCATCTATATGAGGAAACAAATATTCAATTTGCATTATATTTGAATGTTTTTTTCCCTTTTTCATGTGTTATGTTCTAATAGTCTTATTATAGCTTATTGTTAGTTTCCAATGATTCACATTAGCGTTGACACACACACAGACTATGCCTTCACTTATCATTGTGTGACTTGTAATGAATATAATCTATGGTTGAAATGCAAAGAAAATCTACACTACATAGATGGAGATGCTATTGTTTCTATCAATGCATCATTAATGGAGACCTGTCAGCTTTCCTGCCTGACCTGTCTTTCTTAGTAAATATCTTTACTATTCATGAAATAACAATTATGGGATCTTTTGTTACATATCTGCGCTGTACCATTTCTCTGTAATTCCTTCTGGAAATTTATGAACAAATTGAAAGTTGGGGTATTTTCCGTACACAATGTCCAATCAATAATATCAATTTTCAGTAAAATTCTAAACGTGTTCTAAATTAAAGGATTTTTCCCACATGCAAAGTTCAATTTAATCAATAGATCATGGAATAATAATAATTTCCACAATTGGATGTGCGTAAAAAAAATGTTCCTGTGCTGAGATAATCTTACATGTGTGTCCCTACTGTGTAATGTCCGTGTCTGACCGTACATGGACATGGTCTGATCATACCACATCTCCTATTACTGTTTAAGTAAGGAATTGGCTAAAAGATAGGAAACAAAGAGTCTTCATAAATGGTACATTCTTTAAATGGGCTATAGTCAGCAGTGGGGGCCGCAGGGATCTCTGCTAGAACGGATTCTTTTTACTCTCTTTATTAATGACCTTGAAGATGGGATTGATAGTAAAATGTCAGTCTTTGCTGATGACACCAAACTATGTAGGATATTAAAAACTGACCTTGATAGTACAATATTACAAAATGATCTGGATAAGGCAGATACTTAGCAAATGAGGTTTAATGTTGATAAATGTAGAGTAATGCACCTAGGATGGAGTAATCCTATAACTGCATATACATTCAATAAAGTAAATTCGGGATTACTCTGGAGAGCCTGGGGCGGGAAAACAGTCAGATAAGTTTAGAGTCAAGTGGGGAGTGGAGGTCCCAGGCTGACAGGTGCAGGGTCGGAGCCCTGACACCTTGGCTAGGTGGCAGATGGTAGCCAGAGTCTGCAGTAGACGGGAAGACGGCTAGGTGGATCCAAGGTGGACCGGGACAGGGTTGGAGCCCGCCGGTACCGACACCAAAGAACCTACCCGGAAACCGTGTGCACAGAGGGGGTACTTGGACCCTGAAGCCAGGACTGGCACCGACAGCCTAGCTAATTAACCAATTGAAGGCAGGATTTTAGGTCCTGTCCCAACCTAAGTCCCGAAAAGTAGACAACCACCCACAGAGAGGGATAGGGCCACCGCCAGGGCCTGTAGATCCCAAGGGTCAGCGTCAGATGGGCATGGCTCCCAACAAAAGGACCAGAAGCGGACTCCTGTGTTCCACACCAGAAAGTCCTACCTACAAAACAGAGTGCAGAGGAGAGACTTTGACTACCAACCCGGGTGTGGGATCAGATACACCCGTCTGCGGCAGCCGGCCACCATCACCTTGGTTTACCACAGGACTTGTGTGCTTTATTTGACCATGAGTAACATCCCCGGCCTAGCCGGGTGCGCCGGACCTTGCAACCATTCTCCTCAGCATAGAGACACTGGGCCCCGGGGTTAACATCCAGCTGCCAGACCATCACCCCGGGAGTTCCACAACTGCAGCGGTACTGCTACATATCACCACACACCCTGGGTGGTGTCACAGACATTTTGCAAACAACCCCGTATAAATACGTCCCCCTTTATTCAGAGTGTCCACGCGACCCCCCCGGGTCCGGAGAACCCCTCGAGCCGCACTGTAGATCCGGATCTGAGCAGCATCGGCTGCTGGTATGGGGGCGGCACACCCTGAAACCTGGCGTCACGAACAGGATTCTTACCCATTCACTTAACCAGTGAAAGTGCGCCTTGTTCTAGACTGTCAGCGGTGCTCCGATGCAAAATTTTTGAAAACCGCCATCTTTGCCGCCATTTTTGGGCGCGAAAAACAACAGCTCAGCCTCTTCTTCCCCGAGAAAAGGGCGAGAAGCTGAAGCCCCGCCCCCTGGGAACAAGGCCGGAAGGTAAACCCTGAGGCCGAAATCGAAACTAGCAAGCCGCAAAAAAGGTCTGCTCCTGAAAAACCAGGGGGGCAGGCGAGAATAGCGGCATGTGATCCGAGGAAATGAGAGGCAGGGACACCAGGACTCTGCCATCTTCCGCTCCTGGACACCACGCTGAGAAGATGTCTGACCGGTCCGGCAACTCGAAGATGGAGGAGTTTGCCCCCGGGACTGCCGACTGGGTGGAAGCCCAGACCGAACGAATGTGCCGAAAAATCCAGGCCCAGGCCAACTTGTTGCTGAAGAGATGGACGGCTGAGATGCAGGAACTAGCCGCAGCCGTCCGGGCCCGCGAAGTGGAGGTGACCTCGGAGGAGCGGGTAAGCGACCCACGCCCCTATGTCCCACCGGGACCGGCCCAACAGGCTGAGGGGCCAGGTCTGCCCCCGTCCGCCACGCCGCCTCCCTCGCTGCTCGTACCTGTAGCTGGCGCCCCGCTCGGTCCGCTGCCACAAGCAATGGCAGTGGTACCCGTTCCATCTGCCTGCGAGGACCCGGCCACGGAATCCTCGGGCCCTGAGCATGCCACCGCTTTCGCACCCGTAGCATCCCCGCAAAAGACCAAGACCCGGAAGATATCCCCTCCAGCCCTGAGCCCGTCCGCACCAGAGATGACACCATTCCCAATCCCGGAGAAAGCGGCGCACTCGATGACGTCAGCCCCGGCAATCTGCCTGGCCACAGCAGAGGCAACGCCCGACCGGAAGTCAGCAAAGACGCTGGCCACTCCCCAGTACCTGGCCCCAGCTGAGGTGCAGCCGGGATGCACCTGCAGGGCGGCAGAGCAGGCTGCAGATCAACGGAGCCCTCTTCCACTTGAGCCCGGTCGTAGCCGGCAGTGAGGGCGTCCGGATGGTCCAAGCCCCTGTGCAGGGGGGAGCAGAGCGCGGAACCCGTACTCCGTATTGGGAGCAGCAGCGGCAACAGCTGAAGATGGAGATCGCGGCCCAGGAGAAGCAGATGGCCGAAGTCCTACACAGAACATACTGGGAGAAGGATAACCTCCGGCAGGCAACTTTACGGGTGCGGGGCCCGACGTTTCAAGGACAGGTCCGGCACTTTAACCCCCAAAAGGGATGGGGCTTCATATATGAACTGGGCCTGGAGGCCGAGATCTTTGTGTCCCGGAGGGACATGGCCCCTCATGTGCCTACGGGCCACCCGGATCGTGACCTGGAGCCAGGAGAGCTGGTCTCCTACACCTGGCATTGCGGAGAGAAGGGGTGGTTTGCCCTCGACGTGAAAAAGTGGGGAAAGAGGGATGAAGAAGTGTGCCTCCGCCCCCCTCCGCCATCTTCAAGCACAGCAAATTGTTAAGGTAGCGGTTCCCGGCTACCCAAGTTACAGTTGAACCCCCGTTACAGTTACTGTTTGTAAACATGGACCACGGCTTTGGACTGGAAAGCCAACCCAAAAACATTTGGGCCTTGTAAATATCCTGAGGCTACCATCTTGTCCCGCTTCAGCCACTGGAGAGGCTGATTGGAGGAAGGGCCTGTGGTAGAGTAGGCCGAGGCCCAGTCACTACCAAAACCGGTGACTAACCTCCAGGCCAGGGGTTCCCGGATTTGGGAACCCGTGACAAGGCCTGCTGGGTAAGGAACTTTTTACCCAGCCCGTGTGGGCACCACCCGTTCCTGGACTGGGGAAAAGGGGTGTCACCCAGTTCTTAGGGGTGGCACCAGGGTCAGCTTTGTTTGGGTGGGAGCAACAAGAAGGTAGCCCGGTCTGTCCTGTTCCGTTTAAATGTGCAACGTTTAAGAAATGTGTCTCCCGAAAGGGAAGAAATTGTTCATTGTTAGTATACTTGTAATTATGCCTTTTTACCTTTTTTTCTAGTTCCGGTTATAATAAACGGTGGTGTTCGGACAGCCCTCGGACGGTCTGTATTCAACCAAGGGGGAATGTAACGCCCTGGAAAACCAGGTAGATACACATGTAGGCCCCCGCAGAACACCAATCCCACACAGGGTTAAAACAGCCGACCTGAAACCCTAGTCACCCCCCCAGGGAAGGACAGACACACCAGTGGGCGGGACCAGGCGGTTGGGAACACCCACCTAGGGGTCTGGAGAGCCTGGGGCGGGAAAACATTCAGATAAGTTTAGAGTCAAGTGGGGAGTGGAGGACCCAGGCTGACAGGTGCAGGGTTGGAGCCCTGACACCTTGGCTAGGTGGCAGACGGTAGCCAGAGTCTGCAGGAGACAGGAAGACGGCTAGGTGGATCCGAGGTGGACCGGGACAGGGTTGGAGCCCGCCGGTACCGACACCAAAGAACCTACCCGGAAACCGTGTGCACAGAGGGGGTACTTGGACCCTGAAGCCAGGACCGGCACCGACGGCCTAGCTATTTAACCAATTGAGGGCAGGATTTTAGGTCCTGTCCCAACCTAAGTCCCGAAAAGTAGACAACCACCCACAGAGAGGGATAGGGCCACCGCAAGAGACTGTAGATCCCAATGGTCAGCGTCAGACGGGCACGGCTCCCAAGAAAAGGACCGGGATCGGACTCCTGTGTTCCACACCAGGAAGTCCTACCTACAAAACACTGAGTGCAGAGGAGAGAGACTTTGACTACCAGCCCGAGTGTTGGATCAGATACACCTGTCTGCGGCAGCTGGCCACCATCACTTTGGTTTACCACAGGACTTGTGTGCTTTATTTGACCGTGAGTAACATCACCGACCTGGCCTGGTGCGCCGGCCCCTGCAACCATCCTCCTCAACATAAACACACTGGGCCCCGGGGCATCCATCCCTACCCACGGAGAGGTTAACATCCAGCTGCCAGACCATCACCCGGGAGTTCCACAACTGCAGCGGTGGTGCTACATATCACCACACACCGTGGGTGGCGTCACAGACATTTTGCCAAGAACCCCGTATAAATATGTCCCCCTTTATTCGGGGGGTCTACGCGACCCCCCTGGGTCCGGAGAACACCTCAAGCCGCACCGTAGATCCGAATCCGAGCAGCACTGGCTGCTGGCACGGGGGCAGCACATATGACCTCAGACAGGTCCTGCAAGTGAAAAGTGAACCGTTTGTATAATACTTATGCTAATTCTAACAGAGGGAGGGAATAACTCTGCATATTCCTCCCAGATATTATCTGAGCCTCAGCTGCTGTCACTCAAGAAGCTGAGGATTTTATAAACTTTACTCTCTTGGATTTCAAAACCTAAACATCCGAGCTGACCACTATAGGTATGTTTAGAATCAGCCTGATAGTGTCAGTATAGAACTGGCTTTCGGTTATATTAAAAAATCCCGGTGATTGGTTCCCTTTAAGAGCCTTTAGGGAGGTGGATAATCTTAGGTCTCCAAAACTGGCTGATATTCCACTATCATTGAGGACTAAACAGCAAGGTAGGATCTCAATGGATGATGGTAGGTAAGTGTTGTCCTTTATGTCAACAGAACTTTTCTCTCCTGTTTAAAAACATACTGTATTAAATACTGAATTATCCCCATCCACAAATTTTCTTACGCTATATAATAATAAAGAGGATAGTTTGTCAAATGGATTATGCCTTTGTACATAAAGGAATCAAGTGTTGTGCCAACTACTGCTCATGTGGAGAGTTCACTTCTGAACAGGGGCCTACCGGGGAATTCTCCTGTTCTCCTGTGGGCCAGTCCAAACCTGGCAGTAGCAAAATTGAGAAGATTCTGTTTCCCAGTGACCCAGACTAAAGCGGGCTTTACACACTACGACATCGCTCAAGTGATCTCGTTGGGGTCACAGAATTTGTGACGCACATCCGGTCGCTTTAGCGATGCCGTTGCGTGTGACACCTATGAGCAATTTTGCATCGTCGCAAAAACGTGCAAAATCTCTCATCGGTGACATGGGGGTCCATTCTCAAATATCGTTACTGCAGCAGTAACAAAGTTGTTCCTCGTTTCTGCGGCAGCACACATCACTCCGTGTGACACCGCAGGAACGAGGAACCTCTCCTTACCTGCCTCCTGGCCACAATGCAGAAGGAAGGAGGTGGGCGGGATGTTCGTCCCGCTCATCTCGGCCCCTCCGCTTCTATTGGGCGGCGGTTCAGTGACGCTGCTGTGACGTCGCTGTGACGCTGAACGAACCGCCCCCCTTAGAAAGGAGGCGGTTCGCCGGTCACAGCGACGTCGCAGGGAAGGTAAGTCCGTGTGACGGGTCCGGGCGTGGTTGTGCAACAAGGGCAGCGATTTGCCCGTGTCGCACAACCGATGGGGGCGGGTACGCACGCTGGCGATATCGGTACCGATATCGCAGTGTGTAAAGTAGACTTTATTCTTTTGAGTTTATTTCTTATCTGGCTTATTGAGAACAGGCTGTAGGGGGCAATCATTGGATGCACCATCTCTCTTCCCTGGAATAATTAATTGTTTGAGCTTACAAATCCTGACAAAGGAGGAGAAAATACATTGTAACCTCTGCTCTGAGGACATAATTCCTTCTAATTACAAAAGAGCTTATACTGAGCATTGCCATATAATGTGATAAGGATAAGATCTTTACATCTTTCCATTGAGTTACAATGCAATGGAAGATGAGGAAGAGGATCACGAAGAAAGACAGATATGGGAGAAATCATTACTGGAATAACATGATGACGATGGGCTAGTAAGGAACCTGGACTCCTAAACTGTCCCTCAAGCTAGGGGACCCTATTATACGCCTATCTTCAGGGAAACTCCTAATGGTGGAGTGGCCTGAAGGCCCCATCACACACAGAGATAAATCTTTGGCAGATCTGTGGTTGCAGTGAAATCATGGACATATTGTTCCATTTGTACACAGCCACAAACCTGGCACTGATTGTCCACAATTTCACTGCAACCACAGATCTGCCGCAGATTTATCTCTGTGTGTGACAGGGCCTTGGGTCTCCTTCCTGTCCCTGCTCCTGACCAGTCCTGATCTTATTCCCCCTCCCCCAAGCAGGGATGGGACAGGAGTGTGATAAAACCTCACAGATAAAGACAGACAAGGGAAAATCAAAAGTCTGTCACACAGGATACACACACAAAGGTAAAGTCAGTAAGAGATTCAGGAGGAAAAACAAGAGCAGGAAGGAAGCTAAAAAACAACAGGGGTAAATTCCACAACACGTACCAAGCAATTAGCACAACTTTCACCAGTAAGTCTGTTACACCACATCTCACAGACCAACACAGAATAAACTATAGCTGGCATGGGTGGAAGGTTTCAACCAGCACAAATGGGAGGGGAGCAGATGTAATAGGATTTCCCACAAAATGTGGAACCAAAGGAGCAGACCAGTAGAAATTAGCTCTTGCTAGATTGACTATGAATCATCGCTTGGGAGATCAACGCATGAGTCTTCCTATGTTGGTCCCAGACACCAGAGAAACTATTTGGCAGAGTGTCAGAATCTGCAATCTGAACAGAGCCTGACACCACCATGACAGTTGGCAAAGTTTATGCAAAACTCTGTGTCCCAATTCTTGATCTAGAAAGGTCTAGAATACTTAAAATACACAAAATATACAATATATTCCCCCTATTGATAAGTCGTCTCTCCTCTTCCAGTGCTGCCCGGTATTGAGGAAATCCATATTTATGCAGGAGTCTTTAAGAGAATTTATTTTCTGACTTTAATGTGGATTCTGGATCAGTTTTCAATGTTATAACCTAATTCTCACATTGGGAGGTGACCCTTTACAAGCCCCTTGAATTTCTCTTGAATTGTCGGCAATAGTACTGATTATAAATAGATTGAACATAAAAAATTGGCCTCAATAGAGTAAAACTGTGTAAAACATTTTTTCTAAATCCTTAGTGTGCTTTTTACAGAATTCATTATAGATGGCATGCACTTTTCTTGCATCTTTTGTAAACTGAGAAATTGATGAAACACATTGTTTTGCTGTAGAAACGGCATCATTTTCAGCTTTTGTGTGAAGTCATTTGTTGCTCAGATAGTTTCTGGCTTTGTTTTCTCCTACTGTGGAGTTCACTTTTGAGTTCATTAAATGTAGATGTCATATCAACTAAAAATGCCAAAGCTTCCTGCTACTAGGGGTATAAAATGTCAACACAGATGCAGGGCTATATTTACCACTAAGCACTGGAGAGCCAGTGCCTATGGCGGCATTTTGGGAGTTGGCGTGGACAAACTTGACCGTAGAAAAACGAAACCCCCTTTCATGCCTATCATTAGAGTAAAACTGATGTCTGTTTGAGGGATTGATTGTTGCATGGACTGCACACAGACACTACTACACTAATGAAGACTCACTGCCAGCTTCTCCCAACCTTGTCATGAAACTAAACATGGCAAATTAAATCTTAGTACCTAAGACAACAATATGGCTCAGCACAAAGGTGATTTCTCTCCACAATTGGGATCATAATGTCCCTTTGCTCAGCCAACTTACTTCGGAGTACAACAGAAGGTCTTTGTTCAGGTCTTTAAGGTCTTCACGAATGACAAGACCAGAAAAACATCTCCTTATGAGATATCACATACACATTAGCATGAAACAAGAGAACATTGTCTAATATGGACATCTTTGGGAACATTTTTTATGGACTGAAAAGGGCCCAAATATTGTATGAGACCCCTCTTCTGTCTGTGTATGCCACTGCAGGATGGTCTGTAACTCTGGTCTCTGACAATACACCAGTTCAGAACAGTGTTTCCCAAACTCCAGTCCTCAAGGCCCCAACAGTAGAGTTGAGCGCGGTTCGAGGTTCTCCAGTTCGCGGCTCGAGTGATTTTGGGGGCTGTTCTAGATCGAACTAGAACTCGAGCTTTTTGCTAAAGCTCGATAGTTCTAGTTACGTTCGAGAACAGTTCTAGCAGCAAAAAGACAAGCTAATTACTAGCTGGCTTTCCGCTGTAATAGTGTAAGTCACTCTGTGACTCACACTATTATGACATTTCAGTGTATAGTGTGCGGGAACAGCGCATTCAGATCACTGCTGTTTGGATATTGGCGATCGCCATTTTTTTTTTTTCCTTGTCTTACTTCCCTAAGCGCGCGTGTAGTGGGGCAGGCCAGCATGTCAGCCAATCCCAGACACACACACAGCTAAGTGGACTTTTAGCCAGAGAAGCAACGGCATGTGTGATAGGATGTCCATGTCACATGTCCCTGCATTATAAAAACTGACATTTTCCTCCAGCACGCCATTATCTGCCTTCTGCGTCTTGGTGTCAGTCACCGCTGGCGTAGCTCCTGTCTCCGATACTGCTGTGTACGCTCTATACACAGCGCTATACAGAATAGGGATAGCACTTTCTATCAGTCCTTGTAAGGGCTAATACCGGCAGGGTCAGAGCCATAGGTGACAGTCAGGTCCGTGAAAACAGATTTTAACAGCTACACAAGATAACAGCGTCTGTGTAGCTAAGGTCAGGGATTTCCTCGCTGCATTTCTCCATTAGGAGGGATAGAAAGGGAGGCTTCCTTTCCTCTACCCAGACCCACAACCCTGCCACTGTACCCTCCTGCCCTTTGCACACTCAAACTCATTGTTACTAAGCCATTATACTAGCAAACACTGAGGAAACTTAGTGGCATCCTAAAAGTGGCTGTTGGACTTCATTATTTTCCCACTGGTGCCAAGCTATTTCTAGCACCTCTGCATGACACCCTCCTGCTCTGTTTTTAATAAGCTATAATAATACCAAAAAATGCTGCCATTTAGTGGCATACAAGAAGTGGCTGTTGTACTCCATTAGTGTTCCACTGGTGCCAAGCTATTTCTAGCACCTCTGCATGACACCCTCCTGCTCTGTTTTTAATAAGCTATAATAGCAAAAAATGCAGCCATTTAGTGGCATACAAGAAGTGGCTGTTGTACTCCATTAGTGTCCCACTGGTGCCAAGCTATTTCTAGCACCTCTGCATGACACCCTCCTGCTCTGTTTTTAATAAGCTATAATAATAGTAAAAAATGCTGCCATTTAGTGGCATACAAGAAGTGCCTGTTGTACTCCATTAGTGTCCCACTGGTGCCAAGCTATTTCTAGCACCTCTGCATGACACGCTCCTGCTCTGTTTTTAATAAGCTATAATAATAGCAAAAAATGCTGCCATTTAGTGGCATACAAGAAGTGGCTGTTGGACTTCCATTAGTGCCCCACTGGTGCCAAGCTATTTCTAGCACCTCTGCATGACACCCTCCTGCTCTGTTTTTAATAAGCTATAATAATAGCAAAAAATGCTGCCATTTAGTGGCATACAAGAAGTGGCTGTTGTACTCCATTAGTGTCCCACTGGTGCCAAGCTATTTCTAGCACCTCTGCATGACACCCTGCTGCTCTGTTTTTAGTAAGCTATAATAATAGCAAAAAATGCTGCCATTTAGTGGAATACAAGAAGTGGCTGTTGTACTCCATTAGTGTCCCACTGGTGCCAAGCTATTTCTAGCACCTCTGCATGACACCCTCCTGCTCTGTTTTTAATAAGCTATAATAATAGCAAAAAATGCTGCCATTTAGTGGCATACAAGAAGTGGCTGTTGGACTTCCATTAGTGTCCCACTATTGCAAATCTATTTCCAGCACCTCTGCATTGCACACTCAGACTCATTGTTACTAAGCCATTATACTAGCAAACAGTGAGTAAACTTAGTGGCATCCTAAAAGTGGCTGTTGGACTTCCATTAGTGTCCCACTGGTGAAAAGTTATTTGCAGCACCTCTGCATGACACCCTCATGCAAATTTTGCTACGCTAATTTTATAGCAAACTCAGGGAATTCCTTGCTGCATTTGATCATTCGGAGGGATAGAAAGGGAGGCTTCCTTTACTGTCCTGGTACCCACAGAACACGGCCACTGTACCCACCTGTCCACTTTTGCCACGCTATTAATTTGCCCAAAGAGCTGACTGTTTTTCTGCCTTCCTAAAATTGTCTGTAATACTAAGTTAGTGTTCCTTTGCTGCCAAGCAAGGTACAACACATGTGCATTCTACACTCCTTTCCATTTCTGGAATGCAATTATTAACTGCAGGTAGTCCAGCCAATCTGTGACGAAGGTGCAGGTGTGGATATAATGTAGCCTGCATCCAATGTTGGTTTTCTCGATGTCTGACAGCTCAACAATACCATCTGTTTCCACTTCCAAAACAAGTGATGACCTGCCAATCACACTCCTTGTTGCGTGTAAAGGGGTGGAAGTTCAGTGTGAAAAACCATGTGAGACTGCTGTCCCCACAGTCACAGAGGATGAAGAGCACGCAGATGCACTTGATGGGGCAGGCGGTGGTTGCACAGGCACGCTAGGCCGCATTGTAGCACAGTGAAATTCACACTGCGACATGCTTCATTTTAAGTCGTGTACAGGGTGGGCTCCCCAGTATGCAGCAAAACCAGGCAACAGGAAAAGGACTCTAGGCAGTTGGGTTGATAAATGATTGTTTAACTTTACCAAAAGAAACAATAAGAACCATGCATACAATTTAAATAATTGAACAATCTATTCTGTTGCCTACTACCTGCTAATCCCTCTGTGTAGCAGTAATTGTGTGTTTGTGCGTGTGTGTGTGTGTGTGTGCGAACACGACTTACCAGTGGCGCATCACAAGAGCTTCCCAGTTATCTACCTAAACATAGACAAAACACATTACCCCCCCTGAATACCCTTGTTAGCTGAAGCCTCACAGATAAGGCAGATGATAACAGTGTGAATGCAAACCACACAGCTCTGCAACACAGTCATGGAAATCTTGAAAATCAACAGTCCATGCAAACATGTGTCGCTGACCCTCTATGATTTAAACTGTACGTGACAATTTGACAGTGCAGAGGCAGCAAGTCTTATTGTCTATATAGTCAGCCTACCCAGGACAGATATGTGTTTTGCTAATAAAACAAAGTGTTGCGTGCCCGCATTATTGTCTGGGCACAGCCTACCGTACCCGGGTACTGTGATGTCCAGTTGCCAGAAATACAGACTTTACGCTCCTCTCACGGTAAGCAGTATAGACAGCACCGTAAGAATGTTGGTCTGTGGCACAGAATGCTGCTCACTGGCGTTACGGTACTCCTCACCAAACTCCAAAATGACTCCCCTCACAATTGAACAAAGTGTTTCCGCGGTGGCTCCTTGCTGTAACACACACCTTTAGCTTTTCCTTCTGTTCATAGACAGCATCTCCAAGTCCACACCCAAAGAGCAATTTCTCCTCCACGTCTAAGTGTGGAGAGGCAGCTAGTGCGCATGCGTGTGCCGATTTACCCCAGCCGCAGCCTAACTACAGTGTTTTGCCTAGTGAGTATGCTCAGCCTGACTGTGCCATTCCTGAGGCTAAGTCTTCATTTCGGGATACAGCGCATGCTCCCACACTTAGTGCGAAAAGCCTCTTTGCACAGGTACTTGCATTCCGTGCCGGGTCTAAGTCCTGTTTTGTGCCGAGACACCATGCTAAAGCTGATAGTCTTTTTTCAGAGACTGTATTTCATGCTACTGAGCATGCTCAGGCACTTACTGCATCAGAGACTAGGTCCGGTAATGAACTCTTTGGCCCTGCCCCTGATGTGGGGGGCCCATATAGACCACAGGGCATCAGGTGTCCTGACGATGTGGCCAGGCCACTCCCAAATGGCTTACAGAGGCCCGCCCCTATGACTTGTCACCTCATTATTGATGGTCAGACGATGACTGGTGAGGTGTTTGGGTCGTGGCAGCCATGAGGTCATTATTGAAGTTGCGGTTCCAAATAGGATGCTAGTTATGCCCCTCATGACGTGTCACTCTGCTTTTGTCTCCAGGAGGTGCATTGTGGTCCACCCTGGTTTGGGGCGGACCCAGATTATAAAACGGGCTGGAGCCAACAAGGAGGTGCGCAGTCTTCTATTATGCTCCGAAAGAGCACACCTCCATGTATTGAACCAATTGCGGCTTTAGGCCAGAGGTAAGCAGGGATAGGGCGTCGATGCAGGCCGCCACCACAGTTGGTAATGCAGAATGGTTAATACCAGCTCCTGTCCTACAAGTCCTGCTTGTGCAGCCCAGTGGCATTAACAGGCCTGCTGCTGCTGATGCGCCTGCTGTCCACAGGTGTGGCCCCAATGCACACGGTCAGCGTACTCAATGGCCCCTGTGATGTTAACAGGGAGTTCCTGGGCTGGGTGGGCGTGTGGACCCTGTGACGCTAACAGGGCTCCCAGTCTCCAGATCTGAGTGGCGTCTAACTCGGTTCAGGCTACTATTAGTTTCATAGCCACACAGCTCTGTATCCTCCACCTAACCTTCCAGTTGCCAACCTCTCCTTTTCCATCTGGGAGCACGGTGGACACTGACTGCTGATGGGGATATATACCTTTCTCTTTCTTTTCTTATTAATTTTCGTTATATAGCGGTAACATAGTATATACCACCTTATCCAAATCTGCCAGTCCCACCGTAACAGATGGTGCGTCTTCAGCAAATGTTACTTTTGCTTAACCACCAAACCCACGGACCAAAACTTTTTTCCCCTTTCCAACACACCTGTTCCCCTTTCCACCAGCATCTGTCCTTTTTCAACTGATTTTGTATATGACCAAAAGTGCAACTCTGCAGGGACACCGTACTCAATGCCATCTCAGCACAGCAGCCAGCCCTCGGTCCCTCAGATGTGGACAAGTAAAAGACCATTTCCTCCTATCCATGACAAAGCGTTGAGATTCACTCTGTGCAGCACTGGTGTTTAGTGGAAAAGCAGATCTAAGATTGCGTACCACCTTCTGCAGATACTCCTGTATACGTGTGTCCCTTTCTATGGCAGGAAATATTTCACCAAATTTTGTCTTGTACTGGGGATCTAACAGTGTGGCAACCCAGTAGTTAGCATTACTTCGAATTCGTACAATCCGAGGGTCATGTTGTAGGTAGTGCAGCAAGAAGGCGCTCATGTGTCTTGTGCATCCAGGAGGACCAAGTCCTTGGTGTGTTGATGGCAGAGAGGTGAGAATCGTGCCTCCTTCCTCTGCCCTCTCCCCCCAACCTCGCACAACCGAAATGTGAGCAAGCTCTCACTCATCTGCTGAGTCTTCCATGCCCATCGCCAGTTTGTCCTCCATTTCTTCATGGGCTCCTGCACCTTCCTCAACACTTTTTGCTGATACTATGCGCCCTTGTTAATCCCTCTCCCCCACCATGACTGCCACCTAGGTGCCGCTGACCATCTGGACCTCATAGATCTTGTTATCCCTTCTGCATATGACTCCTCCTGTACTTCCTCCCCTTCCTCTTGTCCCAACACCTGACTCCGAATAATAATTACAGTGTGCTCCATCATGTAGATGACCAGAATTGTCACGCTGAGAATGGCATTGCCAGTGCTAAACATCTTCGTCGACATTTGTAAACTGTGTAGAAGGGTGCATAGGTCCTTGATCTGACACCACTCCAGCAGCGTGATCTGCACCACCTCTGGATCAAGTTATCCCAGGCTATATGTCATAACGTATTGCAGCAGGGTTCGGCGGTGCTGCCACAAACGCTGCAACATGTGCAGATTCAAATTCCTGCGTGTCGGCACATCGCATTTCAGGCGTTTAACCACCAGACCTAAAGACTTATGGAGCGATGAAAGTTGTTGAGCTACTGTGTGCGAACGATGGAATTGAGCACATAGCGAGCGTACCTGCTGCACAAGGCCATGTAGGCTGGGAAGGTGTTTTAAAAATTGCTGGAGAATTAGATTCAACACGTGAGCCACACAAGGCACGTGTGTCACATTGTCACGGCGAAGGGCCGCACCCATGTTTGCATCATTGTCACACTCGGCCTTCCCTGGCTGCTGGTTGAGTGGAGACAACCATTGATGAAACTTGATGTCTCCAGAGCTAACCGTCCACAACTTCTCAGCGGTGTGACTCACATTTCCCATACATTTCATAGTAAACATTTGACCGCATGATGGCATTGAGCTCTGCTGCCAGCATAGTAAGGAGGTGTGTGGTTTTCCTTGTGCGCAGTTACAAAGAAGGGTGCCCTGACCACACAGGGTTTGGGCCGAGATGAAGGACCCACACGAGGTTGAGGAGGCAGAAGCAGTGTATTAACTTCTACATACAGAGGAAGGATTGATACAACTCGTGGGGACAGCAAGACTTGTACAGCAGACCCTTCTCCATCTCTCCCCATAGTAACCCATTGCCCAGTCAGCGACATGTAACGCCCCTGTCCATGCTTAGTGGGCCAAGTATCTGTGGTGAAATGCACCCTGTCACACAGTTTCTCAAAGAAGCGGTGATGTTTGGTGCGATATGCTGGTGTAGCGCGTGCACGCCTTTGTTGGAGAAGGAGTGGCGCCTTGGCATTGGCTCTTGGGGCACTGCGATGGGCATAAGGTCTCGAAAATCCTCAGTTGAAAAGGTTGGAAAGGAAGCATTTTGGTAGCCAACAGTTTGCAGATGCTGAAAGTCAAGCTCTAAGCCATGTCATGCCCTTCTAAAAGCATGCAAAACACAGCAAGGGGACTCCAACCACAGTCTCCCTCATTTCCACTAATTGGGTCACACACACCCCACTTGACTGGCATCAGTTGACCCCATTTTCAAGATGAAAAAGATCCTTTGCATGAAGCACTCTCAAAAATATGCGTGCCTTTCACCTCCCCTGGCTGAGCCAGGGGAAGAAAAGTCCTCTGAGAGCCATGACTTGTTCATCTTGGTTCTTTTTTCAAAAGCGAGGGGACTCCAACCACAGTCTCCCTCGTTTCCACTAATTAGGCCATACACACCCCACTTGACTGGCATCAGTTGACCCCCATTTTCAAGATGAAAAAGATGCTTTGCATGAAGCACTCTCAAAAATATGCGTGCCTTTCACCTCCCCTGGCTGACCCAGGGGAAGAAAAGTCCTCTGAGAGCCATGACTTGTTCATCTTGGTTCTTTTTTCAAAAGCGAAGGGACTCCAACCACAGTCTCCCTCGTTTCCACTAATTGGGCCACACACACCCCACTTGACTGGCATCAGTTGACCCCCATTTTCAAGATGAAAAAGATGCTTTGCATGAAGCACTCTCAAAAATACGCGTGCCCTGGATGACCCAGGGAAGAAAAGTCCTCTGAGAGCCATGACTTGTTCATCTTGGTTCTTTTTTCAAAAGCGAAGGGACTCCAACCACAGTCTCCCTCGTTTCCACTAATTGGGCCACACACACCCCACTTGACTGGCATCAGTTGACCCCCATTTTCAAGATGAAAAAGATGCTTTGCATGAAGCACTCTCAAAAATACGCGTGCCTTTCACCTCCCCTGGATGACCCAGGGGAAGAAAAGTCCTCTGAGAGCCATGACTTGTTCATCTTGGTTCTTTTTTCAAAAGCGAGGGGACTCCAACCACAGTCTCCCTCATTTCCACTAATTGGGCCACACACACCCCACTTGACTGGCATCAGTTGACCCCATTTTCAAGATGAAAAAGATCCTTTGCATGAAGCACTCTCAAAAATACGCGTGCCTTTCGCCTCCCCTGGCTGAGCCAGGGGAAGAAAAGTCCTCTGAGAGCCATGACTTGTTCATCTTGGTGAACGTTAGTCTGTCCACCTTGTCAGTGGACAGATGCGTGTGCTTAGCTGTCAGCACGCCCCCAGCAGCACTGAGGACACGTTCTGAGAAAACGCTGGCTGCGGGACACAACAAGATCCCCAAGGCGTACGTGGTGAGCTCAGGCAATTTATCCAGATTGGAAGCCTAAAATGAGCAGGGCTCAAGTTGCACAGTAATGGCATGGACGTTCCCTTGCATATACTCATATCTGTGTCTCCTCCTCTTTTTCCTTGTCCAGCTCCTTTATTTTCGCATGAGTATATGTCCTTGTCACTTTCCCATGTGTTTGTGTTGTGTTGTGAGTTGTTTGTCACCTTTTGGACACCTTTGAGGGTGTTTTATAGGTGTTTTTATGTGTTTGTGATTGCCTGCCATTGTTTCCTATGCGGTTCGAGTTCGGTTCGTCGAACGTTCGCCGAACCGAACTCGAACGGGACCTCTGTTCGACAAACCGAACTCGAGCCGAACCACGGCGGGTTCGCTCATCTCTACCCAACAGATCATGTTTTCAGGATTTCCTTAGTATTGCACAGGTGACGGAAAATGACAACTTCTGATGTCTTGGTAATGATTCCATTACCTGTACAATGCTAAGGAAATCCTTAAACATGATGTGTTGGGGGCCCGAGGACTGAAATTTTGGAACCACTAATTAGAAGATCATTCAGGAGAAGAGATAAGAGTTATAGAGTTGTCAGACACTGATTGTCTACTTGCCATCTTCTGACAGGGAATGGAATGCCAACTAACTTTCTCAGAGAATAATGAAAAAGTCTTAACGTAAAACTGTCACCAGGTTTTTGCCCATATATGTTGGAGCCACCACCACTAAGGCCCCTTTGTGCACCATTATCGTCAATGGCCCCATCAGCGCATACATATGAAACACATTCTGAGGGGTGTTCGGATGGAAGCCCCAATGGAATCACTGAAAGGAGATCAGAACACAATGTGAAAGCAGTCTAGAATACCTATTGGGCGGTCCGACGGGTGTCACTGGTTTTCATCTGGTGCCTCCTCTCTTTTAGCTTCGTGTTAATGACGTGTCCTATGTCATCCACACAGTGTCCTCCATTTTGCTCCTGCGCATGTGTCGCGAGGCGGGGAGGACGCCACCGCTGCGCTCGCTCGCTAACGCTCGGGTCCGGCGCTGCTGCGGCTGCTGCTGCTCGGTGGCTCGAGCGGTGGGCCGGATCCGGGGACTCGAGTGGCGCCCCTCGCCCGTGAGTGAAAAGGGTGGTTGGTTTGGGGGATTTAGTCCGTGACGCCACCCACGGGTCGTGGTGAAGATGGGCACCACTCCTGCTGGTGACGGGGATCCCGGGAGCGATGGTAGGGAGCAGCTGTGGTGTTGTTTTCCCCCTCCGTGGGTAGGGGTCGGTGGTCCCGGGGCCCGGTGATGTCACGGGGAGGCAGGGTTGGTGAGGTGCAGGTTTGCAGGGACAACGCGGCATGGTGCCGGATGGCACGGGTGTACTCACTCAACAAGAAATGCACAAAGTCCTCGGTAAACCAAATGGCTGGATGGACGGGTCCCGCAGCCGGCTGCAGTGTCTCTCCATGGACAGGTGATGGCGGCTGTCTTTCCTTGCACCTTGATGTACTTGTTTGACTACTATGGATCCCCAACGGTAGTCCGCTCCCCGGTGTATGGATGCCAGAGGAGCCCGTTTGGTTCCGGTCACACTCGGATTTCACTATTGTTGGCGACTCCAAGCCTGGTTGGGGTCCGATGGCTCTGCCTGTGTGTGCTGGCTTCACTTCGCTCCCCGGTCGGTACCGGCGGGCCAACGCCCGACCCCGGTCCTACGGTTCTGCGTTGCTTCACCACTCCTGCAGACGGCCACCACCGCCTGCCAACCTTGCTGTCAGTGCCTGGGCCACAAACCCAGACACCCAAGTGTTTACTCCTCACTCTTCAAACTCCAACAATAAACTGTCACTTTTCCCGCCTCCAGGCCTGTGAACTCCTCGGTGGGTGGGGCCAACCGCTTGGCTCCGCCCCACCTGGTGTGGACATCAGGCCCTGGAGGGAGGGAACAAGGGTTTTATGTTTGGCTAATGTTACTGTCTAGTGGGGGTGGGGGTGTATGTGTGTTACCTGTGACGACCTGGCTAGTCCAGGGCGCCACATTCCCCCTTGGTGAAATGCAGACCGTCCCCGGGCTGCCCGTCCATCACCGATTTTATTTTTTTTTTCAAAAACTGTTAAACATAAATTAACATGTAAACATTTCAAACATATAAGCATTTTTGTTAGGTCACTTAAACGTTGCACATATAAAAACATTTTGAATAATAACGGACGGACGGATGTCTTCCGGTCTCCCACCCAAGCAACCTAGCCCTGATGCTGCCCCTAAGAAGTGGGCAGCACCCCTTGACCCTAGTCCAGGTTCAGGCTGCCCGAGCGGGAACGGGTACGGTTACTCGCACCCTGCTGTCACTTCAGGGGACCCCACGCCCAGGGGGACCCCTGACCCCCGGAGGATGACCACCGGTCCTGGTGGTGGCCGGGCCCCAGCCTGCTCTGCTGCGGGCCCTTCCTTTAATCTGCCTCTCCGGAGGCGGCAACGGTTTCCATCCCATAAAACTATTTACAAGCCCACTAGTTCGTGGGTGGCCTGCCAGTTCTCGTCCATGTCCATGAGTAGTCTCTCATGCAGGTGGTAAACACATAAAATCCCTCCGGGGACAACTTGCCGGCAACGGCCGGAATAATCACTGTCGACAATCAGGTGATCTTCGGTTGATTTTTGTCATTCAATTAAACTGCTGAGGGTCCCAACGGGGGACAACTTGCTTGCAACGGCGGACCGCTGCCAACACTTGAGGTCGTATTCCTCCAGGACCTCTTCCAGCTCCACATCCGGATGGCTTGGTGGAGGAGGAAGGGGCTGGGGCCGCATCTGCTCACTGCGGCTCTTCCTCTGCTTAACGTCCAGGGCGAACCAGCCCCTCTCCCCGCAGTGGCGGGTGTAAGTCACCAGGTCGCCCGGCAATAGATCACGACCTGGATGGCCCGTGGGAAGATGGGAGTTGACATCGCGGCGAGCCACAAACACTTCGGCCTCCAGGCCCGGCTCGTATATGAATCCGAACCGCGTCCGTGTGTCAAATTGTCGGACTTGGCCCTCGTACACCGGGCCCCGCACCCGAAAGGTGGCATGGCGGAGTGTGTCTTTTTCTTTAATTACTCGCGCCATTACTTCGGCCCTCTGCTGCTCTCTGGCGGCAATCTCCCGGCCCAACGGGTTTGGCTCCCTGTCCCAATAAGGGGCGTTGGCAGACCCCTGCGCCCGGATCGGGTCCCGCTGGACCGCGCCCACACCGACCACTACTGGTACTCTTTCGTGGGGGTCCTGCGGTGACGTGGCCTGGACTGCTGCTTTGCAGTGGCGGCCCGCCGCAGCCTCAGCCGAGGCGGGGGATTCAGGGACAGCTGGCCTCACCGGTTGGGCCTTCGGGCCGGCAGCGGCCAGTTCTTCCACGGCTGGGCGGACTGCCGGAGCCGGGACGGTCTTGGGTGCGGCCATTTCCGGGGCTGACGGCTTCTCGTCGCGGACGGCTACTTCCCACGGGGCCTTCCATGGCAGCGGGAGGGACACAGGCCGTTCCCGAACAACGCCCCCAGGCCGGTCCTCTAGGGCGGACGGGTTGGATTCCGCTACCGGTGTTGGGGGTAGCGGACCGAGCGGAGGGGCAACAGCAACCGGTACAGATGACGGGGGAGGCAGGAGGGTGAGCGGGCGCAGGCCGGGCCCCTCAGCCGCAGCAGCCGGTCCTTCTCGGACACAGGGGCGTGGGTCGCTTACCCGCTCCTCCATCTCTGCCTCCACCTCGCGTCTCCGCACGGCCGCCGCCACTTCCTCATTCTCGGCCACCCAGCGCTCCATCAAGAACCGGACCTGGGCTTGAAGGCGGTGGCACATTTGTGCGGTCTGGGCTTCTACCCACGCCGCTGTTCCTGGCGTGGGCTCGGGGATTTCCGCAGTGCCGGACGGACGGGACATCGTGCGCGGTAGTGTTCCAGGAACCAAAGGTTTGCAGAGTCCTGGCGTCCCCGCTTTTATAGCCTCGGCTACATTAGGCAGACACACACCAGCCCCCCCTTGGTTCTCTTCAGCACCTCCGTTTGTTGGGGGCGGGGCTTCACTTTCGCGCCTTCACTGCTCGGAGAAGACGCTCGAGCGGGAGATTTTCGCGCCAAGATGGCGGCGCTTAAAAATTTTCGGCCAGACACCGCCGGCGGAGATCACAAGGCGCACTTCTACTGGTAAGTAGATGGGTTCAATCCTGTTCGTGACGCCAAGATGTTGCGGGCGGGGAGGACGCCGCCGCTGCGCTCGCTAGCGCTCGGGTCCGGCGCTGCTGCTGCTCGGTGGCTCGAGCGGTGGGCCGGATCCGGGGACTCGAGCGGCGCCCTTCGCCCGTGAGTGAAAAGGGTGGTTGGTTTGGGGGATTTAGTCCGTGACGCCACCCACGGGTCGTGGTGAAGATGGGCACCTCCACTGCTGGTGACGGGGATCCCGGGAGCGATGATAGGGAGCAGCTGGGGTGTTGTTTTCCCCCTCCGTGGGTAGGGGTCGGTGGTCCCGGGGCCCGGTGATGTGACGGGGAGGCAGGGTTGGTGAGGTGCAGGGTTCCAGGGACAGCGCGGCGCGGTGCCGGATGGCACGGGTGTACTCACTCAACAAGAGATGCACAAAGTCCTCGGTAAACCAAACGGCTGGATGGACGGGTCCTGCAGCCGGCTGAAGTATCTCTCCCCGGACAGGTGATGGCGGCTGTCTTTCCCTGCACCTTGATGTACTTGTTTGACTACTATGGATCCCCAACGGTAGTCCGCTCTCCGGTGTATGGATGCCGGAGGAGCCCGTTTGCCCGCAGGTGCTGGTTCTTGGGTCTCTAGCCTTAGGCGGTAGCTGTATACCTTCACGGTGTGGGCGGTTGCCTTCTATCGGGTCTTTGGCTGTTTGGAAACCCCTGGGGTTCCGGTCACACTCGGATTTGACTATTGTCGGCGGCTCCAAGCCTGGTCGGGGTCCGATGGCCCTGCCTGTGTGTGCCCTGCTGAGGGCAGAGAAAAGTACTGTAATGTGCAAGGTCGGAGAAAAGTCAAAGACCACCGGCGCATGCGAACTACAATACTTTGCTCTGCTCTAAGCAGGGCAGAGAGAAGTGCACGTGCGCAGGACCGCAATGGAGGATTCTGGGTGGATGACGTCTTTCATGCGAAGCAGGGAAGGAGGACGGTGATTGCAAAAAGATAGGAGGCACTGGATCGAGACAAACGATGCCCATCAGACCAGACCACCCCGCAGGTGAGTATAATAAAATATCTTCTTTATGTTATACAGAGCAGCCTGAGCACTTAGATGCAATATTCTAGAATTCTGTATATAAGAGCTCACTCATGGTGGTCACAGCTCATAAGGGAAAAAAACCTGGTTCTCCTTAGGAGATTAGCATACCAAAGTAATAACTTCATTGAGTTGTAACAATGACAAGGAATCTGGGCAATGCTCATCGAATGCAGCAGGTTTTAAGTGGCAACCTCATAAAAAATTATAGTAAATCTTCTAATAGGATCTCTCTATGGCCCCACCTTGTGCATAAAGACAATTTCAGATAAATGGTTCTCAACCAATAAATCAGACATGCTCTACGGCTCGTGTGATTTGTGGAGGCTGTGACAGGTGACCAAAGAAGCGTTGGTAACTGGTGGTCAACAGGTTCCATTGGATATGTAGGTGGTAATGGCCCACCTTGTCCTTCCTCTTCTAGATTTAAGTTACTGAATTGATGCCATTGAAAAATGTGATCCATGAGATCATTAGACCATGGTGTTAACACTAGAACTACTGAGGTAGTCATTTTGACTACTTTGCACTATGTATTTCTATATAGGTGTCACGAGTCCAGTAGTTCTAGTCTTAAAGGGGGTAAGTACTATTGCCATCAGTTTGGGAGCTGCACAGATCACGGAGGTGACCATGTTGCATACACTGTGGTGACAACATGTGAGAAAGGCAGATTTGGGTATTTTTACAGATTTCAAGTGCCCAATATTATGGTTAGCCCAGACAAGCCTTTTAGGGTTATGTTTCCTGCATTATTGAGCAGAAACATGGAATGTTGTAATGGATCAATCCCATGATAGAAAACTATTGCACCCAGTGGATCTTGGTGACTGTAATGGAGTCTGTTGGGTTTCCAGCATGGTGTAAGGGTTGCTGTCTAAACTGATGACCTTGGAAGCCAGACTGGAGAAACCTGACGACTTTTTCCAAAAACAATGCCATAATTGTCCCCATTCTGTGCCAGATATTGTAGCCTAAGGAGTATTCACTTCAGTGGGATACTAGAAAAAACCTTTTCACGGGTGTGGTCCTGTTTTTGGGTGTGATGGTGTGCTGGTGTGTGTGGACCCACTGAGCCTTAGGCTTTCCTTGACTAAGTGACTACCTGGTTTTCGCTAGAGCCTCTAGTGGTGAGCAGAGGCTTGAGCCTTAGGCTTCCGTCAGGTGCTACTCCAGAGCAGTCCTTTGGTCTACAGCAGGTGACTAGAGGGTCAGGGAGCAGTAGACTAAGACAGAACCCAGACTGACCAAGGACAGGCAAACAGAGCAGGTTTAGGAAACATCACACTGAGAACGGGTCAGGACAAATAGAAGCCAAGCCAGGAAAGGTCAGGACAAACAGTAGGCTACCTAGGGCCAAACAGGAGAGACAAAACAGAGACTAAACAGACTGAAAAAACAGATCTTGCTACAAGAGCACACTAAAGATCAGACCCCTGTGTGGAGGAGAGGCTGCCTGAAATACCAACTACTGGCAGGTGATTGGCCAGAAAAGAAACACTCTGCAGGATATAGGAAATACAAATACCTGCAGAGTCTGGATGCTCCTCCCTATAGCCAGGAGAAGACTCAGCAGCAACAGGTGGATGCAGCAACAAGCTGGCCACTCACAGTGAGTATGACAGCCCACACCAATGGTGCTGATCACAGGCGTGACAATGGTAATGGTAGCAATGTATCTTTGATGGTTTATCTCGGATGTATACTTTTTCAACATATATATTCTATATTCATTAACACTGATATTACAGGTCTTGTATAAAACATAGAACGTTCTATATTAAAATTATTTTTCTGTAGGGTGTATATGTACATATATTATATATATATATATATATATATGTTTATTTTTTCATTCACTAATAGAGTGTTAATGTATTTGAATACTAGACATTATGTCCATGAATGTAATGAAATTTTGCGTATTTGCTAAATGAATTCTCCATGATAATGGTCTTAAAAATTTAATGTACATTACACAAGAGGCATAATTGTTATGGTAATGATATTTTAATGCATGCAACGTACTTGAAATGTTGTCGTGGGTTCACAGTCATTTTCAATCAATGGAAGCATTAACAATAGCGCTTCATTATCTTTACAGGTTGTTGGGCGCAGAATGCTTTTACATTCCAAAATACAAAGGTTAAAATGACTATAAGGTTTCTGATATCTGTTACAATCTATATAAAATATGTTTAAAACCAACAGGTATGTCTCATCTTCCATTATCTATTCATTCCACGGAATTAATTCAGTATTTTACATTCATTTTTTGTCTAGTTATACATTATGCAGATGATGTTGGTTTAGGCTTTGCCAATTTTTTTTTATCTCATTCCAATCTGCAAATATGAATTTTAGAAGTGCTAAAATAATGGACATTATGACCAATATTATGGAGATATTGTCACAATCGTCTTCCTGCATGTTGAGACCAGTGACAGCCTTTGGACTGGAGCCTCTCATCTGGCTCTCTTCATATAAATGGGTTTCATTTCTTTTGGCACTGAAGTGGTTAAGTGCCAGTTTTGCTATTGCAGGTTTCCAAAGCAGTTCCTTGCTGAGTGATCAGCTGCATGTACTAAGTAGTAATGCCCTTCAGTTTTAAATAGTGGTGTATCCCAGCATTCCCTGCTGAAGATACAAAGTCTTTTGTGTCCTGGCTGCCTTTGAGGAAGGTTCTGCAAAGTAAAGTTCCTATGCTCAAGCCATATCTTTTTATTTGTAAATTTTCCCCCGTTTGTCTTTACTTCCCTGGTGTGTTGTTAGTGCAGCAGTGAGGTCTAGTGAACCCCACCTGCCCCTCACTAGTCATGGTTACTATAAGGTCTTCTGAGGGTCCCAGGTTCTTGTTCGGCGAGCGTTGCAGAGACTGTATAGGGACTGGTGAGGAGAGAAGGGACAGTTGCAGGTGAGGTTAGATAAAGTTTTGGCCTCCCGTTGTTTTTGTATCTTCGGGGACCCCCTTTTCTTGTGTTTTTTGTTGTATTTTTTGTTCAACTATTTTTAGCGTTTTTGAATCTTTTTTGTTTACTTGTCTTTACCAATAGGGTTAATTATTTTTATATTCTGATCGATTGGACTTCGACAATACCACATGGGATTTTTTTTGTATTTATTATCTTTATTTTTATTGGAGCAAAAGGGGGGTGCTTTGAACTTTTATGTTTTTTAATTTATTTTTACCATAATTTTTAAAACTTTTTTTTTACTTTTCACTGTTTTTAATAGTCCCCTTAGAGGACTTGAAGCTGCAGTCGTCTCATCGCTTATGCTATATAAAGCAATACCATAGCATTGCTGTTACTAGCAAAAATCACAGTCTCCTTTGAAGCCCGGCCACAGGTACAAGTGCATCTAAATAAATTAGAATATCATCAAAAAGTTAATTTATTTCAGTAATTCCATACAAAAATGGAAACGCATATATTATATAGAGTCATTACACACAGAGGGATTTATTCCTATATATTATATAGTTATTACACACAGAGGGATCTATTCCTATATATTATGTAGAGTCATTACACACAGAGGGATCTATTCCTATACATTATATAGAGTCATTGTCATGATTGACTCCTGGCTCAGCTGGAGCTGAGCCTTTTTTTTAGTTTCACTTCTGATGCAAGTAACTTTGGGGGTTAATCCTTTCTGCCTCGTTCTAGAGGTCAGGCTGCTTTATTAGGGCACTGGTTCTCTTGGACTTCGCCAGTGATACTTCTGGCTCTGCTGTGTTCTGCTCTTGAGTGACCTGTTGTCTGCCCTGCCCCCTCCTGACCTCCGTGTTCACCTGACCTGTTAACCTCCTCTGTTGTCTGTTTCCATCAGTGTCTCTCCCGCTGTCTCCCTGTTCGTTCCTTATCTGTTTACCTTTATTCTGTCTTGTCTTCCCACTCCTCCTCGCTTCTAGGCTCTGATTTCCCGGCTACTGACTATTTGCTTCCCTCTGACTACGTTTAGACTTTGCCCTTGTGTACTTACAAGACCTCATGTTGTGACACGGCTTTCTGACGATTCTACTGCCATCTGGTGGGCTTGACTAGTATTACCTCTGCTAGGGAATTCCCTGCTCATACGTTTCCTCCACTTTTACGCCCCCTAGTGGTTTACCAGCTAACTACCTTCTCAGATAGTTTCAGGAATCCTCTCAGTCCCACATTACTGCGCTGTAGTGCTATTGTACATCTTAGAGTACAGCGTGACAGTCATTACACACAGAGGGATCTATTTCTATATATTATATAGAGTCATTACACACAGAGTGATCTATTCCGATATATTATATAAAGTCATTACACACAGAGGGATTTATTCCTATATATTATATAGAGTGTTTTGTTACGGTGGTCCCAGCTCTATGTAGGTCATTCACTAGGTCCCCCTGTGTGGTTCTGTGATTTTTGCTCACCGTTCTTGTGATCATTTTGACCCCACGGAGTGAGATCTGGCATGGAGCACCAGATCGAGGGAGATTATCACTGGTCTTTTATGTCTTCCATTTTCTTATTATTGCTCCCACAGTTGATTTCATCACGCCAAGCTGCTTGCCTATTGCAGATTCAGTCTTCCCAGCCTGGTGCAGGGCTACAATTTTGTTTCTGGTGTCCTTCAACAGCTCTTTGATCTTCACCATAGTGGAGCTTGGAGTGTGACTGTTTGAGGTTGTGGACAGGCGTCTTTTATACTGATAACAAGTTCAAACAGGTGCCATTACTACAGGTAATAAGTGGAAGACAGAGGAGCCTCTTAAAGATGAAGTTACAGGTCTGTGAGAGACGGAAATCTTGCATGTTTTTAGATGATTAAATACTTATTTCCCATCATAATTTGCAAAAAAAATCTTGCCAAATCAGACAAGGTGATTTTCTGGATTTCTTTTGAATACTTGAATACTTTTTGCCCCACTGTATGTATTCCACACAATGCTAGGACAAAACAAAATGGAATGGAGTTGTGGCAGCGGGCTCTGGCTGCAATTCTACCACTTAAGTTCCAGTTTGCAAGTAAATAATTTCATACAGTAAACCATAATAGGAACTCATCATAAGTCATTTCATCGCTTCAGAATATATTTTGTACATTTGTGCAATAATGTTTTGCCGTATATTACTTTTCCTTTATGACTAAAGCAATTATGTCGCTTGACCCTATTTAATATAGTACTCCTACGCACATGCATTAACATAGTCTTCTATAATAATATGTAAAGCGTAAAAAATAATGTACATTATAATGGAATTCATGGGGGCAAATCTGTAATTTTTTGAATTCCATAAATGATTTCACTCTTTCAGATAAAACTGAAATGTAACCTTTTTTTGTCATTGGTTTATAGTTTATAATGTGCATGGTTCTGAAACTTAAACATCAGCAAAGAGATTTTCTTAAAATTAAAGTATATCTGTCACCCTAATCTGCATACCTATTTAACCCCTTTGCTCACTTGATATACTCTAGAGATCATCAAAATTAGAGAACAATGTATGATCACTTGCTTTTTTCAGAAATAATGTAATCTACATTGATGAATATTTGAAGGTTTTTTGTAAGGGGCGCACCATGCCAATAGAACAGGGTTTTACAAAAGATCCAAAGTTTAGCAACATAAACCCTTTATTTTGCAAAAAAACGTGATGATGATGATTAGAGAACAGCAATGACTGTAGCACAAAGAAAGATTATCAGTAAATTTTCTGCAGGTAACAACAGACACCAATCAGTAGGACGTGTACCGGCCATCGCTGTGAATGATGTCAGCACATCTGCGGCCACAGGACATCACTGGTCTCTCACACTGGCTCTGGTGCAGTTTTGGTCCACTCTTCTTTCAGTCACTTCTACAGTTCTTTGACTGTTGTGGGTTTCTTGGCCATAACTTTGTCACCAAGGATTTTCCAGAGGTTTTCTATTGGGTTTAGATCAGGACTCTAAGTGGCCATTTCATTATTTCAATTAATTGCTTTACCCGTTTTGCTGCATGAAAATTTCTGGCTGATTGAGTGATGAACACAAGTAAGAAGCCACGTGTTGTGAAGAAGGTTCTGATCCACACTTGCATTCACTCTGCCATGTAGCTGTATGAGACGTCCAACTCCTGCTGCAGAAAACATTCCCCAAACCATGACACTTCCTCCACCGCCTATCACTGACTTCTTAACACACTTTGGGCTCACTCTTTCCCCAGTTTGTCAACAAACATAATGTTTCCCATCAGACCCAAATAAATTAAACTTACTTTCATCACTAAAAGGACCTGTGGAGCACTTCTCCACTGTCCACACAACATGCTCTTCACCAAATGTGAGTCTAGCCTTTTGATTCTTTCTGCTAATGGTCACTGCAGAGTGGGCTTTTACTCCAAATGCTCTTAAACATCGTGAGACTGTATGACGAGACAGATCCTTACCCTGGTTCAGTGCTGAACTGGAGAGCAGTTCCAGATGCAGTGTGAAACGATTACCCATGGAGAGTCTCTGCATTATCCTGTCCTCTCTTGCATTTGTGATTTGAGGGTGACCAGCCTTCTTGGTGGACTTAAAAGAGATTGTGATGTTGTAAAGATGCAATATTCTCGAAATCACAGACTTGGAATGACCAACGTCTCTTGCTATGGCTGATGGGGTCACCCCTTTGGCTTTCACCTTGACAACCTGCTGCCACCAAAATGTTTCATTCACTTTGGAAGGGAAAACTATTTTTGCAAAGTCAGTGCAAACTGTAAAGTTTGGCTGCCAGTTACATGGGGTTTGTCAGATATTTAAGGAAATTAGCACCAGGTGCCAGATTAACACCAATAACTTGCAGGGATCTGAAACTGTTCTCTAATTTTGATCCATGTTCTTTTTCATTTATCTCATTTACATTTTTATTATGTGCTTTGGAATAAATTTAATTTATGAAATAAGCTTAAAATCTTGCGAGTTTCTTCATGTTAGGATATAATCACATAGGACGACATAATGACCACAACATTTAGGAAATAGTGTGTTGTTCTCTAATTTTGATCTCCAGTGTATGAAGTGGGATCAGGAATAGTGATGTGCGATTGTGCTCACCACTGCTCAATACCCAATTGAGCATCGCAGGTGCCCAATACCCTCATAACTCAATCAAGCATTGTGGATGCTTGAGCACCATGCTCAAGTCAACGCCCTATACTTTGTGGCTTTTAGACAGCCAATCAACATGTTGGCTACTGGCATTACTGTAATTGGCCGGCCGCATTACGTCATCGCGTCTTATATAAGACTTGGTGACAGTACAATGTTGCATAGTTGTGGCAAGTTATAACAGACCAGACACATCTGTGATTCTCACCACTGAACCTACAACCAGGCATGGTCTTGTGAGATAATGGCCATAACTGGTCATGGCTCTAAAGCTTGGCAAGCCCACACACTTACCATGCTTAGCTCACAAGCTCATCTTAATGGTCCAACAGTTTCTGAAAACCTACCCAGGTTTGCCTGAGCTACTTGAGAAGGTATTCCTCATGTGCAGCTACAGTTACTGCCGGTCTGGCAGTGCTGCAGCAGCATTTTTCAAGTGCCAACTCACCAACTGGTATGTGAAGTGCCCACGCACTGGATCTCCACATTACACATGCTGACAAGGTTTTGTGAGCTGCAGAGGGCAGTAATTGAACACCAGCTATAACATGCCCGTTGGTATTCTAGTCAGTCTCCGCACAGAAGAACCAATTCAGTTCTTTTGGTTCTTCAAATTCTTCTGGTGACTGTATTCGGTTTTTGGGTTCCTCTGACGACAGTATTCAGTCTTCTGGTTCCTCTGGCCACAGTATTCGGTCTTCTGGTTCCTCTGGTGATGGTATTTGTTCCTCAAGTTCCTCTGGCAACAGAATTTAGTCTTTGGGCTCCTCTAGCAACAATATTTAGTCTTCGGGTTCCTCTGGGTTCAACACACTTCCAGATGATTCCACCACAGACAACACGGGCCTGACCCGCTGCGCACTCGTCTGCTCCCTTGGTAGTCTTGGTGTCAACTCCACCTTCTCGCTGCTAGCCCAGCCTTTTATATTTTGTAACTGTGCCACAGTTGTCATCTTCCTCAGACTCTCCTTCTAACTCTTCCCTCGAGGAAACACACTCTTCACAGAACAGTTCCTGGCAGCCCCAGTCCTCCAGCAGATGGAGATGTTGATGTACAGATGTAGCAGAGTAATGAATAAAGGCATCTTTTTCTGGCCACCATCTTACACCACAACCACCCTTCCTTTTTTAAATACTTTTGGCTTTTAAGGAAACTTGGATTTGTTTATATCTTTGCGTATTTTAGTAATTAGTTTTGTAGCCTTGCTTTTTCAGGATAATTAATCTATTCAGTGAACATAGAGTTCATTTTCCAGCAGCCATGGTAAGTCACCATATGAGACAACATTGTATAATGTGTTTTTTTGTTCTTTATGCAGGGGTGGACACATCATTAGTACAATTTGTACAGCAGTATGAGTAGCTAGGAGTTAAGGGGGCCCGTTTTTATCTGCAAAGCAGCAAGCAGCTTTTGTCTCAAACACATTAATGGACTGCAAAGGGTCTTGATGATATATGATTGCAAGACTTTTATGTTGATTTTTTTCTTCCAATTTGGGACTTATGATAACATCTAAGTTGGACAGATGTGTGGGGGATAAATTGTTGGGCACCTTTTTTGCCACTAAATTTCTGTAATGAGAAAGCTATTGTCAGAATGATGTGCTGAATAGGCCAGAATCTCATTACAGTTTAGAGCTATTCTTGATGTTATGAACTCACTTACCATCTTTGCTGTTTAGATTGGGAAAGGGTCAGCAGTGTGTGGGAGCATTAATGACAGCATGGGATGTAATAATGGGGGACATATATACCAGGATTGGGTACAAATATACCATAATGGGAAACATATATTCCAGGAAGGTGCCCAGGATGATGGATACATATAATAGATTAACCAGGATGGGGGACATATATACCAGTGTGAGAATACAATATATTTTTCTATATGCTTTTCTACTGTGAGAATACAATATATATTTTTCTATATGCTTTTCTATAACTAAGCTTTTTTTGTATATGAGGAATAAGATAGAGTCTGTCTCCTGATTATTGCTGTGTATCAGGAAAGCAAGCATGTCTACACTGAAATCTACCACTGATGTCTAATACAAGGGAACAGAATGAAAATGTTGATAATGATGATTGCCTGCATCTGCGTAAGTTTGGATATGGCTGAAGAGGAAATCCCAAATATGAACATTTTTAATATTATATGCTTTTTGTATGTGCTTCTAAATAACCAATGGCATGCTGCTAGGAATTTTGCTAAGAGATTAACCCATTATTGCTCTATAAAAAGGCTTGTATATAACAAATAAAGTACAAGGGGTGTGCATCTGCTCTTTCTGAGTGGAGTTTATACCAGCTATCTTTGTGTGGTCTGAATTCCTTTGCTGGTACTCAGTAACTTTCGATTTGAGATTCAGCAAACATTCACTGGAAAAAGCAGATTTCCTGAAACTGTGGAACTCTCCTTAACACCAGGAAGGGGTCCAGGATGAGGGACACACATATCAGGTATATCAGGATGAGGGACATATATACCAGGAAGAGGCCCAGGATGAGGGACACATATAATAGATAAACCAGGATGGGGGATATATATACCAAGAAGGGGCCCAGGATGAGGGACACATATATCAGGTATACCAGGATGAGGGACATATAGACCAGGAAGGGGCCCAGGATGAGGGACACATATACCAGGATTGGAGAAATATACATCAGGAAGGGGCCTAGGAAGGGAAACAAGTATATTAGGATGAGGGACATATATACCAAGAAGGGACCCAGGATGAGGGACAAAAATACCAGATATACCAGGATGGGGGACATATATAACAGGAAGAGTATCAGGATGAGGACACATATACCATGATTGGGGACATATACATCAGAAAGGGGCCTAGGATGAGGAACACATATACCAGGAAGGGGCCCAGGATGAGAAGCATATATACCTATAAGGGGCTCAGGATGGGGGACATATATACCAATATGGGGCCCAGGATGGTGTACATATATACCAGGAAGGAACCCAAGATGGAGGAAGTATGTACCAGAATAGGGGACATATATACCAGGATGGGGACATTTATATCTGGAAGCGGCCCAGGATGGGGGACATGCCCAGGTTGGAGGAAATTATTACACGATGAGAGACATTACTAGGGAGAGGGGGAAACAAGTATGTCTTTAAAGGATTTAGAATCCTAAGAGGGCCCTTACATCTGACCAACATGTGGGAGGGAGGAAGCAAAGTCCAAATCTTGCTCTGGTAACCATTGGACTCTAATTACTACTGAAGACAGTTATGTTCTGGACATTAAACAATGTGTTCCACCCCATGTTTCACTTACAACCAGCCATTGGGAGGAAAATTTCAGCTGATCTCTAGGAGTCCCTGGCTTCAGACCCCTCTCCTACTAAAGACATATCCTTTGAGTTTATCATCAATATGTCATTCCTGAACACCCCCTTTAAATTTTTTTTTACTATAGACATTTTAAATCAAAGGAGTATCTTTTTTTCTGATTTCTTTTAAAAGTGACAAATAACAGAGAAATGTGAAAGCTAAAAGAAGTATGATTCATCTAGCGAGTCTAAACACAATGGCTATTGCATCCTCCTCCTTGCTATCATAAATTCACGTAAATACCAACATTTACTAGAAATGCAACTAATGACACACGAATGCCCAGAGACAAAAACACTCAGATATCATATATATATATATATATATATATATATATATATATATATATATATATATAAAAAAAAAGAATTGTGTAATTTAAAGAAACCTTAAAATATACAATATTACCAGCTAATCGTACACCATTCTTCTTCTTTCCTTTTGCTCCAACAGTATTTTTTATCATGTATTTTTCTGGCCGAAAAATGTGACACAGAAGCATTTTTTTGTATATAGGACACTTGTATCTGGATTCATATAATTCAGTTTTCTTCATAAATTTTACCTAAACCTACATAGGATTTCCAAACCAGAAATATAACTAAATCAAGCAATTGTTTCAAAAATATTACATTATAAATGTTTTTAAATGAGAAAAATTATTCCATATCACATATGGTTGAGTGGCAAAAGTCTGTAACTTTTGAGGTCCTCAGAAGAAGAGTTTTTGATGATCATCAGTTTAGAAAATATAACAAAACTATCTCTAAAGAGTGTGGACTCCAGTCAATAGTCTGTTCAGTGTCCCCTTGATGGTGGATTTATAAACATTAACAATAGGTAACATGAGAGAAGCCTTTAGTTGCTTAGGGATTACCTTAGGTTCCTTTGTGACTTCACTGTTCACTATTAGATGATTAGGGTGTTAGGGTGTATCATAAAAGTGATTAGGGTGTATCATAAAAGTGAGTACACCCCTCACATTTTTTTAAATATTTTATTATATCTTTTCATGGGACAACACTGAAGATCTGACCCTGTGATACAATGTACAGTGTCAGTGTACAGCTTGTATAACAGTGTAAATTTGGTGTCCTCTAAATAATGCAACACACATCCATTAATGTCAAAACCGCTGGCAACAAAAGTAAGTACACCGCTAAGTGAAAACGGCCAAATTGTGCCCAACCATTTTCCCTCCCCGGTATGATGTGACCCAAAAGTGTTACAAGGTCTCAGGTATGAAAGGAGAGCAGAAGTGTTACATTTGGTGTTATCGCTCACACACACTCTTATTCTGGTCACTGGAAGGTCAACATGGCTCCTCATGGCAAAGAATTCTCGGAGGATCTGAAAAAAAGAATTGTTGCTCTACATAAAGATGGCCAAGGCTATAAGAAGGTTGCCACAACCCTGAGACTGAGCTGCAGCACAGTGGCCAAGACCATACAGCAATTTAAGAAGAGAGGTTCTCTGAAAACAGGCCTCGCCTTGGTCTACTAATGAAGCTGAGTGCACATCTCAGTATCATTTCCAGAGATTGTCTATTCAAAACAGATATATGAGTGAGAACAGCATTGCTGCTGAGGTTACAGAGATAGGGAGCCTGACTGTCAGTGCTCAGACCATACACCGCACATACCATGAAATTGGTCTGCATGACTGTCATCCCAGAAAGAAGCCACTTCATGTTGATGCACAACAAAGCCCACAGTTTGCTGAAGACAAGCAGACTAAGGACATGGATTACTGGAACCATATCCTGTGGTCTGATGAGAACAAGATAAACGTCTTTGGTTTAGATGGTTTCAAGCATGTGTGGCCAGGTGAGGAGGACAAAGACAAGTTTGTCGTGCCTACAGTCAAGAATGGTGGTGGAGTCTCACGGTTTGGGACTGCATGAGTGCTGCCAGCTGTGGGGAGCTACTAATCATTGAGGGAACTATGAATGTCAACATGTACATATTGAGGCAGAGCGTGATCCCCTCTCTTTGTATTCCAGCATAACGACCCCAAACACACGTCCAAAACGACCACTGCCTTGCTAAAGAAACTGACAGTAAATATGCTAGACTGGCCAAGCATTTATCTAAACCTAAACCCTATGGAGCATCTGTGGGGCATCCTCAAATGTCCTCAAATGAAAGGTGGAGGAGCGCAATTAATGGCTGTGTGATGAGTTATTTAGAGGGCACACCAAATTTACACTGTTATACAAGCTGTACACTGACAACTTTACATTGTATCACAGTGTCAAATCTTCAGAATTGTCCCCTAAAAAGATATAATAAAATATTTACAAAAATGTGAGGGGTGTACTCACTTTTATGATATACCGTATATAATAGTGAACAGTGAAGTCACAATTCATAAAGCAACCTAAGGTAAACCCTAAGCAACTAAAGGTTTCTCTCATATTACCTATTAGTAATGTTCATGAGTCCACCATCAATGGGACACTGAACAGTGGTGTGTATGGCAGGATTGCAAAACGAATGCCCCTGATCTTCAAAAATTTCTGCTCTTCTGCATTTTACTAAAGATTACCTGAAGAAGCCAGAAGACTATTATAGCAGTGCTTATGGATGGATGAAACCAAAATAGAGCTTTAAATAAGCAGCAGTTTTGTTAGGAGAAATAAAAACATTACATTATAGTATAGAACTTCATGCTTCATCCATGACCAAGAGTGCTTGATGCACCTGAAATGCATTAGTGGGTTTTTTTTATCATTCCAAGACGATATGGATGTTATTTGGAATTTTTAATATGTATCAATAAAGAAGACTTTTTTGTCTGTGTAGCTAGATTTTTTCTCCTTTATATTTTATATACAGTCATATGAAAAAGTTTGGGCACCCCTATTAATGTTAACCTTTTTTCTTTATAACAATTTGGGTTTTTGCAACAGCTATTTCAGTTTCATATATCTAATAACTGATGGACTGAGTAGTATTTCTGGATTGAAATGAGGTTTATTGTACAGAACAGAAAATGTGCAATCCGCATTTAAACAAAATTTGACCGGTGCAAAAGTATGGGCACCCCGACATAAAAGTGACATTAATATTTTGTAGATCCTCCTTTTGCATAAATAACAGCCTCTAGTTGCTTCCTGTAGGTTTTAATGAGTTCCTGGATCCTGGATGACGGTATATTTGACCATTCCTGTTTACAAAACAATTCCAGTTCAGTTAAGTTTGATGGTCGCCGAGCATGGACAGCACGCTTCAAATCATCCCACAGATTTTCAATGATATTCAGGTCTGGGGACTGGGATGGCCATTCCAGAACATTGTAATTGTTCCTCTGCATGAATGCCTGAGTAGATTTGGAGCTGTGTTTTGGATCACTGTCTTGCTGAAATATCCATCCCCTGCGTAACTTCAACTTCGTCACTGATTCTTGCACATTATTGTCAAGAATCTGCTGATACTGAGTTGAATCCATGCGACCCTCAACTTTAACAAGATTCCTGGAGCCGGCATTGGCCACACAGCCCCAAAGCATGATGGAACCTCCACCAAATTTTACTGTGGGTAGCAAGTGCTTTTCTTGGAATGCCGTGTTTTTTTTCCTCCATGCATAACGTATTTTTGTATGACCAAACAACTCAATCTTTGTTTCATCAGTCCACAGGACCTTCTTCAAAATGTAACTGGCTTGTCCAAATGTGCTTTTGCATAACTCAGGCGACTCTGTTTGTGGCGTGCTTGCAGAAATGGCTTCTTTCGCATCACTCTCCCATACAGCTTCTCCTTGTGCAACGTGCGCTGTATTGTTGACCGATGCACAGTGACACCATCTGCAGCAAGATGATGCTGCAGGTCTTTGGAGGTGGTCTGTGGATTGTCCTTGACTGTTCTCACCATTTTTACTTTCTGCCTTTCTGATATTTTTCTTGGCCTGCCACTTCTGGGCTTAACAAGAACTGTACCTGTGTTCTTCCATTTCCTTACTATGTTCCTCACAGTGGAAACTGACAGTTTAAATCTCTGAGACAACATTTTGTATCCTTCCCCTGAACAACTATGTTGAATAATCTTTGTTTTCAGATCATTTGAGAGTTGTTTTTAGGACCCCATGATGCCACTCTTCATAGGAGATTCAAATAGGAGAACAACTTGCAAGTGGCCACCTTAAATACCTTTTCTCATGATTGGATACACCTGCCTATGAAGGTCAAAGCTTAAAGAGGTTACAAAACCAATTTAGTGCTTTAGTAAGTCAGTAAAAAGTAGTTAGGAGGGTACAAATCAAGAAATTGATAAGGGTGCCCATACTTTTGCACCGGTCAAATTTTGTTTAAATGCGGATTGCACATTTTCTGTTAGTACAATAAACCTCATTTCAATCCAGAAATATTACTCAGTCCATCAGTTATTACATATATGAAACTGAAATAGCTGTTGCAAAAAACCAAATTGTTGTAAAGAAAAAAGGTTAACATTAATAGGGGTGCCCAAACTTTTTCATATGACTGTGTATATATATATATATATATATATATATATATATATATATATATATATAATTATATGTTTCTCTATATGCTTTTTTATAACCAATATATACTTTTCTATAACCAAGTTTTCTCTGAGTACGAAGGGAGAGTCTGTTTTCAGATTACTGCTACATATCAGGAAAGCAAGTATGTGTACATCAAGGTCAGCAGCTGAAGACTGATGCAAAGCAACAGAATGCAGATGTGATAAAAGACTGGCTATCTGCGCAAGTCCAAATTCATGGCTGAGATGTTATGTGCCAGAAACTCTGCAAGAGATGGAGTCAGAAAATAGGAGGCGCTGCGGAGGAAGTTCCAAAATGGATAAACGTCACAGACTTTTTGCATATGTTTTAATATAACCAATGGCATACTTAGGAATTTTACTAAAAGATTAACCCATTACAGCTCTATAAAAGGCTTGTGTAATGAAAAAAATAATAATAAAGCACTCGGGTGTGCACCTCCTCATACTACTGAATGAGGAGCTTATACCAGCGACATTTTGTTTGGTGTAAATTCCTCCTAGCTAGCATTCAGTAATGCTTGATTTGAGATATCACCACACATTCGCTGTTAAGAAGGTGATTTCCGAAACTATGGAATTTCTCCTTCACATTAGTACATGGTACACTTTGATACATGGCTTAGGTTTGTTTTGCTGCACTTGGACCAGGATAACTTGCTGTAATTGATGGAGCAATGAATTTAGAATTATAGAAGCAAATTTGGAAAAATAAACACAGGTCAACTGTCCATGAATCTAAAGCACACAAGCCTATGAATGACTAAAGTTGAAGTTTTGGAAAGTCTAAAGGCTACTTTACACACTGCGATATCGGTCCCGATATCGCTAGTGTGGGTACCCGCCCCCATCTGTTGCGCGACACGGGCAAATCGCTGCCCGTGCCGCACAACATCGCCCAGACCCGTCACACATACTTACCTGCCCGGCGACGTCGCTGTGACCAGCGAACCGCCTCCTTTCTAAGGGGGCGGTCCGTGCGGCGTCACAGCGATGTCACTGAGCGGTCGCCCAATAGCAGCGGAGGGGCGGAGATGAGCGGGACGTAACATCCCGCCCACCTCCTTCCTTCCGCATAGCGGCCGGGAGGCAGGTAAGGAGAGCTTCCTCGTTCCTGCGGCGTCACACATAGCGATGTGTGCTGCCGCAGGAGCGACGAACTACATCGTTACTGCTGTAGTAACGATAATCGAGAATGGACCCCCATGTCACCAATGAGTGATTTTGCACGTTTTTGCAACGATGCAAAATCGCTCATCGGTGTCACACGCAGCAACATCGCTAATGCGGCCGGATGTGCGTCACAAAATCCGTGACCCCAACGACTCCGCATTAGCGATGTCGCAGCGTGTAAAGCCCCCTTAAGCCAAACTGATTATTTTAATCTTATAGAATTGATGTGGAAGAACCTAAAGTGAGTAGTCCTATTGAGAAAACCCACCAACATGAGAATAAGCTGTTTTGTAGGGAGGAATAGGCTAAAATTCCTTCAAGCCGATGTGCAGCAATAATCAGCAGTTATTGCTGCACCTTAGAGTCACACCAGATACTGGTAGAAAAAAATTCACAGATGTTACATTTGTCATTTTTTTTTTCAAATTAGGAAAGTTATTTAAGTCTGATAATTTGTATTTGGTTCTCAATCTACTTTTAGGAACTGTGTAAAATTATGTTATAGTTTTAGGTCAAATGTATGCAGAAATATGGAAAATTCGGAAGGGTTCACAAACTGTCAAGCACTATTTTCAAGCACAAGCATTATTTTGCACTTAAAAAACTGGTGCACAACGGTGTAGAAGGTAGACAGATTGCCCCACTACTACTTACTGTATATTGTGTTCATACGTATGTTTATATACCTTTAAGTGTAGTACAGTGAATCACTCTGCTCTGACCTAGCTGGATCTCTAAGATGTTTTAGTATATAGAGTGTAATGTTTGATTTTAGGTGTTTTATCACAGGAAATATTGTAATATGATGTGTAAAGTATAAGTATGTTAAGTAGGATAATATGCAGTAAGCTACAATTAGTACTAGCTATAGGAATAACAATATAGAATGTTTTAGATAAAATTTAGTGCAACAAAGGGACAAGTGTGCAGGAGGGGAAGCAGTGGTAGATAGTGTGCTATTAGAGGCAATATTAAGTGCAGGTTCTGCAGATCAGGTATTGATACAGTGGTAGACTGGGAGACAGAGCACAGTGGGTGGAATAAGTGTTGATAAGGCAGACAGAGCAAGGAAAGGAAGTTAGTTCAGTTTTGTTTTGTGAAGATATGATAATAATATAATAATATTTATTCATTTATATAGCGCTGTTAATTCCACAGCGCTTTACATACAATGGCAAGATGCAGTACTGCTCTGCACAGGAGATCCTGGGACCATGAGCTCTGGATCAGGGTTTGTCAAGTCCTCAGTAGGTATCCATTGTATCCGATGGGCATGGCTGCAAGAGACGGGGACTATAGATGTCAGACTCGGCTACTGGAGGAATAGTGCCGAAGACAAGGGATGGACAGAAGGTCAGTCTGTTGAGCAGTGGCAGCAAAACGCTAACACAGGAGAAAGTGGAATATCTGTCCTAAGAAGGTTATTGGGAAATTGTTTATTATGAAGATTGAGAAAGTTTATTGTGAAGATGTCTCTTACGAATAACGAATGCTGAATAAAAGAAGAAAAGTTTGAGTTCAAAAGAAACTGTTTTCTGTGATGTGTTGCCCGAGTAGGAAGTCTATGATGGTGACTGACAACGGGGTAGTGGGCCATCAAAGGCGCAAGTAAGTGTCACACTGTAATGCCCTGGAAAACCAGGTAGATGTACACATAGGCCCCTGCATAACACCTATCCCACATAGCGTTAAATCAGCCGACCTGAAACCCTACTCACCTCCCCCCTTAGGGTAGGACAGACACAACAGTGGGCGGGACCAGGCGGTTAAGGAACACCCACCTAGTGGTCTAGAGAACCCCGGGGCGGGAAAACAGTTTAGTTTAAGCGGAGTTCAAGTTTTGAGTGGAGGTTCAAACTGACAGGCATCAGTGCTGGCTAGGTGGCAGACGGTGGGCAGAGTCTGCAGGACACGGGAAGACAGCTGCCGGAGATCCGAGGTGGACCAGGGCAGGGTTGTAGCCCGCCGGTACCGACACCTGAGAACCGACCCAGAAACAGTGTGCACAGAGGGGGTACTTGGACCCTGAAGCCAGGACCGGCACCGACGGCCTAGCTAATTAACCAATTGAGGGCAGGATTTTAGGTCCTGTCCCAACCTAAGTTCGAAAAGTAGACAACCACCCACCGAGATGGATAGGGCAACCGCCAGGGCCCGTAGATCCCAAGGGTCAGCGTCAGATGGGCACGGCTCCCAACCAAAGGACCGGGAGCGGACTCCCATGTTTCAAACCGGGAAGTCCTACCTACAACACACCGAGTGCAGAGGAAAAAGACTTTGACTACAAACCCAGGTGTGGGATCAGATACACCCGTCTGATGCAGCCGGCCACCATCATCTTGGTTTACCACAGGACTTGTGTGCTTTAGTCGACCGTGAGAAACATCCCCGGCCTGGCCGGGTGCACCGGCCCCTGCAGTCACCATCCTCAGCATAGAAACACTGGGCCCCGGGACATCTATCCCTACCCACGGAGGGGTTAACAGCTAGTTGCCAGCCCAACGTCCCCGTGAGCCCTGCAACAGCAGCGGTGGTGCTACATCTCACCACACACTGTGGGTGGCGTCACAGACATTTTACAACCAATCCCGTATAAATACGTCCCCTTTTTATTTGGAGTGTCCGCGCGACCCCCGGGTCCGGGGAACCCCTTGAGCCGTACCGTAGATCCGGATCCGAGCAGCAACGGTTGCTGGCATGCAGGCGGCTCCACACCACCCACCCGGGGCAGAGAACATGCACAACACCCATATAATGAAGCAAGGGGAAGCGCTGCCGGCCATCACCTGGCTCCACTCTTCAACTGAACACCAGTAATAAGCTTAGTGAAAATTACCTTGAGGTCGTCAAGGTGGAAGACCTAATAAACCGTTTACTGTTGTTTTGCAAAGAGTTCTCCAGTGTCCTGTGTCTCTCTGCTATGTCTACAACATTAACCAGCTGTGGGATGAAGGACTCTGCCTTGAAGAAGACAGAAAGTGTCGTACACCCCACCCAAAGCAATTTACAAGAACTGGTTCTCTTTGGCGAAGCAATGCCTCCCTCACAGCCCGGCGTTCCCTTCCTTCACAACCTCAGACCACAAAAAACTCTTCACCGCGTGCTGCTAATCTTTTGTGCAGATCACATTTGGGGCAGTCATTGTTTGTAACACACTGAAACCTGCGCAGCGTTGACCATGGAGACAGCGACCTTGTACAGAAAGCACCAATAAGACAGGGTGACCAACAGAAGATTCAATAAAACTGGAGAGCAAAAATTGATGTTCAACTCCTCCTCGCATTTACTCAATGTTATGACCATGTATGGTCCAGGTGTCCTTTGATCATGCGCTGATACATAAAACCATAGAACTCAAGAACGTGTACTTAGATTTTCTAATAACGATAACTAATGTGTATGACCAACTTTATTACCAGGTTTTCACACCACCACCAAAAAGAAAAAGAACTAAACCTATTAGATAGCTGTTGGGTGAATGATTAAGGGAGAGTCACGAAACCCCCATAGTTTTGGAGGACTAAAGATGCTCTGGACAAACCCTACCCATTGTCCCTTCACAGCAAGTTGATCATAAAGATGAAAACCCAACAAAACCATGATCGTAAGGGTGCATGTTCATTTTTTTTGCATAAAAATGTTTTGCACCTCTCCCCTCACCACTACCCCCCCCAAAAAAAAATGATGACTAACAGCCCATAGATGTCACACTAGGTACGTGGAAGTACCAAGCGAGTGGCAAAAAGTAAGGGAAGGGGACCCCTGCATCTAGGGAGAGGGGAGATGGTGACCCCTGACCAAACCTACTGCTGGTCCCTGGGGTCCCTCACCACCCTAGATAGGTTCCACACCTATGCACCGAGCCGGATACCTGACCCTAGGTATACCTAGTGCTGGGCCCTAAATAAGGAATGGGTGGGATGAGCTCTTTGTCAACCCCACTAAATGCTAAAGGAAGACACAAGGGGGACACACAGGAGGAAAAAGCAAGAACTACTTATCCACAGATGACTCAGGCAGAAGCTCAGCAAAGCTTCAGCAACGATACTACAGATGAGAGCAAGCCACCTGCTTGCAACCAGAGCTAGTGTGAACTGAATATTACCAGCACCAGTCCAGGGAAGAAGGGAGTATTTAAGCACCAGAGAATACTAATGGTCAGCAGCTGGGTGGAAGGTGAGCTCCTGCTGGTTCCAAAAGGGACAGAGATGAATCCAGCAGGAAAGCTACCTATACCAATGAATACTGAAAGCACGAACAATGGAAAGTCAGGGAGCATTCTGCTCAGCCAAACGCTGTGACCTTCTATTGCCAGAAACCACATGACTCAGTCACCTGTGATAATCAATAGTGGGATGGTTTCTGAAAATTTTTTACACCTTGAAACAAATATATTAAAACACATAGTATTGATATATTCATATAGGTGTACCATATGTATAGTCCGTCTGTCGCTCATACTTTTGGTTCACAAATCTTCTACAGTCTAAAAAGAGTGTTTCCTTAGGAACATTTTTACACAGTGTTTTTAATAATGAAAAAAAGTCATTAAGGCAAACTTTTGTTAGTTTTGAGAAGTTAGACCCATTCAATGTTAATTACATTGTTTTTAATGTGGCTCTGTCACCAGATTTCACAATACAACCTGCATGCATTAATAAATAGATTGCTTTGCTCTGATGAGATTGTTGTGTTTACTTTGAAAATCTACCATGCATGCTGTATAACTCTGATATTAGTCCAGCTATAGAATGAAATAGCTCATGAATCAAAGTGAATTCAGTCTCCACCCACCCAGACTAACAGCTGCAGCATGTACTGAGCAGTGTGAGATTTCAGCAGGGAGGAAGGACAGTTAGCAGTAGTCAATTAGGCTATGTGGGTGGAAAGTTAACAGTTGGAATGAGGTAGGACAGGGAGGTGCTGTTAATCATGCTAGATGGGTAAAGAGGTAAAAGGTGGAGGGAGGAAGGACAGTGAGGTGCTGTTAATCAGTCTAGGTGAGTGGAGAGGTAAAAGGTGGAGGGAGGAAGGACAGTGAGGTGCTGTTAGTAAGGCTAGGTGAGTGGAGAGGTAAAAGGTGGAGGGAGGAAAGACAGTGAGGTGCTGTTAGTAAGGCTAGGTGAGTGGAGAAATAAAAGGTGGAGGGAGGAAGGACAGTGAGGTGCTGTTAATCAGACTGGGTGGGTAAAGAGGTAAAAGGTGGAGGGAGGAAGGACAGTGAGGTGCTGTTAATCAAGCTAGGTGAGTAAAGAGGTAAAAAGTGGAGGGAGGAAGGACAGTGAGGTGCTGTTAATCAGGCTAGGTGAGTAAAGAGGTAAAAGGTGGAGGGAGGAAGGACAGTGAGGTGCTGTTAATCAGGCTAGGTGAGTAAAGAGGTAAAAGGTGGAGGGAGGAAGAACAGTGAGGTGCTGTTAATCAGGCTAGGTGAGTAAAGAGGTAAAAGGTGGAGGGAGGAAGGACAGTGAGGTGCTGTTAATCAGGCTAGGTGGGTAAAGAGGTAAAAGGTGGAGGGAGGAAGGACAGTGAGGTGCTGGTAATCAGGCTAGGTGAGTAAAGAGGTAAAAGGTGGAGGGAGGAAGGACAGTGAGGTACAATAATCAGGCTAGGTGGGTAAAGAGGTAAAAGGTGGAGGGAGGAAGGACAGTGAGGTGCTGTTAATCAGGCTAGGTGAGCAAAGAGGTAAAAGGTGGAGGGAGGAAGGACAGTGAGGTACAATAATCAGGCTAGGTGAGTAAAGAGGTAAAAGGTGGAGGGAGGAAGGACAGTGAGGTGCTGTTAATCAGGCTAGGTGAGTGGAGAGGTAAAAGGTGGAGGGAGGAAGGACAGTGAGGTGCTGTTAGTAAGGCTAGGTGAGTGGAGAGGTAAAAGGTGGAGGGAGGAAGGACAGTGAGGTGCTGTTAGTAAGGCTAGGTGAGTGGAGAAATATAAGGTGGAGGGAGGAAGGACAGTGAGGTGCTGTTAATCAGACTGGGTGGGTAAAGAGGTAAAAGGTGGAGGGAGGAAGGACAGTGAGGTGCTGTTAATCAGGCTAGGTGAGTAAAGATGTAAAAGGTAGAGGGAGGAAGGACAGTTAGGTACAATAATCAGGCTAGGTGAGTAAAGAGGTAAAAGGTGGAGGGAGGAAGGACAGTGAGGTGCTGGTAATCAGGCTAGGTGGGTAAAGAGGTAAAAGGTGGAGGGAGGAAGGACAGTGAGGTGCTGTTAATCAGGCTAGGTGAGTAAAGAGGTAAAAGGTGGAGGGAGGAAGGACAGTGAGGTACAATAATCAGGCTAGGTGGGTAAAGAGGTAAAAGGTGGAGGGAGGAAGGACAGTGAGGTGCTGTTAATCAGGCTAGGTGAGTAAAGAGGTAAAAGGTGGAGGGAGGAAGGACAGTGAGGTGCTGTTAATCAGGCTAGGTGAGTAAAGAGGTAAAAGGTGGAGGGAGGAAGGACAGTGAGGTGCTGTTAATCAGGCTAGGTGAGTAAAGAGGTAAAAGGTGGAGGGAGGAAGGACAGTGAGGTACAATAATCAGGCTAGGTGGGTAAAGAGGTAAAAGGTGGAGGGAGGAAGGACAGTGAAGTGCTGGTAATCAGGCTAGGTGAGTAAAGAGGTAAAAGGTGGAGGGAGGAAGGACAGTGAGGTGCTGTTAATCAGGCTAGGTGAGTAAAGAGGTAAAAGGTGGAGGGAGGAAGGACAGTGAGGTACAATAATCAGGCTAGGTGGGTAAAGAGGTAAAAGGTGGAGGGAGGAAGGACAGTGAGGTGCTGTTAATCAGGCTAGGTGAGTAAAGAGGTAAAAGGTGGAGGGAGGAATGACAGTGAGGTACTGTTAATCAGGTTGGGTGGTTAAAGAGGTAAAAGGTGGAGGGAGGAAGGACAGTGAGGTGCTGTTAATCAGGCTAGGTGAGTAAAGAGGTAAAAGGTGGAGGGAGGAAGGACAGTGAGGTGCTGTTAATCAGGCTAGGTGAGTAAAGAGGTAAAAGGTGGAGGGAGGAAGGACAGTGAGGTGCTGTTAATCAGGCTGGGTGAGTAAAGAGGTAAAAGGTGGAGGGAGGAAGGACAGTGAGGTGCTGTTAATCAGGCTAGGTGAGTAAAGAGGTAAAAGGTGGAGGGAGGAAGGACAGTGAGGTGCTGTTAATCAGGCTAGGTGAGTAAAGAGGTAAAAGGTGGAGGGAGGAAGGACAGTGAGGTACAATAATCAGGCTAGGTGGGTAAAGAGGTAAAAGGTGGAGGGAGGAAGGACAGTGAAGTGCTGGTAATCAGGCTAGGTGAGTAAAGAGGTAAAAGGTGGAGGGAGGAAGGACAGTGAGGTGCTGTTAATCAGGCTAGGTGAGTAAAGAGGTAAAAGGTGGAGGGAGGAAGGACAGTGAGGTACAATAATCAGGCTAGGTGGGTAAAGAGGTAAAAGGTGGAGGGAGGAAGGACAGTGAGGTGCTGTTAATCAGGCTAGGTGAGTAAAGAGGTAAAAGGTGGAGGGAGGAATGACAGTGAGGTACTGTTAATCAGGTTGGGTGGTTAAAGAGGTAAAAGGTGGAGGGAGGAAGGACAGTGAGGTGCTGTTAATCAGGCTAGGTGAGTAAAGAGGTAAAAGGTGGAGGGAGGAAGGACAGTGAGGTGCTGTTAATCAGGCTAGGTGAGTAAAGAGGTAAAAGGTGGAGGGAGGAAGGACAGTGAGGTGCTGTTAATCAGGCTAGGTGAGCAGATTATAAGTATTCAGTCAAAGGATTATACAGCCATTTTGACACTGAAATTCAAAATAAATACAAATTATTTTGCGGTTTAATTTAACCATGTATGGAGCTTGAATTGTGAACTCTTGTAACAAATCTGCTTTAAAAATCATGATGTTCAGATATGAAAGTGCGCTTGAAGTGTAAAATGTCAGCGATATTGGTGGCAACTGCCAACATTAATGTAATGTTTATGGGCAATTTTGAAGTATCGGAAGGGAACAGTGTTTGTTAAAAAGTTATTTTCATAATTTTAGATAATCTGTTACTGCATTTACCGGATTAATCCTGCCCAAATAGGAGCAGCATGATACCAAGACTGTCTCCATACTTGAAGACAAATATATTTCACTTAGAATGACCGCAGCATTTGAAATAAAAAATACTTTGCAATGGTGGCCGAGGATAATGCAGCAAGGATAAGCATTCCAAGGGGTTGATCCCGTTGGCTCATCCCTGTCCCGGTCACCTTAATTGATGGATATCTCCCTATCTAGGGGTATAGGAAAACCTGTCCATCGAGGAGAATGGTGTGGTGAGAAGATGCCCCTTGAAATCCTTTTTTTTAATTGCCCCGGCCACTATTTCAGAGTATGTGGTGACTTGAGCGCTGTGCTGCAGACAAGGCAAGAGATGTGAGTATAAAAATAAAAACAATTATATATTTATATATTCAAACTACCCTGTGTGTCCAGTTCAGTCCTCCATGGCAGCCAAACCGGGGTACTGTTCACGTCTACATCAACAATCCTCTGCCCGGCATCTTGGGTGCCCTCTATTATTACTAGGTCCCTGCGTCATCATGCTGCTGTCATGGCATTGCCTGAGGTTATGGCGTTGTGTGATTTTTTGGCGTTGCGTGAGGTCTTGGCGTTGCATGAGGTCACAGCGCTGAGTTAGGTCATGGTGTAGAGCAAGGTCATGGCCTAGAGTTAGGTCACAGCGTTGAGCTAGGTCACGGCGTTGAGCTAGGACACGGCGTTGAGCTAGGACATGGAGTTGAGCTAGGACACGGCGTTGAGCTAGGTCACGGCGTTGAGCTAGGTCACGGCGTTGAGCTAGGACACGGCGTTGAGCTAGGACACGGCGTTGAGCTAGGACACGGCGTTGAGCTAGGACACGACGTTGAGCTAGGACACGACGTTAAGCTAGGACGCGGCATTGAGCTAGGACATGGTGTTGAGCTAGGACACGACGTTGAGCTAGGTCATTGCAGGAGTGACAGTGCAGGAGTGAACACTGCCTTGGTTAAGCTGCCATTGAGGTCCAAACTGGATGGAGAATGATGGAACTTAAAATCTTTTTGATTCTATCTAATACTAATCTCTGGTTACTATGTGGTCAATCACGACAGTTTTGTTAAGTAACGCCCTGTGTTCTCAGAGACATGGGTACCCATAAGGCTAATTATTCTATGTATACTGTACATCCCCTCAAATTGTTCGCCAATTTCAAAAACACACATTTTAAGAAAGCACCATGTGTTTTTCCATTCCATTAGGGTAAAACACCAATTTACATTGTCAGTCCCCAAATTATTGCAATGATCCTGATTTTTGAAGAAACAATCCCACAAAATTCAAGTCAAAATTTATGTCCCAACCTTACAGTGATTGTGTTTCTGTAGACCCCCCACACAAAAGTAGGTAATGCTTGGACAGGACTTTTGCATTTTATGGAGTTATGTCAGGCAGTGGCGTAGCTACTGCTTTTGCCGCTGCCCTCCGTTGGCCGTTGATAATCCAGAAACTTTCAAAAATCCGGAAAACCATCAAAATATTTATTTTTCATGGAACTACAATCAAAGATCTAATTGTAGACTGCTGCTATTAATCCTAGACTTTCACCTTTTTACACACATGTAGGCCTATTATACACACACACAGCTCTGCTGCATACATACAGACACACACAGCTCTACTGCATACATACAGACACACATAGCTCTGCTGCATACATACAGACACACACAGCTCTGCTGCATACATACAGACACACATAGCTCTACTGCATACATACAGACACACACAGCTCTGCTGCATACATAGAGACACACACAGAACTCTGCAGCATACATACAGACAGACACACACAACTCTGCTGCATACAGAGACACACAACTGCATACATACAGACAGACACACAACTCTGCTGCATACATACAGACACACACAACTCTGCTGCATACATACAGACACACACACACAGCTCTACTGCATACATACAGACACACACAACTCTGCTGCAAACATACAGACAGACACACAACTCTGCAGCATACATACAGACACACATAACTCTGTAGCTGCTGCATACATGTATACATACAGACACACACAACTCTGCAGCTGCTACATATATACAGACACACACAACTCTGTAGCTGCTGCATACATGCATATACACACAACTCTGCTACATACAGACACACACAGCTCTACTGCATTCATACACACACAACTCTGCTGCACATATAGACACACGCGGCTTTTGGGGGCCCGCACACGCGGTTCCTGGGGGCGCGCACACACGGCTCCAGGGGGGGGGGAAGCCCATGCAGCTCACTGGGGCCCATAAACCAGGTGGCAGGGAGGGAGTATACAGGTCGAGGGGGGTAGCACTTACCGCTCAGTCACGGAGGAGAGGGGGCCCACACAGCGCCGGAGGTCGCTGGCTGGCACTGCGTCTTCTTCATCTGTGGGACTGAGCAGGCCGCGCGGTAGCTCCGCCCACAGATGAAGCTCAAACCAGGAGGACGCTGTGGTCTTAAAGGGACGGCAGCCACAGTTTCCTGCCGAGGACTGCGGTCCCCGGAACTCGGCCCGGGGGCAGCAGAACTAAAGGCGAGTGGCCAAAATGCCGCCCCCCTGACACGTGCCGCCCGGGGCGGACCGCCCCCTCCGCCCCCCCTTTGCTACGTAACTGATGTCAGGGCAATCTGTGCGGAAAACAGATGCTATTTTTTTATTGAAGAGGTATATGTCATCTAATCTGAGAGCAGCAAAATTCAGAGATAGAGACCCTGATTCCAGGGATGTGTCACTTGCTCACTTTTTACTGAAAAAGTATCTGTCCTGTACTCTGAGAGCAGCATAATGCAGAAACAGATACCCTGATTCCCATGTGTCACTTACCGGGCTGTTTAGTGTAGTTTTGATAAAATAACTGTTTTATCAGCAGAAGATTATCACTAGAGGACTAGCAAACCTGCTTCCAGGTGGTCCAACCACGCCCCCTCCACTTGTCAGCTTTCTGCCTATGCAAATTCTACACAGAAAGCTGCCAATCAGTGGTGTGGGCGGGGTTATACAGAGCTCAGCATGCTAGATCTGCAGCAGAGAAAGCTGTGATTTTATCTAAATGACAGCACACAGCTCAGTAAGTGACACATCACTGGAATCATGGTCTCTGCCCCTACATTATGCTACTCTCAAATGGGTGAGCAAAAATAGATGAAAGATTCCCTTGAAATATAACACAATTAACGATATGAGGTCCTAAAAAAGAAAAGTAACCAAATTTACATAATACATTAGTCTTTTATTTGTTGGATCCTTTAAAATATGTGCTTTAGACTTCTTGTGCCGACCTATAAACACATTCACAACATTTCGGAATAAAATGGGTTCATCAGCAACCAAAGCTATAATAAAGCATAACCAGTATGGCTTAACTTTGGACATGTGATAAAATAATAAAATGATATCTTAAAAACTATTTTAAATAAACATACCCTACAGGTCACCCACACATATAACAGTTGATTTTTTTCATTATTTTTTTTTTCACATTTATGTTAAGAAGCATTTAGATAGTCATGAACCAAAACACAACAAATAATGGCATATTAAAAGAAGCCATTACACATAATAAAACACTCTGTAAAGAGCCACAATTATATTAAAATAAATCTGAAACTTTCCAATACTATAGGTTAAATACATCACCGAAGATTTTTTTTTGTTTTTTATTTTCTGGATAGGCAGCATTGATAAAAATGATCTCGCTCTTCGCAGAGTCTCTGGTTTGTTTAGGTCGAGCAAATCCTCGAAAGCTAAAATAGGGAGTCACTTCTGAACGGGGCGTCTCAAGCCCGCTTAGCATGGAGCATTTCAATTAGTAAGTTGTTGCAGGGAACTTCCCCGCTAAGGTGCTTGTGGTAGAGATATTCTTCCGCTTGCATGCTGATGGATCGAATTTCTGCTAACCTCAGCAAAAGTAGGCGATACTTGTCCGTACAGTGGGGATAGTGGCACATTGTGTATTCGAGGAGGGCAGAGTTGACCTTTTCTTGAGCACTCTTGGCTAAATTGTGGTTTTCCAGGAACTTTTCATCTGTTGAATATAAAAATGATGAGAATTAATCATAAAGAAGTATTAGGTTATGTATTTTGTATTCTTTTCTAGACATTTACCTTCTAAAAGTAAGTATCTGAGATGCCTACAGAAGATCACCAAGGTCTACTCTGGTAACATTCACACTTCCATATAACATGTCCATATATCCCCATCTTTTCTCTGGAAAGCACACAGGTCCATAGAGTTTCTCAAAACCATATCTGTGTTTATGATCCTCAAGATCCTATTTAGACTTGGCCCTTGAAGACTATAGACATCAGTATAAAACACGGCAGACAGTCTATGTCACACAGAATTTTGCACAAAGTTCGCCAACTGTTATAGCGGCGTCGGGCTCAGACACTCTGCCCGATGGTTTCTCTGGTGTCTGGGGTCAACACAGGCAGACTCGGTCGTCGACCTGCTGTGTGCTGATTCATAGGCAGGCTAGCAAAAAATAATCTATGCTGGTCTGCTTCTTAGGTTCCTTTGGTCACATGTGGTGGGGAGACCTATCACATCTGTTCCCCTCCTATTTATACTGCTGGAATCCTTCTACCTATGCCAGCTATATATTCTATGTTTGTCTGTGAGGTGTGGTGTCTCAGATTCTCTGGTGAAAATTGTGCTATTTGCTTGTTGCATTTGTGGAGTTTACCCCTGTTATTTTGTTGCTTCCTTCCTTTTCGTGTTTCCTCCTCTCTTATTGTCTTTACCTATATGTGCACACCCTGCCTAACCAGCCCTGTCTAATGCAATTTACAAAAATCAATGTTTTAAAAAAGCATTTATAAAGTGCGGTGTTCTTATGCTAAGTAGGCATTTGACTAGTTGAAGGTGCATTGTTTCCCAAGAATAGTCTGTCCTCTTTCCATGTGATCACACCTTTGTGGGCGTGGTAACTTGATTTTCACGAGGCGGCGTCATTGCAGCTACTGGGAATCTTGCGCATGTGCGCAGCTCATAGTGGCAGCATCAGTGCGCCTCAGAAGCAAGGTGGACGCTTCCCGGGCTTAGAGAGGCGCACTGCACATAATCTGAAGAACCGCTTCTACATTTCCGACGTACGCACAGCTAACATATTAGGTAATTATATCCATAATGAGCTAAACCTTTTATACAATGCCTCTTAGCATGGTTATTACTTGATACCAGGATATCTCCATGTTACTACCAGCTTTCACTCTGTCATGCTCTTTAGCACTTGCAGTTAGTTGGACCATGTTGACAACTGTACTTGGGGGCTGTGGAAACCATCATAATATGTGTAGGGGGTGAGACTGTGAGGACCATCACACTGTTTGGGGGCTGTGAGAACCATCATACTGTTTGGGGAGCTGTGGAGGCCATCATACTGTGGATGACTGTGGGGACCATCATATACTGGGGTGCTTTGAGGGGCCATCATACCTGTAAAGACCATCATAGGGTAGAGGATTGTGTGAACTATCATCTAGTGGTGTGCTTTAATGGCCAACATACTGTGAGGGGGATATACTGTGAAGTGGGTCACTGAGTCAACATTATACTGTGGGTTGGGTTACTGTTTGGACATTATACTTTGGACAAGGTGGGGGGCTTCATTGGCCAACATATTGTGTTCTGTGAGGTGTCTGTGCAGGCATTAACTTGTGTTGGGTCAGTGTTTATGGGGATCTGTGTGAATGTATTATGTTATGTGGACATTATACTGTGGGAACATCATACTGTTTAAGGGTCTTTGGAAAGATCAAAATGTTTTGGGGAACATCTGCGGAACATCATACTGCATGGGGGACTTGGGATAATCATACTGTATGGCAGATTGTGAGGGCGCTATACTTTTGGGAGCTTTGGGGGCCATCATACTGTGGTGGTTGCTCTGTTGTGTGGGTCACAAGGCGGACATTATACTGTGGGGGGTGTCATTACATGGGGTTTTGTGGGAACATCATAATGTTTGGTGGGGCTGTGGAATTATCATACTGTGTGGCGTGCTATAAGGGCATCATACTGTTTGGGAGGATATACCTTGTGGTGGGTCACCGTAACATTGTAACATGGCGGAGGTAGAAGGGGGGGTGAAGGGCTCCACACGTTTTCTTGTAATTAAGCACCATGATTTTGATGTATACCCCTGCTCCATTGAACCGCATATCAGCAGTGAAGAGACAGATCCTAACTACGCAGCTTGAAGGGGAGGGACAGAGAAACTGCATCTACCTCTTGACCCAGGTAAGGTGCATCAACATTCTGTCCACAGTAGAAATAGAGAGGAATGCAACCATAGACAAAAATGTTATGTACAAACAAAACCACACACTAATTTTTAATGCATATATATTGAAAACACTCTTCATTTGACATGGCTTATTGAGTTTCAATTAATACTTTTTGTGGGACAACTGTCCATGGCGTTTGGCTCATAACTCGCCAAGTATCATGGTGGTATCCGGCACTGTTCACACCACAGACTATGACATTCCACACGATGGTTTCTCTGGGGCTTTTGAGTTGCACAGGCAGGCTCGGACGTCTAACAACTATGTGCTCATTAGTGATTGGGATGGCAGTGGTTAATCTGTCCTAGCCTGCTGGTTACCTTTAGGACCACATGTTATGAGAAACATATCACAGCTTCTCTCCACCTTTTTAAGTTGGTAGAAACAGACTTCCTGTGCCGAATATAGCTTTAAGCGATACCGGTTCATGGACTGTTGCGATCCAGTCGCTGGTGAATTACTGGGTGCTGTTTGGTGTGTTGTGGGAATGCTCTTTTCATCATTTGCTTATTTATTCCCTACTCTTTATTTCCTCCTGATCTCGTATTGTCTAAGATATCTGTGTGTGTTGCAGTGAGGTAGTGTTTTGGTTTAACCACTCCCGTCCCACCCTCCCCTGGAGATGAGAAGAGGGGCTATTAGGGCAAGGCTGGCCAGGAGCAGGGCTATGTTGGCAGTCCAGACCTCTTCACCATCAAAAGTACCAATAGGATAAGGGACAGCTATGGTGCCCTAGCCTGAGGGACAGTTTAGGAGCCCTGGTCCCTGGTTATCCTCTTATAAGTCATGACAACAAGGAGTAACAAATAACAATATACCTCCTGATCATGTATTGTCTAATATCTCTGTGTGTGATTGCAATGAGTTAGTGTTTTGGTTTAACCACGCCTGTCGTGCCCTCCCCTGGGATGGGCGAGAGGGGGTATTAGAGCAAGGCTAGGTTGGTGATCCAGACCTCTTCACCATCAAAAGTACCTCTAGGATAAGGGAAAACTAGGATTCCTAGCCTGAGGGCCAGTTTAGGAGCCCCGGTGCCTGGTTATCTCCTAATACTTCATGACAACAATTCCTTGAAAGATAAAGGAGTAATAACGAATAATATGAGACCATTGGATTTTATCAATTTATATTATCTACTGTACTTGCATTTTCTAGAAGACAAAGAACAAGCTTAAAAATATTTGTGGCAAAATCTGAAAGCCGATGGTGGTAGCATCATGTCCATAAAGAAGCAAATTACTTTCGATGGAATAATAACCAGTGGGCGATGTCAAGAACCGATTGGGTTAAAACGTATATTTATCCGCTGCATTTACAAGCCATACTATCTACGTTCCGTGTCAAACATAAGGCTATTTTTTTTTTTCAAAGCCCAACTCATCTCGTACTCAAGAATTTTTTTTTTCTTCTCTGCTCCACTGAAACGTTTTGCTAAATAAAAGCCACACAGCTCCATGTTCCTGAGGTTATTTCATAATAACCATAAAGACATTGCATTGATGAATGTCAAAATAATACATAGGGCTTGATCGACTGTCGTTGTCTAACTCACCTGATTCCCGGAGAGGCCCTATTCAGAGTTTAATTGAATATCTGAATAATCTTTTCATTCTGCCAAGCCACAAAGAATGTTGGCTAAATAACGTTGACTCACTTCATACGGAGGCAGCAAGCAGTTGGTCGTGTCACAATGGAACCCATCACACATACAGACGTGCCTCGGATTATTTCTATGCCCTCAAGTGTTCTCCTCATTCAGAACTGCCTTTGTTTAGCTGAAGCTGTTGATAACTTGGAAATGGTTAAGGGAATATGCTGGCTTATAAAAAGCCCTTTCTCCCCTCCTGCGGTGACTGCTCTATGAATGCAAGACATGAAATCGAATGACAGGTCAACCCATTAAAGCTCTATTAAGTCCTTCTACAGAATGGATGCTTACCTGAGCGATCTTCATAAATATTGCTGTTTTGAGAAGCTCCAATATTAATTAAAACACTTTACCTGCTCAGGAGAGAAATCTATTTAGCGGCACAAATAGAAACCTCTCCAGTCAAAGCCTTTGCTTTGATTGTGTGGGAAATGTTGGAAATTCTCTCGATCAAAGCAATTGCATCGCGAACGTGAGATGAAACTCGGCTCGGTACAGCTGAGCCTCCAGCAGCTGTGAATGTGCAGAGGTGAAAGAAGGAGCAGTATAAATGGATGTATCCACATTAGGGAAGAATGTTACCAAACATGACATTTGTGCCCATTGTTCGGATCGCATTCACAGAGCCGTGTTTACATGGTGGACACATCCAACGAAAATAATCTGTATCGCCGATTAGAAGCACTAGCTCTATGAGGACATACAGACCAGGGGTGGACATACCATTGGGTCAACGTCTACGTCCACAACTGGTGGATTTGTGCATTAGGATGGGCTTCAAAGATTCCTTTTAGTCATGACCACCAGTGTTGCCACCTGTTCCAGAAAATGAAGTTTCTCCCAGAAAATTATTAAATCAATTAAATGTTTCATTATACATATATTTAATTCCTTTGTGTATATTGGAACATCACAAAAAGAATAAAAGGCAAATTGGACATAATTTCACACAAGACCCCAAAAATGGGCCTAACAAAATTGTTGGCACCCTCAACTTAATATTTGGTTGCACATTCTATGGAATAACTACTACAATCAAATGCTTCCTATAACCATCAACAAGCTTCTTACACCTCTCAACTGAAATTTTGGACTCTTCTTTATAAACGGCTCCAGGTCTCTCATATTTGAAGGAGTCTTCTCTTCTCCCAACAGCAATTTTAAGATCTCTCTCCACAGGTGTTCAAAGGGATCTAGATCCAGACTCATTGCTGCCACTTCAGATCTCTCCAGTGCACTGATCCATCCAGCTCTTGGGGCTTTTTGGAAGTATGTTTAGGGGTCATTGTCCTGCTGGAAGACCCTCGACCTAGGACGCAAACCCAGCTTTATGACACTGGGCACTACATTGCAACCCAAAATCCTTTAGCAATTTTCAGATTTCATGGTGTCTTGTACACAGTCAAGGCCCCGAGTGCCGGAGGAAGCAAAACAACCCAAAACATCTTTGAGCTTCCACCATATTTGACTGAAGGATCTGTGTTCTTTTCTTTCAAGGCCTCATTCCTTTTTTGGTAAACAGTAGAATGATGTGCTTTATCAAAAAGCTCTACCTTGGTCTCATCTGTCCACAAGGCACTTTCCAGAAGGATTTTGGTTACTCACATTCATTTTGGCAAACTGAAGTCTAAATTTTTTTATATCTCTGTGTCAGCAGTGGGGTTCTCCTGGGTCTCCTCCATACCGTTTCATTTCATTCAATCGTGGACAGATAGTTCGTGCTGACACTGATGCAACCTGAGCCTGCAGGACAGCTTGAATATATCTTTGGAAACTGAATGGGGCTGCTTTCCTACCATCCGGACTATCCTGCATTGGAACATCTCATCAATTGTTCTCTGCTGTCCATGTCCAGGGAGACTAGCTACAGTGTCATGGGTTGTAAACTTCTTATATATACACATACAGTTAGGTCCAGAAATATTTGGACAGTGACACAAGTTTTGTTATTTTAGCTGTTTACAAAAACATGTTCAGAAATACAATTATATATATAATATGGGCTGAAAGTGCACACTCCCAGCTGCAATATGAGAGTTTTCACATCCAAATCGGAGAAAGGGTTTAGGAATCATAGCTCTGTAATGCATAGCCTCCTCTTTTTCAAGGGACCAAAAGTAATTGGACAAGGGACTCTAAGGGCTGCAATTAACTCTGAAGGTGTCTCCCTCGTTAACCTGTAATCAATGAAGTAGTTAAAAGGTCTGGGGTTGATTACAGGTGTATGGTTTTGCATTTGGAAGCTGTTGCTGTGACCAGACAACATGCGGTCTAAGGAACTCTCAATTGAGGTGAAGCAGAACATCCTGAGGCTGAAAAAAAAGAAAAAATCCATCAAAGAGATAGCAGACATGCTTGGAGTAGCAAAATCAACAGTCGGGTACATTCTGAGAAAAAAGGAATTGACTGGTGAGCTTGGGAACTTAAAAAGGCCTGGGCGTCCACGGATGACAACAGTGGTGGATGATCGCCGCATACTTTCTTTGGTGAAGAAGAACCCGTTCACAACATCAACTGAAGTCCAGAACACTCTCAGTGAAGTAGGTGTATCTGTCTCTAAGTCAACAGTAAAGAGAAGACTCCATGAAAGTAAATACAAAGGGTTCACATCTAGATGCAAACCATTCATCAATTCCAAAAATAGACAGGCCAGAGTTACATTTGCTGAAAAACACCTCATGAAGCCAGCTCAGTTCTGGAAAAGTATTCTATGGACAGATGAGACAAAGATCAACCTGTACCAGAATGATGGGAAGAAAAAAGTTTGGAGAAGAAAGGGAACGGCACATGATCCAAGGCACACCACATCCTCTGTAAAACATGGTGGAGGCAACGTGATGGCATGGGCATGCATGGCTTTCAATGGCACTGGGTCACTTGTGTTTATTGATGACATAACAGCAGACAAGAGTAGCCGGATGAATTCTGAAGTGTACCGGGATATACTTTCAGCCCAGATTCAGCCAAATGCCGCAAAGTTGATCAGACGACGCTTCATAGTACAGATGGACAATGACTTCAAGCATACAGCCAAAGCTACCCAGGAGTTCATGAGTGCAAAAAAGTGGAACATTCTGCAATGGCCAAGTCAATCACCAGATCTTAACCCAATTGAGCATGCATTTCACTTGCTCAAATCCAGACTTAAGATGGAAAGACCCACAAACAAGCAAGACCTGAAGGCTGCGGCTGTAAAGGCCTGGCAAAGCATTAAGAAGGAGGAAACCCAGCGTTTCGTGATGTCCATGGGTTCCAGACTTAAGGCAGTGATTGCCTCCAAAGGATTCGCAACAAAATATTGAAAATAAAAATATTTTGTTTGGGTTTGGTTTATTTGTCCAATTACTTTTGACCTCCTAAAATGTGGAGTGTTTGTAAAGAAATGTGTACAATTCCTACAATTTCTATCAGATATTTTTGTTCAAACCTTCAAATTAAACGTTACAATCTGCACTTGAATTCTGTTGTAGAGGTTTCATTGCAAATCCAATGTGGTGGCATGCAGAGCCCAACTCGCGAAAATTGTGTCACTGTCCAAATATTTCTTGACCTAACTGTATACACAGTATATTCATATATATATATATATATATATATATATATATATTTTATTTTTTATTTCTCTTCATGTATATCTAATATATAAAGCTGAGTGTATGTATGTGTGTATGTATGTGTGTATGTATGTGTGCGTGCATGTCCGCTAAAGGAATCCGCACCGTCGCATTTACAATCACAAAACTTTGCACAGTCGCCCCATGTGACTCAAGGAATGTCATAGACTATGTTTTGATGGGAAAATTTAACCCTGTGCTTTATAGTTACTCTCCAAAAAACCTGCCTCCATTAAAGTCAATGGAGCTGCGCGCTATTAGATTATTAATAGTAGCTATGATTGGTTGCTATAGGAACAAAATAAATTGTTAGTATAAGAAGCTTATGTGTGAGGTAATAAGATGTCGGTGGGGAGACAGACAGTTAAAGAGACAGAGGCAGACAGACACAGACAGACAGGGAAAGAGACAGAGAGACTGACAGACAGACGGGGAAAGAGACAGGAAGACAGGGAAAGAGACAGAGAAAAGTAAAGAGACAGGGAAAGAGACAAACGGGGAAAGAGACAGACGGGGAAAGAGACAGACGGGGAAAGAGACAGACCTGGCACAAGACAGACCTGGAACGAGACAGACCTGGAAGAAGACAGATGGGGAAACAGACAGACAGACAGATAGGGAGAGACAGACAGAAATAGAGAGAGACTGACAGAGACAGAGAGACTGATACACAGACAGAGAGACTGATACAGAGACAGACCCACAGAGACAGACAGACAGACACAGAGACTGGGAGAGAGAGTGAGTTACTATACACATATACACACATACATATATATTTATATTCATTTATTTATATGTTACATTTTATAGTAAAATTCTGCCACTAGGAGCCTGCTGCTAATAGTTCTATACTAATCAAATGATAAGTATACGGCACTATATGCTCCTACGCCCCCCCTGGCGGCAGCAATTTGTATTAGGCACCGTCAGAAAAACATGGCATTGACTTCTCTTAAGATTTGCTAACATATAAATCAAAACAGAACTTTAGAACTTGTTTGACATAAAAACAAAATGAGTTCAAGGGTAGACATCGATTTGCTGTGTTTGCTTTTAGTAAAGTAAAAGGCAGTACAAAAACATCACTTTTATTTGTAATTACTTTAAAACACAGTCTGTCATCCGCAAAACACATTAAACTGACGGTATAGTGATATAGGGGGTTTCTTCCCACTTATAATTGACAGCACTTGCCTGAAGGTTCGCAGCCCTTGCATGTCGGTTAGTAGCATTCGCATGCCAGTTCGCCGCACTCGCAAGCCAGTTTGCAGCACTTGCTTGCCCAGTTCGAGCGTGGCTGGGTTTAGGCACTGTGAATGCAAGTGTCTCGTGCGTGTCCCAGCAGCGGTCGAACCGCTCGGATCCGGGTGTCGCTACTCGTGGCTCGAGGGTCTCCGGACCCGGGGGCTCGGGGTCACGCCACAACGTGATTGGGGGTTAGTTACAGGGGAGTTAGATAGTTCGTAACGCCACCCGTGGTATGCGGTAATAGGGAGTACTGCCGCTGCCGTTGGGAGTATCCTGGGCGATGGAGTGGGGCAGCCAGATGACGTTACCCTCCACGGGTAGGGGAAGGCCCCGGGCCTCTGGATGGTGGGATGGATTGCAGGGGAGCACAGGCTCGCTGGTTGCAGGGGTTAATCAGGTACTCACTCATAAGGAAAGCAGACGCTGACAACGTGGTAAACAAAGTCTCTGGGTGCCGCTGCCCTTTTGAGGGAACTCGTCCGGGTCCCGACCCCTGCAGTACTGCCTGATGGTATGTAACTTGCCTCCGTGCACAGAATTTGAAAGTGTCCAAGTGGCCCATAAGCTTGGATCTGTCCGGGCCCCGCTCCCTACTATTGCTAGCAGAGGAGCTTGCTCTCAGGAGCTCACACTTGGGATATCAGTGGGCTGCTTTGCTTCAAAAGCCCTATCCCCCTCATTGCGCTAGTGCCCCAGATCTCTGAGCTTCTTGGGAACAGTCCATAAAGATCCTGCCCTCCACAGGTTAATTGCCGGGTTGCTTGAAGCCTCTCCCCAACCTAGGGTTTATGTACCCCAACGTGCCTTCGGTCCCAGCCCGGCTATTGAACTGTGGTTGCTGGCTCCGACTCCTCTGGGTCCAGACCACCATCTGCGACCTAATCTGCTTTTCCCCTGGGGGCTACAACTCCCAGCTTCCTCGAGCTCCTCACAGCTCGAGGGCTACCACTAAACTGACTTGTCAATATATATTATTTTATATATATATATATATAATATATATATATATATATACACACACATACACACACAAACAGTATATAAAGATATATATATATATATATATATGTATATATATATATATATATATCTTTATATACTGTTTGTGTGTGTATATATATATATATATATATATATATATATATATATATATATATATATATATATATATGTATATATATATATATATATATATATATATATATTATATATATAAAATAATATATATTGACAAGTCAGTTTAGTGGTAGCCCTCGAGCTGTGAGGAGCTTGAGGAAGCTGGGAGTTGTAGCCCCCAGGGGAGAAGCAGATTAGGTCGCAGATGGTGGTCTGGACCCAGAGGAGTCGGAGACCCGGTCACGGGAGATTGGGACTGGGTGCCTGGCTAGTCTTGGAGGACAGCCAGCAACCACAGTTCAATAGCCGGGCTGGGACCGGAGTGTATACACATACATGCATACACATATATACACAGTATAAAGAGATATATATATACATATACGTATACAGTGTGTCCACCCATATCCTGTCCACCGCCATTAACTTGAGAACGGCGGCAGCTATAGGCATAGAAGTGGTGTCTAGGTATAGTAAAGTAGCCATGCGCTACGCAATGAAACCACCTATAGCGCCACCTGGTGGAAAACAACGGAGTTAGCATTTTTATCTCGAAAACCGAATGAGATAAAGAAAAAAAGTGAATTACAAAGTTGTAGGGCATCATCAATTCAATACGAATCGACACCTTGCATACAGAAATGCTATGATTAGGATGTGTAAAAGTCACAAGGCTGCGGACGTGAAGCGATACCTCATGGAGACCTTCCTACAAGTCATTGGGTATGGTGGCTGCATGGAGTGGCCTCCGCTCACCTGACCTGACCCCATTGGACTTCTTTCTGTGAGGTCACATCAAACAGCAGGTGTATGCGACCCCTTCACCAACATTGCAGGACCTACGACGACGTATCACAGATGCTTGTGCAAACGTGTCACCTACCATATTGCACAACGTGCAGCAAGATACAGTATGCTGTGCAGAGTCCAGATGTGCATTCCAGCTGACGGGGGCCACTTTGAGCTTCAAAGTTAAATGAGCGCCATATGCGTGACCAGCATTCAATGTTTTGGGGGGAGTCATAGGTTTCATATCATAGCATTTCTGTATGCAAGGTGTCGATTCGTATTGAGTTGATGATGCCCTACAACTTTGTAATTCATTTTTTTATCTATCTCGTTCCATTTTCGAGATAAAAATGCTCACTCCATTTTCCACCAGGTGGCGCTATAGGTGGTTTCATTGCGTAGCACATGGCTACTTTACCATACCTTTACCATAGCTTTACCATACCTAGACACCACTACTATGCCTATAGCTGCCGCCGTTCTCAAGTTAATGGCGGTGGACATGATAGGGGTGGACACACTGTATAAAAATATACACCGTGTGCAGAATTATTAGGTAAATGAGTATTTTTATCACATGATTATTTTTATACATATTGTCCTACTTCAAGCTGTATAGGCTTGAGAGCAACTACCAATTAAGTAAATCAGGTGATGTGCATCTCTGTAATGAGGAGGGGTGCGGTGTAAGGACATCAACACCCTATATAATGGGTGCTTAATTATTAGGCAACTTCCTTTTCTTTGGCAAAATGGGTCAGAAGAGAGATTTGACGGGCTCTAAAAAGTCCAAAATTGTGAGATGTCTTGCAGAGGGATGCAGCAGTCTTGAAATTGCCAAACTTTTGAAGCGTGATCACTGAACAATCAAGCGTTTCATGGCAAATAGCCAACAGGTCACAAGAAGCGTGTTGGGCAAAAAAGGCGCAAAATAACTGCCCATGAATTGAGGAAAATCAAACGTGAAGCTGCCAAGATGCCATTTGCCACCAGTTTGGCCATATTTCAGAGCTGCAACGTTACTGGAGTATCAAAAAGCACAAGGTGTGCCATACTAAGGGACATGGCCAAGGTAAGGAAGGCTGAAAAACGACCACCTCTGAACAAGAAACATAAGATAAAACGTCAAGACTGGGCCAAGAAATATCTTAAGACTGATTTTTCAAAGGTTTTCTGGACTGAAGAAATGAGAGTGGCTCTTGATGGGCCAGATGGATGGGCCAGAGGCTGGATCAGTAAAGGGCAGAGAGCTCCACTCCGACTCAGACGCCAGCAAGGTGGAGATGGGATACTGGTATGGGCTGGTATCATCAAAGATGAAGTTGTGGGATCTTTTCGGGTTGAGTATGTGTGACGCCCTGGGCAAGCCAGGGGTCACAGGTCATTGCACCACCACACCCTACACCCCAGTTAGGAACATCAAGGCTACCAAAATCCTTGTTGCCTTCCTCCAGGGGCTGATGTTCACACCAGGGGGTGGGCCAGGCGGTTGGCTCCGCCCACCGAGGAGTACACAGCCCTGGAGGCGGGAGAAACCAGGGAGATGAGAACAGAGTTCAGTTAGGGAAGTAAAGGAGTAAAGAGTAGAGTCGAGTGAGGAAAGTGAAGTGAAGTGGAAGAAAGTGGTAGAAAAGCTAAAGAGAAGAGCTGAAGTGACAGTAGTAAAGCCTGAAGTTGGTCCGGCTGTGTGCCAGGACAGTGTCAGCAAGGTCAGCAGACGGCGGTGATAGTCCGCAGGGGTGACTGCTCGGAGGTTGCTGGAAGGACCGCGGACGGGTAGTGGCCCGGCGGTCTGGAGCAGTATACGAAGAACAGTCAGCACCAGGGCAGGGGCCTCTCGGACCCCGGCAAGGCTAGGAGTCGCCATAATTTGCCAAATCCGTCAGTGAAGGGGACGTCTGTCTCCAAACAACCAAGTCCTGATTGAAGGCAACAGTCCAACCATTGAGGAGAGACACCGCCACCGCCAGGGCACCAGTTTCTCAGGGCCAGCGCCTGCGGGCAAAGTAAGGCTCCTCCGGCCCATATCCAAGCCGGGGAGCGGGTTACCGGTGGGAACCCATCGATACCAACACAGAAACATTAGGTGCAGGAAAAGGGACATCACCGTCACCTACTGGGGAAAGCAAGTGCAGCCGTCCGTGGGAACCGTCTTTCCAGCCGTGTGGTTTACCGAAAAACTGTGTCAACACCTCAGGCTGAGTGAGTACCACAGTGCCGCAAGGCACAGCGCTGCCCCCGCGTCCCTGCACCCCACCAAGCCCTGCATCACCCACCTCATCACTGGGCCCCGGGATCACCAACCCCTACCCACGGAGGGGCAACACAACAACTGGCTGCTCCATACCATCCTTCCCGGGATCCCCATACAGAGCAGCGGTGGTGTCAACAGATCACCACAACCGTGGGTGGCGTCACAGACAATAACCAATCCCTATACCCAAAACCCCCTTTCACTCACGGGCGAGGAGCGTCGCTAGAGTCCCCGGGATCCGGCCCATCGCTCGAGCCACCGAGCAGCAGCAGACCGCAGCAGCCGCGGCAGCCGGACCTGAGCAGCAGTGGGAGAGCGCGGCGTCCCCTCCTCCGCCCGCGACAACTTGGCGTCACGAACAGGATCTTACCGCTCTGCCGTTGGGTAGAGGTGCGCCTTGTGACCGCTGGAGGTATCCGGCTGAAAAATTTCGGAAGTCGCCATCTTTGGCGCGAAAAGTTCCCGCTCGAGCGTCTTCTCGAGTAGCAGAGGCGCGAAGGCCAAAACTCCGCCCCAATAGAGGAGGGGCCAGAAAGAAGCTAAGGGGGACGCAATGGCGGCTGAATGTATGTAGCGCGCGGCTGTACGAGCCAGGACGCTGGGACCCTGTGGTTTGCCGAGCCTTGCAAAGAAATGTCTGTTCCGCCCAGCTATGCGGAGGCTACTGAGCCGGTGCCCGGGACAGCGGCATGGCTGAGGGCTCGAACGGCAGGGATCTGCCGACACTACCGGAGCCAGATCTGCAGGCTGATGGAGCAGTGGACCGCGGAGGTGGAGAATATAGCTGCGGTTGCACGAGTATATGAAATGGAGGCCATGATGGAGGAGCTGGTGAGTGACCCACGCCCCTGTGTCCCCGAGGGACCGGCCGCTGTGGCTGAGGGACCCGGTCTGCCCCTGGCTCCCACGCCACCTCCGTCCTCTTTACCCGTACACCGTGCTGCGCCTGTCCCGTCGGGCGTACACCCCTCCGTGACTGTGGCCACGAGAGTAGCCAGCCTAGAGGCTACGGCAGCTGGTAGCCACCCGCCTGGTACAGAGGCTGACGATAGTGATTCCGGGCCTGACACCGAGCCCATGTCAGAAGAGGATGGGCCCACCTCTGCTGAAAGTCCGGAGTAGGGCAGCGGATGCCCGCTGCAGCAGTCCCCGTTGGGACCACCTGTGTGTATGTTTGAAAAAGTTTGTTGAAAAAGAATGATAAGCAAAAATGATTACCGAAGTTTCATCAGATTGTCTACAACCGTGATTGAGAGAAAACCGGCCGTTACCGGCACCGTAGTCCCCGTGGGGACCGTTTGAAAGTTTTGCATGGAGGACTTTCCATGGACAAGCCCGTGAACTTGCAGGGCAACCACAAACGTTAGTGGCTTGTAAATAAGTTGATTTACCGTTACCGTTTCCGCAATTGCCGCCTCCGGAGAGGCAGGTTGCAGGGAGGGCCCTCAGCAGAGCAGGCTGGGGCCCAGCCACCAAAGGAACCGGTGGCTACCCTCTGGAGGGGAAGGACAGATCCCGCTCGGGTAACTTGTGCAGGACTGGGGTCAAGGGGTGCTGCCTGGGCTTTAGGGACAGCATCAGGGCCAGGTTGCTTGGGTGGGAGAGAGCGGAAACCGTAACCGTAAACCGTTTTGCAACGTTTAAGAAATGTGCCTCCCGTTGTGGGATGATGTTATGTTACCGTTTACCTTTTTATACTTTACAGAAAATAAAACCGGTGTTGGACGGGCAGCCCACGGATGGTCTGCATTTTGCTAAGGGGGAATGTGACGCCCTGGGCAAGCCAGGGGTCACAGGTCATTGCACCACCACACCCTACACCCCAGTTAGGAACATCAAGGCTACCAAAATCCTTGTTGCCTTCCTCCAGGGGCTGATGTTCACACCAGGGGGTGGGCCAGGCGGTTGGCTCCGCCCACCAAGGAGTACACAGCCCTGGAGGCGGGAGAAACAAGGGAGATGAGAACAGAGTTCAGTTAGGGAAGTAAAGGAGTAAAGAGTAGAGTCGAGTGAGGAAAGTGAAGTGAAGTGGAAGAAAGTGGTAGAAAAGCTAAAGAGAAGAGCTGAAGTGACAGTAGTAAAGCCTGAAGTTGGTCCGGCTGTGTGCCAGGACAGTGTCAGCAAGGTCAGCAGACGGCGGTGATAGTCCGCAGGGGTGACTGCTCGGAGGTTGCTGGAAGGACCGCGGACAGGTAGTGGCCCGGCGGTCTGGAGCAGTATACGAAGAACAGTCAGCACCAGGGCAGGGGCCTCTCGGACCCCGGCAAGGCTAGGAGTCGCCGTGAATTTGCCAAATCCGTCAGTGAAGGGGACGTCTGTCTCCAAACAACCAAGTCCCGATTGAAGGCAACAGTCCAACCATTGAGGAGAGACACCGCCACCGCCAGGGCACCAGTTTCTCAGGGCCAGCGCCTGCGGGCAAAGTAAGGCTCCTCCGGCCCATATCCAAGCCGGGGAGCGGGTTACCGGTGGGAACCCATCGATACCAACACAGAAACATTAGGTGCAGGAAAAGGGACATCACCGTCACCTACTGGGGAAAGCAAGTGCAGCCGTCCGTGGGAACCGTCTTTCCAGCCGTGTGGTTTACCGAAAAACTGTGTCAACACCTCAGGCTGAGTGAGTACCACAGTGCCGCAAGGCACAGCGCTGCCCCCGCGTCCCTGCACCCCACCAAGCCCTGCATCACCCACCTCATCACTGGGCCCTGGGATCACCAACCCCTACCCACGGAGGGGCAACACAACAACTGGCTGCTCCATACCATCCTTCCCGGGATCCCCATACAGAGCAGCGGTGGTGTCAACAGATCACCACAACCGTGGGTGGCGTCACGGACAATAACCAATCCCTATACCCAAAACCCCCTTTCACTCACGGGCGAGGAGCGTCGCTAGAGTCCCCGGGATCCGGCCCATCGCTGGAGCCACCGAGCAGCAGCAGACCGCAGCAGCCGCGGCAGCCGGACCCGAGCAGCAGTGGGAGAGCGCGGCGTCCCCTCCTCCGCCCGCGACATATGGAGTGAAGCTCAACTCCCAGACCTACTGCCAGTTTCTGGAAGACAACGTCTTCAACCAGTGGTACAGGAAGAAGTCGGTATCGTTCAAGAAAAACATGATTTTCATGCAGGACAATGCTCCATCACATGCATCCAACTACTCCACAGTGTGTCTGGCCAGTAAAGGTCTAAGATGAAAAAATAATGGACATGGCCCCCTTGTTCACCTGATCTGTACCCCATAGAGAACCTATGGTCCCTCATAAAATGTGAGATCTACAGGGAGGGAAAACAGTCCACCTCTGGGAGCAGTGTCTGGAGGCTGGGGTGGCTGCTGCACGCAATGTGGATCGTAAACAGATCAAGCAACTGACAGAATCTATGGATGGTCGGCTGTTGAGTGTCATCAGAAAGAAAGATGGCTATATTGGTCATTAATTTTTTGGGTTTTTTTTTTGAATGTCAGAAATGTTTATTTCTAAATTTTGTGCAGTTATATTGGTTTATCTGGTTAAAATAAACAAGTGAGATGGGAATATATTTGATTTTTATTAAGTTGCCTAATAATTCTGCACAGTAATAGTTAAATGCACAAACAGATATCCTCCTAAGATAGCCAAATCTAAAAAAAAAAAAACTCCAACTTCCAAAAATATTAAGCTTTGATATTTATGAGTCTTTTGGGTTGATTGAGAACATAGTTGTTGATCAATAATAAAAAAATCCTCTAAAATACAACTTGCCTAATAATTCTGCACACGGTGTATATATATCTATATCCTGGCATCACAAACAGGATATCGTGCCCATTAAACTGTACCTTGTGTACTGTAAACTGTGCTAAACCGAATAATTTGGTGCTGAACCGTTCCATTGCAAAAAGGATAGTCGCCATTTATTATTCCATGCGGGAAAAGACAGGGTGTGTTTCGTGGGCAGAACCCGTAAAAAGAGTCCGGTCATTGTCACATCCTCTGATTCCCGACCTAGCATGAAAGGCCTGTGCTGGCCCTGCATATATACGCACAAGTTTATGGTGCATGTCATCATGTCATGAGATCGACAGCTTTTGCTCGTTTTTGCAGAACGCTCCCGGTGACTCGTCAGATTTGGTAATACTGGCTGAATTTGAGAGGCCCAAGGATTTCAGCTCAAGCGACAGGGATCTGAAGATGCAGCGAGGATCAGAAGATAGGAAACAGTGATAAGCGGCAGGGCCAGGGAGGATAGTACAAAGATTTTCCTTGCTTTTTACAATCTTTACATTTATTATGCTCCAGAATCTAGAAAAATCCAAGATCATAATCATAGATGTAAAATACACAGAGAATAACCTCGAATTTCCCAGAAAAATTCATGCAATCAGGGAAATCCGAACTTTGCCTGATTCGCTCATTGTTGTGAAGTGTGAACAGTATAAAAATTAAATTAATCAATAGATTTGTATTAAATGGATTATTTAAATGACAGTATAATAATTATATAAAATATTAATAATAATAATAATAATAATAATAATATAACATAATATAAAATAATAATATGAAATAATAGTAATAATCATAATATAAAATAATAATTCGTATTATTAAAATAATCATAATAAATTAATATACTATAGTAATAATAATAATAATAATACAATAAACAAGGCCCGATACAACCAGGTCGTGAGGAAAAAACTAAATTTCAGCTGCTAAAATACATACATACATACACATGAAAGGGCTAAATATTTTGATTTTGACACGCCCGCCCCAGGGTCGGGGGACTCAAAACTGGGCCGGACTAGTCCGGGGATGTCAGCCGTGGCGGGGTCCGGTTCCGTGACCCTGGTGGTGTCTTTTGGAGTAAAAATAAAGCGGGTTTTAAATAAAAGAAAATAAAAATAAAACAGTTTTTGTCGACTACGCCACTTGCGGTGTGTGGCCAGGTTATTTGGGGACGCCGCTGCAGGTTTATGCTGGGGCTGGTGGAGTGATGCAGCCTGGATGGTTAGAGCCCTCCGCAAGCAGGGACAGGCCTCAGCAGTGGATGATGGGGGTTGTAGTGGGAAAACAGTCTATGTGAGTGCACGCCGTCAAGGAATCAGTCCACACCAGTGTTGTAGTTTAACTTGCCTTGTTTACTTTGCTGTGGTGGTACCTGAACCCGCGGGTGCCGGTCCCAGGTGTATCCGCTCCCCTTGTTCTCCGTGCCAGCTGTGACCTGGGATCGCTGTCCTCTGTGCACACTTGTTGGGCTCCCGTGGCCTAGAGCTACTTGGGAACCCCTCTGTTTCTCTTGGTCCTATTGCAGGCAGCCTGGTCTATTTAAGGGGTTCAATCCCTCAAGTCCCCTCTTTGCTGCTGATGCTTCAGACTCTTTTGGTGGTGAAGAACCCTGGAGATTCCTTCACCTGGCAGAACTGACAATGTCCACAAAGGGTCTCACTGTCCTAGGGGTCTGCACCCCGCCTTGTGCTGAGGTCTGTGAGCTCGGTTCCGTCCTTCCATGGACACGCTGCGGTTCCTGGAGTCTTTTACTTCCACAGGGGGCCACAGCTCCTGGAGTTCCCGATTCCTCACCCTCTCCTTTTCACAGCACTCCGTTCTCACTGCAGGTCTTTTTCTGTCTTTTCACGTTCTTCTCCTCTCTTTTACTTCCTTCTTTCACCTCATTCTCTGACAGACTCTCCTGACAGAGTTTTTGACAGCCTGCTTCCTTAAAGGGAACCTGTCACTAGAATTTTCGCTATTAAACTAAAAGAATCCCCTTCTGCAGCTCATGGGCTGCATTCAAGAAAGGTTCATCTTGCTACTGGCCCTCCTTTCAGACCTAAATAACAACTTTATAAAATATTACCTTTTGCTATGGTAATGAGATTTGCTGGCCACGGGGGCGGGCTGTACTTCGTCTGTTATCCCCCTCCTGCCGCTGTTCGCCGTCCCCCAGTGTTCATTTACATAGATGAGGCCGCCGTCCTCATCTTCCGTAGTGCTCCGGCAGTCTCGTGCATGCGCAGTGGCACTATCGCGGGAGTGGGCGCTGTTTTCAAATCGTGAGCGCCGGTGATGTTATTGCGCAGGCGCAAGATTATGGGTGGTGCTGTTGTGACGCCCTGGCACAGCCAGGTTGTCACAGAAAGAGTTAATCCTCCTTGGTAATCTGATCCCACACCGATGCAGCAGGACAAACCACAGCCCCCAGGGTAAGAGAAAAGCAGAGCAGAGGGGAGGGGCTGGTGCAGAGTGTTGGAGAAGCAGACAGAAGTGGAGCCTGGAGCTGTGGCTCCCAGGCTGAAAGCAAAGCGTGCTCCGAGAGGGCCGGGACAGGCTGTAGTGAGGAAGGGGCCAGAGGTAGCCGGAGCCGGGCGGTGGCCCCTCGGTACCAGGGTACCCGGATCACTACAGGGGAGTGGATTCCCCGTTCCCGGCTGAGGAGAAAGAGGAAGAGAGTGGAGAGAAAGACACTTGGCTGCAGGGAAAGAACAACAAGGGCTGCTGCACCGTGTGTGGGACACTAACACCCCCGTACCGAAGGCTGCGGACACCAGCAATTCCTAGTTTACCAGTGACTCTGTGTGACTTACTTGTGAGTACACCCGTGCCCTCGGGCACCGCACTGCAGCACTGCGTCCTGCTCCCTGTGTGTCGCCCTGGGCAAGCCAGGGGACACAGGTCACAACACCACCACACCCCACACTCCAGGTAGGCACACCTGCTAACCAGAAATCCTTGTTGCCTTGCTCCAGGAGTCGGTTGATGCACACCAGGGGGTGGGCCAGGCGGTTGGCTCCGCCCACCGAGGAGCTCACAACACTGGAGGCAGGAAGAAACCAGGCAGTTAGAGTCCAGGGAGAGTCGAGTGAGGGAGGAGGAAGTGGAAGGAGTGAGGAGTAGCCCAGGCAGGGGCTAGAGTAAACAGAGAAGTGAAAGTGGTGAAAGTAAGGAAAGTAGCAAAGGAGAAGCTAGTAAAGTGACTGAAGAGAAAGAAAGCCTGAGAGCCCAGCTTGGTGTAGGGCCAGAACAGCAAGGTCAGCGACGGCGGTGACTGTTTGGAGGGGGACAGTTTGGAAGTTCCTGGAAGGACCCCGTTGGCTGTGTGCCCGGTGGTCTGGAGCAGTGTTCCGAAGGACAGTCAGCACCAGGGCAGGGGCCTCTCGGACCCCGGCAAGGCTAGGAGTCGCCAGATTTGCCAAATCCGTCAGTGACGGGGACGCAGATCCCCCAACAACCAAGTCCCGATAGACGGCAACAGCCCGACCATTACCGGGGAGACACCGCCACCGCCAAGGCACAAGTTTCCCCAGGGCCAGCGCCTGCGGGCAAAGTGTAGAGCTCCTCCGGCCCAGATTGCAGTCGGGGAGCGGGTAACCGGAGGGAATCCACCGCTACCATCAGACAACATAGGTGCAAGGAAGAGAAACGTCACCGTTACCTACCGGGAGTGCAGGTGCAGCCGTCTGTGGGACCGTCCTACCAGCCGTTGGTTTACCGTACAAACTGTGTCCGTGTGTCAGGCTGAGTGAGTACCATAGTGCCGCAAGGCACAGCGCTGCCCCCGCGCCCCTGCGCACTCCAGGCCCTACGCTTCACATCTCATCACCGGGCCCCCGGGATCACCAACCCCTACCCACGGAGGGGCAACACAACACCTGGCTGCTCCGCATCACCATCCCCGGGACCCCCACACTGAGCAGCGGTGGTGCAATCACCACAACCGTGGGTGGCGTCACGAACTATAGCAATCCCCACACCCAACAAACACCCCCTTTCACTCACGGGCGAGGAGTGTCGCTCGAGACACCCCGGGATCCGGCCCACGGCTCGAGCCACCAGGAGCAACTGCCGGACCCGAGCAGAAGGGGTGAGCGCGGTGTGCTGACACCCTCCTCCCCGCCCGCGACAACTTGGCGTCACGAACAGGATCTTACCGCTCTGCCGTCAGGTAGAGGTGCGCCTTGTTACCGCCGGAGGCATCCGGCAGAAAAATTTCAGAAGCCGCCATCTTTGGCGCGAAAAGTTCCCGCTCGAGCGTCTTCTCGAGCAGTAGAAGCGCGAAGGCCAAAACCCCGCCCCGAGAGAGGAGGGGCCGGAAAGAGCTAAGGGGGACGGGAACAAGATGTCTGCGCCCGACGGAGCCGCTGGAGGAGCGGTGGTCGCAGCCGCAGCGGCACACGCGGATGGGAATGGGCCTGCCCAAGTCCCGGTTGTACCGGCGGGAGGTGCCGCGGCCCCCGCGCTTGCTCAGGTCATGCCGTTTTCCTTGCCCTATGCACCCGGAGCTGCCTGGCTACCGCAGTATGACGGGAAACCGGATGCCCTACAGGCTTTCCGGAAGAAGCTTGACCCGTTGCTAGAGCTGTATCCCCTGACTGATAAGCAACGTGCGGCGATAGTGCTAGGCCAGTTAACCGGTGCGGCGGAGCAGGAAGCGGAGACCTGGGCCGAGGGGGACCGGCTCTCTGTAGCCGCCATCTTCGAGAGGCTACAGACTGCCTTCGAGACCCGGACCGAAGCTGAGCTGAGGATGCAGTTTTACCAGTGCCGGCAACGAGCTGGGGATAGCATCCGGGACTATGCTCTACGTCTGCAGACCGCCCTCCGCACGCTGAAGCGGGTGAACTCTATTAATGAGGCGGATAGCAACAAGATGTTAGTGGAGCAATTTGCGCAGGGGATGAGGTCCCCTGAGGATCGTAAACAACTCCGGCTGTGGGCCCTAGAACACCCTGATGTGGACTTCGCTGTGTTAAAGGAGCGGGCTATTAAAGCACTACAGCCCCTAGCTGCTGAAGTTCTGGAACCCGTCCCGTGGCCCGTCGAGACAGCTCCTGTTATGGCGGCCTCAGCCAAACCAACCTCTGTAATGCCTGCAGCCCCGAGCAGCACCGTCGAAGAGTTGGCCGCCCAGGTCCGTCGCCTGGACGGAGACCTTGCCAAAATCCTTGCTGCACTGCAACCTCTGACCAGATCCCAGCCTCCAGCGCAGATACAGCTCGCTGACAGTCCCGAAGATGTTCCCTGGATGCAGCGGAGAAGCGTTAACAACCCGCGGAGCAGACCTCCAATCTGCTACAAGTGCCGTAAGCCGGGCCATTATTACCGACAGTGCCCGTTAAACGAGCAACCCCTGGGGCCCCGGGCCAATCCTCAGGAGTAGAACACCGTGGCCCCCCGGACTGGCGAGACCGATATGTCGGGGCCCGCCCTATCATCCCCGTGGCTGTGGACGGCATACCAGTGATGGCTCTCTTGGACACTGGATCACAGGTAACTACCATACCGTACACGTTGTATCAGCAGTATTGGGCCACAGACGAGCTGGCGCCTCCAGACCCTAGTATAAATTTGATTGCCGCTAATGGACTTCCATTGACCCAGGTGGGGTATAAAGAAGTGGCTATGACAGTGGGGCAAGCTGAACTGCAACATCAGGGCATGATTGTGATCATGAATGAACCCAGTGATCATAACCCGAAAATAGTGCTGGGAACCAATGTGATGGAACACTGCATGGCTGATGTGTTGAACCTTTTGCAACGGCTAGCCGCCACGGCGGCGGGGAGCCGGCAGAGGGCTGTGCAGCGTGAGATCCGCGCCCTGATGTACCGCCAGCATGTAAGCTCAACTGGAGGGGAGATTGGTGGAGTGCGAGTGATGGATGTTGCTCCATTGACTGTGCCCCCTAGGAGTGAGATGATGATCTGGTGTAGGGCAGCAGTAGGGCCTCAGGGGCGTGACTACCCTGCGATGATGGAGCCCATGCCTTCCGAGCACTGGCCCACTGTAGTGGCCGCCCGAGGGGTGGTAGATGTGAAGAAAGGGAGAGTGCCTGTGAGAGTGTTGAACTGTGGGGAGGAAGAAGTCAGGCTCCCCCGGTACGCCACCATTGCCAAACTGCTCACCCTGGACCCTCACACTATCCAGGAAGCCCGTCCATCCACACTCCCACCTACCACCAGCACTTCCCCACCCCAGGGGGACACCAAAGAGTGGCACCAACAGCTACATGTGGGCACTGATGATACCCCTACACATCACAGGGCAGGGGTACACAGGGTAGTGCAGGAGTACGAACAGGTTTTCAGTAAGCACCCCCTAGACTTTGGGCAGATCAAGGGGGTCCAACACCACATTCCCACGGGTGAACATCCCCCTATCAAAGAGAGGTATAGACCTATTCCCCCTGCACATTACCAGTGTGCCAAAGATATGTTGAAGAATATGAAGGAGGCAGGGGTTATTCGGGACAGTTGTAGTCCCTGGGCCGCTCCGTTGGTACTGGTCAAGAAGAAGGATGGTACCATGCGGATGTGTGTGGACTACCGGAAGATCAACCAGATAACCCATAAAGATGCCTATCCATTGCCTCGTATTGAAGAATCTTTGGCTGCACTGAGAACTGCAAACTACTTCTCGACCCTTGACCTCACCAGCGGATACTGGCAAGTGGCCGTGGCCCCCGAGGACCGGGAGAAGACCGCCTTCACCACCCCGATGGGGCTCTGCGAATTCAATAGCATGCCGTTTGGGCTGTGCAATGCCCCCGGGACCTTCCAACGGTTGATGGAGTGCTGTTTGGGACATTTAAACTTCGAGACCGTCCTGCTGTATTTGGATGATGTGATTGTTTATTCCCAGACGTATGAAGCCCATCTGGAGCACCTGGCCGAGGTGTTCGCGTCCCTTGCCAAGTTCGGGATGAAGTTGAAGCCCTCGAAGTGCCATCTGCTGAAACCCAGGGTGCAGTATCTAGGACATGTGGTGAGTGCGGATGGTGTTGCCCCCGACCCTGAGAAGATCACTGCCATCCAGAGCTGGCCGAGACCAACCACAGTAAGGGAAGTAAGGCAGTTCCTGGGTCTGGTAGGGTACTATCGGCGTTTTATAAAGGGGTACACGAAGATGGCTGCCCCCATGCAAGATCTCCTCGTGGGACAGACCAAAGGTGGTAGACCCATTGGAGCCCCACTGTTGTGGGAGGACAAGCATGAGGAGTCCTTTGGCCAGTTGAAGGCGGCCTTGACCGGAGAAGAGGTCTTGGCGTACCCTGACTATGGGCGCCCGTTCATTCTCCACATGGACGCCAGTAACGTGGGGCTAGGAGCGGTCTTGTCCCAGGTCCAGGATGGAAAGGAGAAGGTGATTGCCTACGCCAGCCGAAAACTCCGGCCGACCGAAAGGAACCCTGAGAACTATAGCTCCTTCAAGCTCGAGCTATTGGCGTTGGTGTGGGCTATCACAGAGCGGTTCCGCCACTACCTGGCGGCAGCAAAATTCACCGCGTTTACGGACAACAATCCGTTAACTCACCTGAACACGGCCAAGTTGGGCGCGCTGGAGCAGCGGTGGGTAGCCCGGTTAGCCAACTATGATTTCACCATAAAGTACCGAGCTGGTCGTGTCAACATCAATGCAGATGCACTCTCCCGGATGCCCCATTTGTCAGAAGAGGGGTGTGAGGACGACGACCTCGAGGAGATTGAGCTGCCTGCGTTTCACCAGCCGCCTACTGAGAGGGTACAGGTATGTCAGCAAAGGGTGGATCTGGACCCGCGGCCCAGTCAAGAGTGGCAGGACGCCCAGGACCAAGCGCCGGCTGTCCGCTTTGTCAAGACTCTGGTGGAACAAGGTGCCATGGGAATGGACCCTAGCGCTCCAGCCGAAGCCCAACGCTTGTGGAAAGAACGGAAACGGCTTTACCTACACCAAGGGAGGCTGTACCGTGAGCTGATCAACCCAAAGACCCATGAGAAAATATGCCAGTTGATCGTTCCTCAGGCTGATGTCGCTACTGTACTGCGGGCATACCATGATGGTGCTGGCCACTTCGGGTGGAAGAAGCTGGAGATGCTGTTGAGGGAGCGGTTCTATTGGAGTGGGATGCGTGAATCGGTGGAAGCCTGGTGCCGAGAGTGCGGTCCTTGTACGCTGAGGAGAAAGGACGAGACTAGCCAGAGGGCACCGTTACATCCCATCGTCACCCATCAGCCGCTGGAACTGGTCGCCCTAGACCATGTTAAGCTCACCCCTAGCCGAAGTGGTTACACCTACGCATTGACCATGGTAGACCACTACTCAAGATTTATGGTGGTAGTCCCCGTCAAGGACCTGACTGGTCGAACTGCTGCTCGTGCGTTCCAGGCTTATTTTTGCCGACCTCATGGGTATCCCGAGAAGGTGCTGACTGACCAAGGCCCGGCTTTCGAAGCAGAGATGTTTCACGAATTCTGCCAGTTGTACGGCTGCAAGAAGATCCGGACCACTCCGTACCACGCCCAAACCAACGGCATGTGCGAGAAAATGAATCACTTGGTCCTGGGGCTCCTCAAGACGCTACCGCTGGAAGAACGGAACATGTGGCCGGAAAAGTTACCCGACTTGGTCGACATGTACAATAATATCCCAACCAGCTCGACAAAGTGCACCCCAGCGTATCTGATGAGGGCTCGGCCTGGCCGCCTGCCGGTGGATCTGGAGATGGGGTTGGAAGCTCCGGAAGCACTCCCTTCGACGGCAGAGTGGGAGAGTCGGAGGAGGGCCCAGTACCGGCAAATCCAGGAGTATGTAGAGAAAAACCTCAGTCGAAGTCGAGAACAGCAAGAGCACCGGTTCAACCAGAAGGCGCCTGCAGGTCCTTTCCAGCCAGGAGATGTGGTGCTGAAACGGAAGAGAAAAGCCCACAAACTGGATGACCAGTGGGAGCAAGTCCCTTACGTCGTACAACCCACCGAGTGGGACAATGGGAAAACCTACCAGATCAGTCGTGACCAAGGGGGCACCCTGGCCACAGTTTCTCGGGACCATCTAAAAAAATGCCCCCCAGTATTGAAAGCAGAAGCTGAAGTACCGGTTTCTCCACCAGTGGAAAAGGCAGCAGAGGTAATCCACACTGTAATGGGTGACTTCCCAGCAAACTGGCCTACACAGAACGGCGCGGTGATACTTCCAGTGATACTGTTCCCACAACCCGTGGATGAAGAAGTAGTGGAAGCGGTTAACCGTGAGCCAGAACCCGTGCCAGTGCCCAGGGATGAACCTGTACCCAGCCCCCCTGCACCTCCGCCTGCTCCACACTATAGCCGGGAGGAGGAACCGATTGTTCCCTCTACCCCACTGTCTAGTACCACTGACACCGGGCCCCGAAGGTCCACCCGTTCCAACCTAGGTAGACCCCCACTTAGGTACAGGGAGACCATTCTATGAATGAAAGGGGTCCGCAAATGTAAAAGAGTGTTGTGTGTTTGTTTGTTAAGTTTGAAAGTTTGAAATGATGAAAATGAAAATGACCGAGTACTTTACCTGATTCACCGTGTGATTAGCAACCGGCTGGAGCCGGCACCGTTGTCCCCGTGGGGACCGTTTAAGTTTATTTGCATGGGAACTATCCATGGACAAGCCCGTGAACTCTGCAGGGCACCACAAACGTTAAGTGGCTTGTAAATATGTTGGGTACCGTTACCGTTTCCGCAATGCCGCCTCCGGAGAGGCAGGTTGGAGGGAGGGCCCTGAGCAGAGCAGGCCAGGGCCCAGCCACCAAAGGAACCGGTGGCCACCCCTGGAGGGGAAGGACAGATCCCGCTCGGGTAACTTGTGCTGGACTGTGGGTCAAGGGGTGCTGCCTGGGTTTTAGGGGCAGCATCAGGGCCAGGTTGCTTGGGTGGGGGAGAGCGGAAACCGTGACCGTATACCGTTGCAACGTTTAAGAAAATGTGCCTCCCGTTTGGGAAGAGTTTTATGATTAAAAATGTTATTGATGTTTGATTAACCCTTGTTATCCCCTTTTACAGAAAAATAAAACCGGTATAGGACGGCAGCCCGCGGACGGTCTGCATTTTGCTAAGGGGGAATGTGTCGCCCTGGGCAAGCCAGGGGACACAGGTCACAACACCACCACACCCCACACTCCAGGTAGGCACACCTGCTAACCAGAAATCCTTGTTGCCTTGCTCCAGGAGTCGGTTGATGCACACCAGGGGGTGGGCCAGGCGGTTGGCTCCGCCCACCGAGGAGCTCACAACACTGGAGGCAGGAAGAAACCAGGCAGTTAGAGTCCAGGGAGAGTCGAGTGAGGGAGGAGGAAGTGGAAGGAGTGAGGAGTAGCCCAGGCAGGGGCTAGAGTAAACAGAGAAGTGAAAGTGGTGAAAGTAAGGAAAGTAGCAAAGGAGAAGCTAGTAAAGTGACTGAAGAGAAAGAAAGCCTGAGAGCCCAGCTTGGTGTAGGGCCAGAACAGCAAGGTCAGCGACGGCGGTGACTGTTTGGAGGGGGACAGTTTGGAAGTTCCTGGAAGGACCCCGTTGGCTGTGTGCCCGGTGGTCTGGAGCAGTGTTCCGAAGGACAGTCAGCACCAGGGCAGGGGCCTCTCGGACCCCGGCAAGGCTAGGAGTCGCCAGATTTGCCAAATCCGTCAGTGACGGGGACGCAGATCCCCCAACAACCAAGTCCCGATAGACGGCAACAGCCCGACCATTACCGGGGAGACACCGCCACCGCCAAGGCACAAGTTTCCCCAGGGCCAGCGCCTGCGGGCAAAGTGTAGAGCTCCTCCGGCCCAGATTGCAGTCGGGGAGCGGGTAACCGGAGGGAATCCACCGCTACCATCAGACAACATAGGTGCAAGGAAGAGAAACGTCACCGTTACCTACCGGGAGTGCAGGTGCAGCCGTCTGTGGGACCGTCCTACCAGCCGCTGGTTTACCGTACAAACTGTGTCCGTGTGTCAGGCTGAGTGAGTACCATAGTGCCGCAAGGCACAGTGCTGCCCCCGCGCCCCTGCGCACTCCAGGCCCTACGCTTCACATCTCATCACCGGGCCCCCGGGATCACCAACCCCTACCCACGGAGGGGCAACACAACACCTGGCTGCTCCGCATCACCATCCCCGGGACCCCCACACTGAGCAGCGGTGGTGCAATCACCACAACCGTGGGTGGCGTCACGAACTATAGCAATCCCCACACCCAACAAACACCCCCTTTCACTCACGGGCGAGGAGTGTCGCTCGAGACACCCCGGGATCCGGCCCACGGCTCGAGCCACCAGGAGCAACTGCCGGACCCGAGCAGAAGGGGTGAGCGCGGTGTGCTGACACCCTCCTCCCCGCCCGCGACAACTTGGCGTCACGAACAGGATCTTACCGCTCTGCCGTCAGGTAGAGGTGCGCCTTGTTACCGCCGGAGGCATCCGGCAGAAAAATTTCAGAAGCCGCCATCTTTGGCGCGAAAAGTTCCCGCTCGAGCGTCTTCTCGAGCAGTAGAAGCGCGAAGGCCAAAACCCCGCCCCGAGAGAGGAGGGGCCGGAAAGAGCTAAGGGGGACGGGAACAAGATGTCTGCGCCCGACGGAGCCGCTGGAGGAGCGGTGGTCGCAGCCGCAGCGGCACACGCGGATGGGAATGGGCCTGCCCAAGTCCCGGTTGTACCGGCGGGAGGTGCCGCGGCCCCCGCGCTTGCTCAGGTCATGCCGTTTTCCTTGCCCTATGCACCCGGAGCTGCCTGGCTACCGCAGTATGACGGGAAACCGGATGCCCTACAGGCTTTCCGGAAGAAGCTTGACCCGTTGCTAGAGCTGTATCCCCTGACTGATAAGCAACGTGCGGCGATAGTGCTAGGCCAGTTAACCGGTGCGGCGGAGCAGGAAGCGGAGACCTGGGCCGAGGGGGACCGGCTCTCTGTAGCCGCCATCTTCGAGAGGCTACAGACTGCCTTCGAGACCCGGACCGAAGCTGAGCTGAGGATGCAGTTTTACCAGTGCCGGCAACGAGCTGGGGATAGCATCCGGGACTATGCTCTACGTCTGCAGACCGCCCTCCGCACGCTGAAGCGGGTGAACTCTATTAATGAGGCGGATAGCAACAAGATGTTAGTGGAGCAATTTGCGCAGGGGATGAGGTCCCCTGAGGATCGTAAACAACTCCGGCTGTGGGCCCTAGAACACCCTGATGTGGACTTCGCTGTGTTAAAGGAGCGGGCTATTAAAGCACTACAGCCCCTAGCTGCTGAAGTTCTGGAACCCGTCCCGTGGCCCGTCGAGACAGCTCCTGTTATGGCGGCCTCAGCCAAACCAACCTCTGTAATGCCTGCAGCCCCGAGCAGCACCGTCGAAGAGTTGGCCGCCCAGGTCCGTCGCCTGGACGGAGACCTTGCCAAAATCCTTGCTGCACTGCAACCTCTGACCAGATCCCAGCCTCCAGCGCAGATACAGCTCGCTGACAGTCCCGAAGATGTTCCCTGGATGCAGCGGAGAAGCGTTAACAACCCGCGGAGCAGACCTCCAATCTGCTACAAGTGCCGTAAGCCGGGCCATTATTACCGACAGTGCCCGTTAAACGAGCAACCCCTGGGGCCCCGGGCCAATCCTCAGGAGTAGAACACCGTGGCCCCCCGGACTGGCGAGACCGATATGTCGGGGCCCGCCCTATCATCCCCGTGGCTGTGGACGGCATACCAGTGATGGCTCTCTTGGACACTGGATCACAGGTAACTACCATACCGTACACGTTGTATCAGCAGTATTGGGCCACAGACGAGCTGGCGCCTCCAGACCCTAGTATAAATTTGATTGCCGCTAATGGACTTCCATTGACCCAGGTGGGGTATAAAGAAGTGGCTATGACAGTGGGGCAAGCTGAACTGCAACATCAGGGCATGATTGTGATCATGAATGAACCCAGTGATCATAACCCGAAAATAGTGCTGGGAACCAATGTGATGGAACACTGCATGGCTGATGTGTTGAACCTTTTGCAACGGCTAGCCGCCACGGCGGCGGGGAGCCGGCAGAGGGCTGTGCAGCGTGAGATCCGCGCCCTGATGTACCGCCAGCATGTAAGCTCAACTGGAGGGGAGATTGGTGGAGTGCGAGTGATGGATGTTGCTCCATTGACTGTGCCCCCTAGGAGTGAGATGATGATCTGGTGTAGGGCAGCAGTAGGGCCTCAGGGGCGTGACTACCCTGCGATGATGGAGCCCATGCCTTCCGAGCACTGGCCCACTGTAGTGGCCGCCCGAGGGGTGGTAGATGTGAAGAAAGGGAGAGTGCCTGTGAGAGTGTTGAACTGTGGGGAGGAAGAAGTCAGGCTCCCCCGGTACGCCACCATTGCCAAACTGCTCACCCTGGACCCTCACACTATCCAGGAAGCCCGTCCATCCACACTCCCACCTACCACCAGCACTTCCCCACCCCAGGGGGACACCAAAGAGTGGCACCAACAGCTACATGTGGGCACTGATGATACCCCTACACATCACAGGGCAGGGGTACACAGGGTAGTGCAGGAGTACGAACAGGTTTTCAGTAAGCACCCCCTAGACTTTGGGCAGATCAAGGGGGTCCAACACCACATTCCCACGGGTGAACATCCCCCTATCAAAGAGAGGTATAGACCTATTCCCCCTGCACATTACCAGTGTGCCAAAGATATGTTGAAGAATATGAAGGAGGCAGGGGTTATTCGGGACAGTTGTAGTCCCTGGGCCGCTCCGTTGGTACTGGTCAAGAAGAAGGATGGTACCATGCGGATGTGTGTGGACTACCGGAAGATCAACCAGATAACCCATAAAGATGCCTATCCATTGCCTCGTATTGAAGAATCTTTGGCTGCACTGAGAACTGCAAACTACTTCTCGACCCTTGACCTCACCAGCGGATACTGGCAAGTGGCCGTGGCCCCCGAGGACCGGGAGAAGACCGCCTTCACCACCCCGATGGGGCTCTGCGAATTCAATAGCATGCCGTTTGGGCTGTGCAATGCCCCCGGGACCTTCCAACGGTTGATGGAGTGCTGTTTGGGACAATTAAAGTTCGAGACCGTCCTGCTGTATTTGGATGATGTGATTGTTTATTCCCAGACGTATGAAGCCCATCTGGAGCACCTGGCCGAGGTGTTCGCGTCCCTTGCCAAGTTCGGGATGAAGTTGAAGCCCTCGAAGTGCCATCTGCTGAAACCCAGGGTGCAGTATCTAGGACATGTGGTGAGTGCGGATGGTGTTGCCCCCGACCCTGAGAAGATCACTGCCATCCAGAGCTGGCTGAGACCAACCACAGTAAGGGAAGTAAGGCAGTTCCTGGGTCTGGTAGGGTACTATCGGCGTTTTATAAAGGGGTACACGAAGATGGCTGCCCCCATGCAAGATCTCCTCGTGGGACAGACCAAAGGTGGTAGACCCATTGGAGCCCCACTGTTGTGGGAGGACAAGCATGAGGAGTCCTTTGGCCAGTTGAAGGCGGCCTTGACCGGAGAAGAGGTCTTGGCGTACCCTGACTATGGGCGCCCGTTCATTCTCCACACGGACACCAGTAACGTGGGGCTAGGAGCGGTCTTGTCCCAGGTCCAGGATGGAAAGGAGAAGGTGATTGCCTACGCCAGCCGAAAACTCCGGCCGACCGAAAGGAACCCTGAGAACTATAGCTCCTTCAAGCTCGAGCTATTGGCGTTGGTGTGGGCTATCACAGAGCGGTTCCGCCACTACCTGGCGGCAGCAAAATTCACCGCGTTTACGGACAACAATCCGTTAACTCACCTGAACACGGCCAAGTTGGGCGCGCTGGAGCAGCGGTGGGTAGCCCGGTTAGCCAACTATGATTTCACCATAAAGTACCGAGCTGGTCGTGTCAACATCAATGCAGATGCACTCTCCCGGATGCCCCATTTGTCAGAAGAGGGGTGTGAGGACGACGACCTCGAGGAGATTGAGCTGCCTGCGTTTCACCAGCCGCCTACTGAGAGGGTACAGGTATGTCAGCAAAGGGTGGATCTGGACCCGCGGCCCAGTCAAGAGTGGCAGGACGCACAGGACCAAGCGCCGGCTGTCCGCTTTGTCAAGACTCTGGTGGAACAAGGCGCCATGGGAATGGACCCTAGCGCTCCAGCCGAAGCCCAACGCTTGTGGAAAGAACGGAAACGGCTTTACCTACACCAAGGGAGGCTGTACCGTGAGCTGATCAACCCAAAGACCCATGAGAAAATATGCCAGTTGATCGTTCCTCAGGCTGATGTCGCTACTGTACTGCGGGCATACCATGATGGTGCTGGCCACTTCGGGTGGAAGAAGCTGGAGATGCTGTTGAGGGAGCGGTTCTATTGGAGTGGGATGCGTGAATCGGTGGAAGCCTGGTGCCGAGAGTGCGGTCCTTGTACGCTGAGGAGAAAGGACGAGACTAGCCAGAGGGCACCGTTACATCCCATCGTCACCCATCAGCCGCTGGAACTGGTCGCCCTAGACCATGTTAAGCTCACCCCTAGCCGAAGTGGTTACACCTACGCATTGACCATGGTAGACCACTACTCAAGATTTATGGTGGTAGTCCCCGTCAAGGACCTGACTGGTCGAACTGCTGCTCGTGCGTTCCAGGCTTATTTTTGCCGACCTCATGGGTATCCCGAGAAGGTGCTGACTGACCAAGGCCCGGCTTTCGAAGCAGAGGTGTTTCACGAATTCTGCCAGTTGTACGGCTGCAAGAAGATCCGGACCACTCCGTACCACGCCCAAACCAACGGCATGTGCGAGAAAATGAATCACTTGGTCCTGGGGCTCCTCAAGACGCTACCGCTGGAAGAACGGAACATGTGGCCGGAAAAGTTACCCGACTTGGTCGACATGTACAATAATATCCCAACCAGCTCGACAAAGTGCACCCCAGCGTATCTGATGAGGGCTCGGCCTGGCCGCCTGCCGGTGGATCTGGAGATGGGGTTGGAAGCTCCGGAAGCACTCCCTTCGACGGCAGAGTGGGAGAGTCGGAGGAGGGCCCAGTACCGGCAAATCCAGGAGTATGTAGAGAAAAACCTCAGTCGAAGTCGAGAACAGCAAGAGCACCGGTTCAACCAGAAGGCGCCTGCAGGTCCTTTCCAGCCAGGAGATGTGGTGCTGAAACGGAAGAGAAAAGCCCACAAACTGGATGACCAGTGGGAGCAAGTCCCTTACGTCGTACAACCCACCGAGTGGGACAATAGGAAAACCTACCAGATCAGTCGTGACCAAGGGGGCACCCTGGCCACAGTTTCTCGGGACCATCTAAAAAAATGCCCCCCAGTATTGAAAGCAGAAGCTGAAGTACCGGTTTCTCCACCAGTGGAAAAGGCAGCAGAGGTAATCCACACTGTAATGGGTGACTTCCCAGCAAACTGGCCTACACAGAACGGCGCGGTGATACTTCCAGTGATACTGTTCCCACAACCCGTGGATGAAGAAGTAGTGGAAGCGGTTAACCGTGAGCCAGAACCCGTGCCAGTGCCCAGGGATGAACCTGTACCCAGCCCCCCTGCACCTCCGCCTGCTCCACACTATAGCCGGGAGGAGGAACCGATTGTTCCCTCTACCCCACTGTCTAGTACCACTGACACCGGGCCCCGAAGGTCCACCCGTTCCAACCTATGTAGACCCCCACTTAGGTACAGGGAGACCGTTCTATGAATGAAAGGGGTCCGCAAATGTAAAAGAGTGTTGTGTGTTTGTTTGTTAAGTTTGAAAGTTTGAAATGATGAAAATGAAAATGACCGAGTACTTTACCTGATTCACCGTGTGATTAGCAACCGGCTGGAGCCGGCACCGTTGTCCCCGTGGGGACCGTTTAAGTTTATTTGCATGGGAACTAGCCATGGACAAGCCCGTGAACTCTGCAGGGCACCACAAACGTTAAGTGGCTTGTAAATATGTTGGGTACCGTTACCGTTTCCGCAATGCCGCCTCCGGAGAGGCAGGTTGGAGGGAGGGCCCTGAGCAGAGCAGGCCAGGGCCCAGCCACCAAAGGAACCGGTGGCCACCCTCTGGAGGGGAAGGACAGATCCCGCTCGGGTAACTTGTGCTGGACTGTGGGTCAAGGGGTGCTGCCTGGGTTTTAGGGGCAGCATCAGGGCCAGGTTGCTTGGGTGGGGGAGAGCGGAAACCGTGACCGTATACCGTTGCAACGTTTAAGAAAATGTGCCTCCCGTTTGGGAAGAGTTTTATGATTAAAAATGTTATTGATGTTTGATTAACCCTTGTTATCCCCTTTTACAGAAAAATAAAACCGGTATAGGACGGCAGCCCGCGGACGGTCTGCATTTTGCTAAGGGGGAATGTGTCGCCCTGGGCAAGCCAGGGGACACAGGTCACAACACCACCACACCCCACACTCCAGGTAGGCACACCTGCTAACCAGAAATCCTTGTTGCCTTGCTCCAGGAGTCGGTTGATGCACACCAGGGAGTGGGCCAGGCGGTTGGCTCCGCCCACCGAGGAGCTCACAACACTGGAGGCAGGAAGAAACCAGGCAGTTAGAGTCCAGGGAGAGTCGAGTGAGGGAGGAGGAAGTGGAAGGAGTGAGGAGTAGCCCAGGCAGGGGCTAGAGTAAACAGAGAAGTGAAAGTGGTGAAAGTAAGGAAAGTAGCAAAGGAGAAGCTAGTAAAGTGACTGAAGAGAAAGAAAGCCTGAGAGCCCAGCTTGGTGTAGGGCCAGAACAGCAAGGTCAGCGACGGCGGTGACTGTTTGGAGGGGGACAGTTTGGAAGTTCCTGGAAGGACCCCGTTGGCTGTGTGCCCGGTGGTCTGGAGCAGTGTTCCGAAGGACAGTCAGCACCAGGGCAGGGGCCTCTCGGACCCCGGCAAGGCTAGGAGTCGCCAGATTTGCCAAATCCGTCAGTGACGGGGACGCAGATCCCCCAACAACCAAGTCCCGATAGACGGCAACAGCCCGACCATTACCGGGGAGACACCGCCACCGCCAAGGCACAAGTTTCCCCAGGGCCAGCGCCTGTGGGCAAAGTGTAGAGCTCCTCCGGCCCAGATTGCAGTCGGGGAGCGGGTAACCGGAGGGAATCCACCGCTACCATCAGACAACATAGGTGCAAGGAAGAGAAACGTCACCGTTACCTACCGGGAGTGCAGGTGCAGCCGTCTGTGGGACCGTCCTACCAGCCGCTGGTTTACCGTACAAACTGTGTCCGTGTGTCAGGCTGAGTGAGTACCATAGTGCCGCAAGGCACAGCGCTGCCCCCGCGCCCCTGCGCACTCCAGGCCCTACGCTTCACATCTCATCACCGGGCCCCCGGGATCACCAACCCCTACCCACGGAGGGGCAACACAACACCTGGCTGCTCCGCATCACCATCCCCGGGACCCCCACACTGAGCAGCGGTGGTGCAATCACCACAACCGTGGGTGGCGTCACGAACTATAGCAATCCCCACACCCAACAAACACCCCCTTTCACTCACGGGCGAGGAGTGTCGCTCGAGACACCCCGGGATCCGGCCCACGGCTCGAGCCACCAGGAGCAACTGCCGGACCCGAGCAGAAGGGGTGAGCGCGGTGTGCTGACACCCTCCTCCCCGCCCGCGACAACTGCTTACCCCATCACCGGGCCCCGGGACAACCAACCCCCTACCCACGGAGGGGAGAAATAACATCTAGCTGCTCCATACCATCGCTCCCGGGATCCCCGTCCAAAGCAGCGGTGGTGTCCACACAATCACCACAACCGTGGGTGGCGTCACGGACAATTTCCCTTACCAAATCCCCTTTTACTGTGGAGCCTGGGATCACAGACCGGGTCACGCCACCGTGATACCCACAGAAGTGACTCTGTGGCCCGGATCTGAGTAACCCCTGATCCCCGGGCGACACACTGTGAATGTGATCACCAAAAAATATATAACCCTTTAAAACACAATTTTTTATTAATGACTATTAAAATCCACAACCCTTGTGCAAATATAAAAGGGAAAAAGAAAGGGAGGAAGGTAAGATACTCACCCTATCCAATAAACCTCCCTCCTGTCCACTACCTACCGCGGGGGTCGGCACCCTGATAACTACGAAAAATGGCGCCCCCACTCGGCGGTGGCTGACCCTATGGAGACCCTAAATAGACCCTCAATGTAGTGGTGAATGATAGACAGAGTCCAGGGTTATGGGTAGGGTACATTCAACCTTAGTGGACAGATAAGCTGGAACAACCGCACATGACCCAGGATCAGACTAACCTCAAAATATTACTGGTAGCTCTGGGGTATTGGTTTGAACCAAAGACATCCGATACAATGGATGTATAACTATATAGCCCCAGGGACCAGGAGTATCAACAATTTTTAGAGATACATACAATAGATACTCAAAAAGACTACTTGATATGCATATAAAATAAAGTGCATGAGATAGTGCATAGTGCAATACAATGTGCAAAAATATGAACAGGACCTGGCTTCAAATATTAACTGATACGCCCAGTCAGACTGCTCATATAAATCATAAAGTGTCAATGCATATAAAGTGCAAATGCATAACAATAGTCAACCAAGTAAGGTCATCCAATTTGATTATAAAAAGGTAGTCAAACACTTATCGTGCAAGGGGTCATGTGCGTGTCCCAGAAATGCCCCGGATTCGCCTCAAAGGAGGTTCCCTTTAACTCTCTCTAACAGACTGCACACCACTTCCTCTTGCCTTTTCCAACTGCCACTTTGGCCCCTCCCCCTCACTGGGTCTCTCCCTTAGGTTGGGTGGCTACTATCCAATCAGTGCCCTCCCCTTTTACCTGTTACTAGGCAGTCTCCCAGGTTAGTGTTGGGGTTGTGTGTGTGGCCTGAAGGTGCTGGTGTGTTTACTATGGCACGGATATTCCGGGGTTTGGATTTCCACGGTTACATTTGTGGCACCTGGTACCTCAGGGGTGCTACAATTTAAAAATTAAAATAATATGAATACAATAGGTATCACATTACAGAGTGTGCCTTTATCAGAATATTTCCAGTCTGTGGATTAAAGTCACATTACCAAACACAACCCGAGCATAACGTGTCAATCAGAAGCCATTGTTCTTCATTTCAATCAATGATGTGATGAATGGCCCCGTTAAGGTTTTGTGAGCAGCGCTTCCCCCACACGTGGATTCCGCTAACCATAATAAGCCATTTTCTTATTTGAATCATCGTATTCTAGTTGATCTGGTCTCTCCCCGTAAAGCTTTAAGTGGATAATTAGCCATTTCCCGTTAGAGACATTGTACTGACAAAGGCTCAGATCAATCTCACAGAGAGACAGGATCTCTAGATTACCCTGTTTACATTCGTGTTGGCATCCATTACATCAGGTTTACCCATTTTGTGCAGTCGGCTACACTAGAGACCCCATGAGGAACTCTGTGGGGGCTTCATACTGTGGGGAAATCTGTGTGGGAAGGGAGAAATATACACAGGAACATCATACTGTGTGCTGAGGGGGCATAATATTGTGTGTGGGGAGACTGCATCATACTCTGCAATGATTTGACAATGGAGCATCATATTGTGTGTGGGGGATATAATACTGTATGTAGGGGATGTAGTAGGGGACATCATACTGTGTGGGGGGGGCATGTACTGTGGAAACATAATGTAGGGGAAACTATGGGGGCAGTATACTGTGATATAATGTGTGGGGTGGCATCATAATCCGTGGAGGGATATAATGTTTGACATACTGAGGGAGCAGGGGAGTGTACTAAGGGAGCAGGAGCATCCTACTGTGTGAAGGCAACACTGTAAGGACACCATACTGTGCATTTATGGACACTGTAGGGACATCATACCATGTGGAGGGAATACTGTAAGAACATCATACCGTGTGTGGGGACACTGTAGCGACACCAAACCGTGTGTGGGGACACTGTAGGGATACCATACTGTGTGTGCGAACACTGTAGGGATATCATATCGTGTGTGGGGATCACTATAGCGACACTATGCCCTGTGTAGGAAACACTGTAGGGACATCATAATGTGTGTGAGGAGACTGTAGGGACATCATACTGTGCATAGGGGCACTGTAGGGACATCATATGGTGGGTCGAGCACACTATAGGAACACGGTACCATGTGTAAAGGCTGCTTTACACCAGACAATCTATCGTGCGATAGATCGTCGGGGTCACGGTTTTTGTAACGCACATCCGGCATCGCTGGCGATGCCGGCCTGTGTGACACCTCCTAGCGACGCAGTATCGCTCACAAATCGTGAGTCGTGTACTGCTCGCTAGGTTCCATAATATCGTTTAATTTAGTTGTTCATCGTTTCCGGGGTAGCACACGTCGCTCCGTGTGACACCCCGGGAACGATGAACAGCAGCTCACCTGCGTCACGTGGCCGCCGCCGGCTATGTGAAGAAAGGAGGTGGGCGGGATGTTTACATCCCGCTCATCTCCGCCCCTCTGCTTCCATTGGCCGGCGGCCGTGTGACGTCGCTGTGACGCCGAACGACCCTCCCACTCCAGGAAGTGGACGTTCGCCACCCACAGCGTGGTCGCACGAGAGGTAAGTATGTGTGACGGGGGTTACTGACTTTGTGCGACACGGGCAGTGATTTGCCCGTGACGCAAAAAGGATGGGGGCGGGTACGATCGATTGTGAAATTGCACAATCAATCGTACCGTGTAAAGCAGCCTTAAGGGACACTATAGGAACACAATACCATGTGTAAGGAACACTGTAGAGACACAATACTGTGCATAGGGAACACTGTAGGGACATTATACTGTGCATGGGGCACTGTAGGGATCTCATACTGTTGGTGAGGGCACTGTAGGGACATCATACCAAGTGTAGATCTTTATAATGTTTGTAGGGAGAATGAAGGGACATTATACTGTGTATGGGGACACTGTAGGGACATCAGAATGTGTGGAACACTATAGGAACATCAGAATATGTGTGGGAGACACTATAGGGACATCATAATGTATGTGGGGGACACTATAGGGATATCATACTGTATGTGGGGGACACTATAGGGACATCATACTGTGTGTGGTGGCGCTGTAGGGATATCATACTGTATGTGGGGGCACTGTAAGGATATGACACTGTGTTGGGAGTGTGAAGCCCCGCAAGTATTGTGTCGGTGCATTACCTTCAGGGACTCCACGCAGCTGGATCCTGTCACAGGTAGGAAATCTTCTATCTAGGATTGTCGTGACGCCACTCTCAGAATTGCGGTCAGTGGGGACCGCCACTGCAGATTAAGGGACGCCTGGGGCTGATGGTGGGTGCAGTCAGTTGTAATAGCCTCCTGAGAGTGAGGCAAGCCCCAGGGCCCTGTGTAAGTGTGTGGAACTACAAGTCGCAGAATGACTCACACGCACAAGCAGGATGTCTTTCAGGGGTTTTACTCACTGATGGTGGCAGGGTGAGTAACCCGGGCGTAGCTGGGATGAACCAGGCTGGAACCAGGTGTCCTTTAGGCTGACTGATGAGGGTGGCTACCGACTCGCCTTCCTTAGCCCTTTACGTTTTGGGGTAACCCCGACTTTTAGTCCCTATGGGGGTCACCCAGGGAAGTTGCTGGCGCCTCTCTCCCCTTCTTTTTGGCCCGTTTGCTTGTAGCCTGGACCAGGACACTCCGGCTGCTTGCCTCCTGTGAACTATGGGCCCTAACTGTGGCTACGTGGCTGCGGACTCTGTAGTGTTGTCTTGGGGGTGTAAAGTGCCCCCTCATGCAGGTTTGGCAAAGGAAAGGTGAATCTATCCCTGCACTGGGACCTGCTACCCGTTTGGGCCTGGTTCTCCCTGACAGTCTCCTTACTTTCCACTCCGTTGCTCTCTCTTTAGCTGTGTGTGGATTTCGGGTAGCACTCCCAGGTGACCGTTCTCCCCCGTCGGTAGTCACTGCGCGGACGCTGTTAGACTGCCACAGCTCCAGGGTCTGCTCCTCACGTCTGCTTTCCCTGAGCTGCACACTAAACCGGCTCACTCGTGGGACCTGCACTGCTGCTCCTGTCTGAGCTCCACTTCCATGCTCCTCACTCCTCCACACTCTGCTTCAGACTGCCCCTCTCCTCCTCCTTCCTCTTTTCCCTTTTGTGCCTGCCTACGCCACCTAGCAACCAGGCTCTCTACCACACCCCTTGAGTGGAGATGGAGGCTTCGCTCAGGCTTCGCCCCCTCCTGGGATCCCCAGGGGTCCTCTCAAAGGTACATGTGTGAGACCTGATCACTATGCGCCTGTGTAGTCACACCTCGGTCAGCCTTCTGGATTACCTGTGTTGTACTGTCCCCAGCATGGGTGCAGTACTCAGTGGTGCCTGACCAGGTCAGGGGCGCCACAGGAGCACAGTAGGGACATAATACTGTGTGTAGGGGCACTGTAGGGTCATCATACTGTGTGTGGGGGACACTATAGGAACATTAAACTATTGTTTGGGGCACTGTAGGGACATCATACTGTGTGTAGGGGCACTGTAGGGACATCATACTGTGGGTGTGGGAGGCAATGTGGAAACATCATACTCTGGGGAGGAGGAACATGAAAGTGACACTGTACTATGTAGGAACAGTACGAAGCTTCACTAGGAGAATATTTTTGTGTGGGAGTATATAAAGGACTGGGGAAGGTTAGATAAGGTTAGATTCCGAAGGACGCTATACACTATGTGTTTCCTAACTTTTAGGCTGTGCGCCCACAGTGAGTTTTTGATCCTCTGTATTCTTGCTGTGCTTTTTCTTTATGCAGTGTACATTCACCTGTGGTCCATGTTTTAAATCCACAACTAAATATGCTCCTGGTATTCATAAAATTATAACGGGAGGCATAATCACCTCCTGTTACTCCCATAGATTGGTAGGCTCCAGAACCAACAACTGCATAGTCCAGGTGTCACAGGATGGCTGAAGCCTATGACTAGCTGCAGCGGTCAGGTGACTGGAACAATCAATCAATGGAACGGTGGAGCCGGGGTGATCGGAGGGAAGGATTTCTTCATTTGTTATTTTATTACAACCTATGTCTACAAAAATAAAAAATCTTGACAAACAGCCGTTTGATAAAATGAAAAGAATAATTGATCAAAAATAAAATATTAATAAAAAAATATTAAACACAAACCAATATTTTTTTATTTTTTTTTTATTTTGCTGTGTTGCCCTCACTATGTCATCCATGTAGGATCTAATTTTTTTTTTTTTTTTAAATGCAAATAAAAATAACAAAATTGGAAAAATATCCATAAACATAACTGATGTAATCACAGCAAAGCATATAGTAAATAATGTAATGTTATTTTATGGCAAAAGTATTTAAAAAAAAAATGGCAGAATTGCTCTGCCCCTTTAAAAAAAAAAAAAAGTCACTATTGGCTATAAATTTACAGAGTTAAAAGTTAAGTATCCAGTTAATTGCACTGATAAAAACTATAATCTGCTGGAGAAATTACCCAGAAATTCTCAGATACACTGACGACCATGTTATCAGCAATTGACTGACGGAGATAATAGTTTAGTAGCAGATATGTTCGGTACTCAGCAGTTAGAAGAAATTAAATTAGCACATTACTAAGAAAAATATCTCTTGGCCATACCCATCTATGGTCTATATAATGCATCTAACTATACAGTAACCTATTTATTGCGTTATACAGAGATCATCATTATCCCAATTTTTCCCTTACAATAAATGCCCTTTCTCAGAAACACTAAACAGCCAATTTTATAGGATGTCAAACATATCTAAATTTTTGGGGCAGAAACCTGGAGTACCCGCTAGAAACCCCCATAAATACAGGTAGAACATAAAAGCTGCCGATGTTGATTTACTATTAGCTACAGGTGCCAGAAAATATGTGCCGAATTAATCATCATATTTTTGCTCTCACTAGAGCTCAGTATTTTTGGGACTGGTGCAGAAACCTGGAGTACCCGATAGAAACCCTCATAAATACAGGTAGACCATACAAGCTACAGATGCTGATTTACTATTAGCTACAGGTGCCAGAAAATATTTGCCAAATTCATCATCGTATGTTTGCCCTCATTGGAGCTCACATTACATTCCCTCTCTTTCAAACACTAAATACCCAATATCATAGGAAGTCAAACCTATCTGAATTTGGTGCAGAAAACTGAAGTACTCGATTGAAACCCCCATAAATACAGGTAGAACATACAAGCTGTAGATGTTGATTTACTATTAGCTACAGGTGCCAGAAAATATTTGCCAAATTCATCATCATCACATTTTTGCTCTCACTAGCGCTCACAATAAATTCCCTCTCTTGGAAACACTAAACAGCCAATTTCATAGGACGTCAAACCTATCTGACTTTTTGGAACTGGTGCAGAAAACTGGAGAATCCAATAGAAACCCCCATAAATACAGGTAGACCATACAAGCTGCGGATGCTGATTTACTAAGCTACAGGTGCCAGAAAATGTACCAAATTAATCATCACGATTTTGCCCTCACTGGAGCTCACAATAAATTCCCTCTCTTGGAAACACTATACAGCCAATTTTGTAGGAAGTCAAACAATCTGAATTTTTGGCAGTGGTGCAGAAAACTGGACTACCCAATAGAAACCCTCATAAATATAGGTATACCATACAAGCTACAGATGCTGATTTACTAAGCTACAGGTGCCAGAAAATGTACAAATTTATCATCACGTTTTTGCCCTCACTAGAGCTCACAATAAATTCCCTCTCTTGGAAACACTATACAGCCAAATTTGTAGGGAGTCAAAGCTATCTGAATTAAGAGCTAAAACTGGAGTACCCGATAGAAACCCTCATAAATACAGGTAGAACATACAAGCTGTGGATGTTGATTTACTATTAGCTACAGGTGCCAGAAAATATGTACCAAATGTATCAGCATCATGTTTTTGCCCTAACTAGAGCTCACAAATTCCCTCTCTTTCAAACACTAAATACGCAATTTCATAGGAAATCAAACCTATCTGAATTTTTGGGAGGGGTGCAAAAACTGGAGTATCCAATAGAAACCCCCATAAATACCATAAAGAGGTAGAGGCAGGGGCTACCAAAACGACACCTTGGGGGCACGTTTTTTAGACCAAGGTTATTATCTGAGGAGCCACTCACGTCCGTCCAATCAGACGGACAACCACAGGTCCTGAATTTGTCTTCACGAACTCTCACTCCTGAAGAGATGTGCGTACTGAGCAAAGGCCTCTCGTTTGTGTCCACCTCAGACTTCCAGCTTTTTGATGGCATAAAGGACTTACACCTCTTTGCCAGGAAGCTGAGGTGGCACAAACATTTTGTAAAAGAGGAGAAACGCATGAGTAAGGAGTTGGGAGTGCCTGAGGAACTTCTGGGGGATATACGCTTACTCTACAATCTATCAGACCCCGACCCAAATCTTTGTGGCGAGGGTCAGTTTACATCTCTGAAGAACAAGAGCACCCGTATGCCTCCTAATTTGTTTGACCAGTCTACGATGTCTATTGATGTATTCGTGGAACAGGTCTCTAAGGGCCTGGAAGTGTTGGCCCACAAAAAGAAACGAAAGATGTTTAATTTGAATAAACTGGAGATGACAGCACTACTGACCCTGGAACAGGATCGTTCAATCGTCATAAAGAGCTCTGATAAAGGCGGTAACGTGGTGGTGTTGGATGTTGAGCAATACAAGAGTATTTGTCTTACCATTCTGAAAGACAGTAATAATTACAAGAAACTGTCGAGTAACCCTCTCAATGAGTTCAAATTAGAACTCAAAGAAATATTAACAGAGGGATTACAAGAAAAGCTTATAGACAAGAATGAATTTGATTTCTTATTTCCATCGCATCCAACTCTGGCCACGTTCTACTGCCTTCCAAAGGTCCACAAAGGCCTCACGCCCCTCAAAGGTAGACCTATAGTCTCCGGGGTGGGAGGCCTTTGTCAAAATATCGGTACCTACCTCGATCAGGTTTTAAAACCATTCGTGAGCGCCCTCAATTCCTTCACTCTCGATTCCACAGATTTTCTGAGGAAGATTGAGGGTGTGGAACTTGACGATCAAACCATACTGTGTTCGATTGATGTGGAAGCTCTTTATTCTTCCATTGTACACAGTGATGGATTAAGAGCGGTGGAATACTTCCTGAAGGGATGAGGCTGTCATCTTACCAGACATAACTTGTGGTTGATCAAGCTGCTCCGCTTCTGGCTCACGAGAAATTTCTTTCTCTTTGATGGGTTCTTTTTCCACCAACTCAGAGGCACCGCCATGGGTTGTCCATGTGCGCCCTCTTATGCCAACTTGCTTCTGGGTTGGTGGGAGGAGAACCTTATCTTTGGGGAAGATTCCCCTTTTGATCTGGACAGGATCGTGTTGTGGACCCGCTACATCGACGACGTGTTCGTACTGTGGCGGGGCACAAAGGAGACCTTTTTGCAGTTTGTCTCCGGGATTAACCACAACCCCCTTGGTCTTCATTTCACCGCACAAAGTGAAGAGAAGGAAATTTCTTTTCTGGACATTTTGGTCACCAAGAATGTTGATGGGACTCTGATAACCAGTACCTTCCGTAAACCAACCTCCTCTAATTCGCTCTTGCGCTGGGAGAGTAACCATCCGAGACCCCTCAAGGCTGGCTTTCTGAAGGGTCAGTACTTGAGGGCACGACGGAATTGTTCCAACTCCCTATGTTTCACGAGACAAGCGGAGGACCTACGTAACCACTTTAGAGAGAGGCTATCCTGATCACGTCCTCTCCCAGGCCTTTCAGTCAGCGCAATTGAGAGAGAGAGCCAGCCTCTTAGTTCCCTCTGCCAAAAAGAATGAGATGGCTGAGGGTAAATTCCGGTTTATCTCCACATACACTAATTGTTCTGCGGAGATGCGTCGGATTCTTGAGAGGCACTGGCCCATTTTGCAAATGGACGCGGACATTGGCGATGCAGTCGGAACATATCCCAAATGTACCTATAGAAGGGGCCGCTCTATTGGGGACCGGGTGGTTCATAGCCACTTTGTCCGTCCATGAGAGAATAGTTGGCTACATTCAGATGTCAAGGGTTGTTTTAGATGTAGTGGCTGTATCGCCTGCCCACATATACAGACCGGGAAAACCTTCTCCAGCTCAGTTACAGGGGACTCTTTCCACATTAGAGCCTTTATTAACTGTCGTTCCAGAGGGGTCATCTATAAAGCCAGATGTATCTGTGGCCTCGAGTATGTGGGAAAGACAAGCAGGGAGTTTAGGAGAAGGGTCGGTGAACACCTTAGAGACGTAGCCAACAAAAGAGACACCCCTCTGGCCAAACATATGGAAACCATGCACAATGGGAATGTTTCGGGCCTGACCTTCATGGGTATCGATCTCATCAACTACCCAGTCAGAGGTGGGGATTGAGATCGAAGGATTATCCAACGTGAGTGTAGATGGATTTACACACTTAAAACTCAAACACCATTAGGCCTTAATGAGACTTTGACATTCAGTTGTTTTCTGTGATCATTAGGGCATTATAGGGTCTTGAGGGCTAGCCGCCGTGGAACGGGGGCACCCGGTACCTTATGGTGTTGTTACACTCCGTTGGTAGGTAGGGGAAAGGATAGGGTGTTCTCAGGGATGACTAGTTTATATTCCATCGCCCCTCTGCCTCGCCATGTCTGCGTTCCTTTGCTCCCGTTTTTTTCATAATTTTTTTCATCATTTTTTTCATTATTTTTTCATTTTTTCCATCATTCTTTTCCTTTTTTTGGCAGCTTGACTATATATACTAAAAAAATGCTTTCCCTTGGATATGTCACTCTGTGTTCATTTTCCTGGGTTACTTGTGTCTTTTGTGGGAGACAGCCTTAATCCAATCAATGTGTCCCCTTTGTTTCCTCTCATTACCTATGAGGAATTTTTTGGGACTTTTATTGATTCCAGCAATGACTTATTTCTCAGTATCTATACTCTGAGCTCCATATGACTTATCCCTATTCTTACCCCATACCCCCTCTTCTCCTCCCTCCCCCTCTCGTATCATCTCCCTCCCCCCCGTCCCCTAGTATTTCTCCACTGTCATCAATTTGCGGCTCCCCTTCAGCTGGAGGATGGGCACCTTGGATACTGACAGTTTGGTGTCCATGCTGCTCATCTTTTTATGATATTTGTGATATATTATTAACTTAAACTGATTAGTTCATACAGATCTAACCCACTCTTCTGTCCATCTACGTGGGTGGGCACCTCCGTTTCTGAGGTGATCGCCACCCATCATAAGGTATTGCACCCTTCTTTTGGGGGGTATCATGGTATCCTTGTGGATACCCTCTGACTGTGGGCATTCCCCTACCCCTTGTTTTGGTGGACGTGCGCTCCTGCATAAACAGATGACGCAGGGGTAGGCGTGGCTTTGTGTTCCCATGATAGGAACGGTCGTGATGCGGTCAGTGATGCGGTGATGGGCGGACCCTTGATGACGTCAGCCCAGCTCCATCCGAGGGAGTCACACACGCGTCCAGCTGGATGGCATTCTGAGGCGCCGCCCTGCATGTGATGTTAGCAGGGGCCTGTCCCGCGGTGACGTGAGTGTGTGGGCGTTCAGTTTTACTGAGCGCCGGGTCAAGGGGAGAAGCTCTGTGACGCCGGGATGTGGGCGTGCTGCAGAGCACAGTGATAGGGAGAGAGGTGTGGGCGTCAGCACCCTAGTGGGATAACTGGTGGTTGGATGCTGCTCACCTGTAGCAGCTTGGAGATTGGAGCTAGACTGTAGTGGGCGTTAACCTGCTTGCTCCAGATTGGGTATTACTATGTTATGGCACCTATGGGCGGTACCCAGGCAGCGCCCTCCACTGCTGATGGAGGAATACACCCCTGGGCGGGGCCTTGTATGGGCCACAACGCCCACAGGTTATTTAAGGGCGGCACTTTTAAAGCACTGTGCTGGATGCCATGACCTGACACACCATGCAGGAAGCCCATATGATACTGAAGGTAGGGACATGCTCTCTGTGTTTAAGCTGGGATTTTTTTGTAATCCTCCTTTTTGGTTTGATTCTGACAACGTTCTCTGTCCATTTTTTGCAGCCTTTGTTTCTTGACCACAGTCCCCTGATGACTAAGTAAATTAAGAAACGCGTCGTGAGGTCTCAGAACTTCATTAAGGTCAGATTGTTGCCACTTTGAGGGGTATTGTGAGGCTGAGTCCGCCCCCCCCTCTATAGGACAACAGTTTTATTTCTGTATCATTATAGTGGGACCGGACTAAAGGTTCCGGTAACTATGTTTAATACTGCAGACTAAAGCCCAGTACTATTCTGTGGATCAAAGTGCAGTACATATTGGTGTGCAATTTTGTGTGACACTCGTAATAATCTAGTTGTCGCTTTTACGAGTGTGGTCACGGTGGGGGTATTCCCTTCCGTCTCCGTTTGTCCTATCTCTATAATGTTAGGAGCCTGACTTGTGCCCTAATTATTTTATGGTTGGATTTACAACCAATTCTTGTTGTGTGGTTCTAAATTTTATTACAGGCTATTAAAAGCTACGTTTTAATCGTCACCACCTTTTTCTATACTTTTGCTTGGCTGGCTTATTATTGAATTGGTAAAGCATTGACACGATCTATTTGAATCCCTCTTGGAAACACTAAACAGCTTTCATAGGAAGTCAAAGCTATCTGAATTTGGTGCAGAAAACTGAAGTACACGATTGAAACCCCCATAAATACAGGTAGAAGCTGTGCCGAATTCATCATCATGTTTTTGCCCTCACTAGAGCGCACAATAAATTTCCTCTCTTGGAAACACTAAACAGCCATTTTTGTAGGAAGTCAAAGCTATCTGAATTTTTGGGACTGGTGCAGAAAACTGGAGTTCCTAATAGAAACCCCCATAAATACAGGTAGACCAAATAAGTTACAGATGTTCATTTACTAAGCTGCAGCTGCCAGAAGATATGTGCCGAATTCATCATCATCACGTTTTTGCCCTCACTAGCGCTTACAATAAATTCCCTCTCTTGGAAACACTAAACAGCCATTTTTGTAGGAAATCAAACTATCTAAATTTTTGGGACTGGTGCAGAAAACTGGAGAACCCGATAAAACCCCCCATAAATATAGGTAGAACATACAAGCTGTGGATATTGATTTACTATTAGCTACAGATGCCAGAAAATGTGTCAAATTCATCATCACGTTTTTGCCCTCCATAGAGCACACAATAAATGCCCTCTCTTGGAAACACTAAGCAGCCACTTTTACAGGCAGTCAAACCTATCTGAATTTGGCACAGAAAACTGGAGTACCCTATAGAAACCCCACAAATGCAGGTAGAACATACAAGCTGTGGATGTTGAGGGTGCCAGAAAATATGTGCCAAATTTATCATCATCATCATCATCACATTTTTGCCCTAAAAACACTAAAAAGCCAATTTCATAGGAAGTCCGTCCTCTCTGAATTGTTTTTGGTTTGTGCACTATTTTTGCATTTACAGGTTGGATAATTTTAAGGCATACTGTACTTAATAAAGTAAAGTGATCTTTTAATATAGGGATTTCTTTTTGAGTGTTAATTTAATCCTTAAATTGCAAATCAGCAAAACGAGACTTGTATGCCACACTGTCACAGACGTCTTGTTATGTCACCGCCGGAGTCTGCTCCAGCGACTTCTGCTCCGATGGCCAGGCGACGCCGTGTTCCTGCCGTGGATGGTGCTGGTGATGGGAGAGACGTCGATACCAGCGGGCGCAGGCTCCGATCATCCACTGGGCTGGGTTAGCTTGGGATCTGCAGTACCGCTGGCTGACTGTGGGTGGCATGTGTCTTCCAGCTGAAGTTGCCAGCGTTCATCTACAGCCAATGGGAAGACACCACGCCCTTCTTATTCCCCCCCCCCCGTCACATGATCACTGCCAGATATAGTTCTGATTTTCCTGGCTCCTGTTACGTCCTATTCTGTTGGTGATTCCTGTGTTGACTTCTGCGTGTTTTTGACTACCCTTCTGCCTACTGTTTTTGTACCTTGCTGCCCGACCCGGATCTGACCTCTGCTACGTTTGCTGACTACGTCACTGCCTGCCGATTCTGTCCCTGTTCCGCAATTCCTGGTTTGACCCTGCCTGACTACTACTCTCATCGGACTGCAGCCTTCCACAGGTAGTGATCTCCAGGGTCCTGTGTAATTCCAAATCCCTGTATAGGGGTTAAAGGGTTTCAGGGTTCTGGGGGTCCTACTTGGTGAGTGGCTTCCCTCTAGCCTCCCCTTTACAGCCCATCTGAGTCTGTGGATCCAGGCAGGCGTTACACGTCTTCCGATATTAAATTTGTGACAGCTTTGGGCTCTGAGTCTCACTTAGCTTTGTAAGACTCTGGAAATTAAAGGTGTTTTCCTTTCCTTAGGTGTATTAAGGGTTAATGTCAGTTTTGTTGCCAGCAGCTTTCTAGCAGTCCATGTCAGTTGCTGCCTCTCTGTTGCCACGCCGACCACCTTCAAATAGTGGCAATACCAATCAACCTTTGCTGTTGATAGATTCCATTCTGCCTTGGCCACCTAGGTGGAAGAAGCTCCTGGGGTTCTAACCTTAGCCCATTTGTCTGCTGCCTTGGAGTCTGGCTGCAGCCGGGGAGTTGGTGTTTGTATTCTTTTTTCCCCCTGTTTGTCTTCCTACCCTTCATGTTGTATTAGTGCAGTGATTGCACTAGTGGTCCTCGCAGGTCAGCTCACTAGCTAAGGTTAATCGCAGGGCTTGCTAGGGTTCAAGGTATCCGGCTTGGCGACAGGTTGAATGAGCCAGTATAGGGCTGCCTAGGGAGTGCAGGTCAGTGCAGGAGGTGTCCCATCTTCCCTCTCCCTAGCGCTAGGGCCCACCATTTTTAAAGTGTCCCCGGTGTCCCCTTTTGTACGTGGTGTTTTTGTAGTGCGCCAGACAATCATAGGTCTGATCACAACGGTCATGCCGTGTATTCGGACTTCACCCACTCTGAGCATGACACATGCAATGCTTTTCTGGGAATTTAACTTTGCAAATAGCCTCTTCAGAGGGGAAGATGACAGGAATTTTACCAATGTCTGCTCCATTCAGATGGGGCTCCCAGTAATCGGAATGTTATCTTTCATATTAATTTCAAACACTTAGGGGTACTTTGCACACTGCGACATCGCTAGCCGATGCTTGCGATGCCGAGCGCGATAGTCCCTGCCCCCGTCGCACATGCAATATCTTGTGATACCTGCCGTAGCGAACATTATCGCTACGGCAGCTTCACACGCACTTAACTGCCCTGCGACGTCGCTCTGGCCGGCGACCCGCCTCCTTCTTAAGGGGGCGGGTCATGCGACGTCACAGCGACGTCACACGCCAGGCGGCCAATAGAAGCGGAGGGGTGGAGATAAGCGGGACGTAAACATCCCGCCCACCTCCTTCCTTCCGCATAGCCGGTGCAGACAGGTAAGGAGATGTTCCTCGCTCCTGCAGCTTCACACACAGCGATGTATGCTGCCGCAGTAACGAGGAACAACATCGTATCTCCTATTGGTGCGACATTATGAAAATGACCGACACTACACAGAGCACCGATTTTCAACGCTTTTGCGATCGTTTATCGGCGCATCTAGGCTTTACACGTTGCGACGTTGTTACCGGCGCCGGATGTGCGTCACTTTCGATTTGACCCCGACGATATCGCAGTAGCGATGTCGCAACGTGCAAAGTACCCCTTACTCTTGACATCAGATATCTTACATCCTGAACATTAGATATTGTTAACTGTAACCAGCTTTACCATGCAGACCCCAATAATATTTACATAATTTTGCAGCTAGCTGCTCATTTTATTGGCAGTTGCTCCTACAGGGAAAATATCTGGCCTGATACATGAAGACTAGCATCTTATACAGGTTGTAGAAAACTAATTGGTTCTGCAATGCAAAACCGTGAGATTGCTGCATATTATAAAGCATAAAATATATTATAAGGTAATATCCAATAATAGGAGATTTTGGAAAACAGACAAAAGATAAGGCCAGATACATGAAGACTAGCATTTTATTCAGGTTGTAGAAAACTAACTGGTTCTGCAATGCAAAATTCTGAGTTTGTTGGTGCTGCATACTCTAAAGCATAAAAATATATTATAAAGTTAATATCCAGTATTGGGAGATTTTGGAAATCAGATAAAAGACAAGGCCCGATACATGCAGACTAGAATTTTATACAGATTGTAAAAAACATACTGGTTCTGCAATGCAAAATTCTAAGTTTGCTGGCGCTGCATATTCTAAAGCATAGAATATATTATATTATAAGGTAGTATCCAATATTGGTAGATTTTGGAAAACAGGCAAAAGGTAAAGCCCGATACATGAAGACTAGCATTTTATACAGGTTGTAGAAAGCACACTGGTTCTGCAATGCAAAATTCTAAGTTTGCTGGCGCTGCATATTCTAAAGCATAGAATATATTATATTATAAGATAATATCGAATATTGGGAGATTTTGGAAAATAGGCAAAAGATAAGGCCCGATACATGAAGACTAGCATTTTATACAATTTGTAGAAAACTCACTGGTTCTGCAATGGAAATTTCTGTATTTGCTGGCATTGCATATCCTAAAGCATAACATATATTATAAGGTAATATGCAATATTGGGAGATTTTGGAAAATAGGCAAAAGATAAGGCCCGATACATGAAGACTAGCATTTTATACAACCTGTAGAAACTCACTGGTTCTGCAATGGAAAATTCTGAGTTTGCTGGTGCTGCATATCCTAAAGCATACAATATATTATAAGGTAATATCCAATATCAGAAAACAGGCACCAGCAGTACATCCATATCTTTCAACATCATTGCCTAGTTTAGATACAGTGCCTACAAGTAGTATTCAACCCCCTGCAGATTTAGCAGGTTTGATAAGATGCAAATAAGTTAGAGCCTGCAAACTTCAAACAAGAGCAGGATTTATTAACAGATGCATAAATCTTACAAACCAACAAGTTATGTTGCTCAGTTAAATTTTAATAAATGTTCAACATAAAAGTGTGGGTCAATTATTATTGAACCCCTAGGTTTAATATTTTGTGGAATAACCCTTGTTTGCAATTACAGCTAATAATCGTCTTTTATAAGACCTGATCAGGCCGGCACAGGTCTCTGGAGTTATCTTGGCCCACTCCTCCATGCAGATCTTCTCCATGTTATCTAGGTTCTTTGGGTGTCTCATGTGGACTTTAATCTTGAGCTCCTTCCACAAGTTTTCAATTGGGTTAAGGTCAGGAGACTGACTAGGCCACTGCAACACCTTGATTTTTTCCCTCTTGAACCAGGCCTTGGTTTTCTTGGCTGTGTGCTTTGGGTCGTTGTCTTGTTGGAAGATGAAATGACGACCCATCTTAAGATCCTTGATGGAGGAGCGGAGGTTCTTGGCCAAAATCTCCAGGTAGGCCGTACTATCCATCTTCCCATGGATGCAGACCAGATGGCCAAGCCCCTTGGCTGAGAAACAGCCCCACAGCATGATGCTGCCACCACCATGCTTGACTGTAGGGATGGTATTCTTGGGGTCGTATGCAGTGCCATCCAGTCTCCAAACGTCACGTGTGTGGTTGGCACCAAAGATCTCGATCTTGGTCTCATCAGACCAGAGAACCTTGAACCAGTCTGTCTCAGAGTCCTCCAAGTGATCATGAGCAAACTGTAGATGAGCCTTAACATGACGCTTTGAAAGTAAAGGTACCTTACGGGCTCGTCTGGAACGGAGACCATTGCGGTGGAGTACGTTACTTATGGTATTGACTGAAACCAATGTCCCCACTGCCATGAGATCTTCCCGGAGCTCCTTCTTTGTTGTCCTTGGATTAGCCTTGACTCTTCGGACAAGCCTGGCCTCGGCACGGGTGGAAACTTTCAAAGGCTGTCCAGGCCGTGGAAGGCTAACAGTAGTTCCATAAGCCTTCCACTTCCGGATGATGCTCCCAACAGTGGAGACAGGTAGGGCCAACTCCTTGGAAAGGGTTTTGTACCACTTGCCAGCCTTGTGACCCTCCACGATCTTGTCTCTGATGGCCTTGGAATGCTCCTTTGTCTTTCCCATGTTGACCAAGTATGAGTGCTGTTCACAAGTTTGGGGAGGGTCTTAATTAGTCAGAAAAGGCTGGAAAAAGAGATAATTAATCCAAACATGTGAAGCTCATTGTTCTTTGTGCCTGAAATACTTCTTAATACTTTAGGGGAACCAAACAGAATTCTTGTGGTTTGAGGGGTTGAATAATAAATGACGCTCTGAATAAACTTTTCACAATTTAAAAAAAAAAATTAAAAAAGAAATAACATTCTTTTTTGCTGCAGTGCATTTCACACTTCCAGGCTGATCTACAGTCCAAATGTCACAATGCCAAGTTAATTCCGAATGTGTAAACCTGCTAAATCTGCAGGGGGTTGAATACTACTTGTAGGCACTGTATAAGTGATACAATATAGTTACCGATAATTATCTACGGCTTTTCTTATTTTTCGCTATTCCAGAGCGAAAAACCTGCATTATGGCCGGAGCTGCATTCACAATTCTGCTTGTTATTGATAACAATTACTGAGGTTGTTGACAGTAATTTCTAACATTTTTGCTAACAACTGTGCCACTTCTTCCGCTCATAACACAATCTAGTATGCTGTGCCAGAACCAAATGCTGTCATAGGCCCCTTCACACGTCGGTGAAACACGGTTGTGTTTTTCACGGCCGTGTTTAAGGTATATATGGTCCATCCGTGTGTTGTGATTTTGGCACAGGTGTGTTCTCCGTATGCCATCTGTGATAGCACACGGAGAACAGAAACTTTTTACTCACCTGTCCACAATGCTGATATATCCAATGCCGCGGTGCAGTGAATATGCATGAGCATAATGAGCGGGCCCAGAAGTAAGTGACAGCAGTGCCGAAGATAGCAGGGTTGGAGACAGGCGAGTATAGAAAATAATTTTATTAAAAACACGTATTTTCTCCGGTATGTGTCAGACTGATCACATCATATGTACCGGAATCACTGATGTGTGAAGGGGGCCATAAGGAGAACAGTCTGTTGGGCTTTTCTTATCGTAAAAGGTGATCCAAAACTCAATAAATCTTTACATTTTATCACCATTTAATGCCTGGTGTAGTGATTAGACATTACAGATTCACCAGATTTACAGATATTCGCGTAACATAGAGATTCAAGTCTGGCAACATGCAGAATTAGGAATGCAGCTCTGGAGTATGATACAGGTTGCCAGTACAAGATTGGGAATATAATGTATTTAATTAAATTTGTTGTCCAAAGATTAATGTAGTCTTCTTGAAAACAATAGAAGGCGCTAAAAGTGAAAGCTTTAATTGCGATCTCTATAATCCACTTGAACCTAAATGATAGAATTAAGCAATGAACTCAACAAGCAGAATGAATGGATAGCACACACTAGTTTTTAATGGAGCTGCGAAAATTTTCCATCCTTTACCCTTATACCACTTGACCTGAACCATCTCATTCTATTTTGTCTAAGAGACAAACAAACGCGTGAAATAGTCTAAGCAGGATTGGCCAGAGACTGTGCGGCGATGAGAAATCTCTTGTTCCCGTGGAGTGACAGGCTTAATAGAACCCGTGTGACGTACATTCGGCAATCTATCTGCTGCTCTAATTCCGAGACGAGTATCAACAGCAATGTTGTGCCGACACGGTATCTGCGGTTCCCTTCGCAATCAGATTTGGACACAGTGATGCAAACATGGTCTATTTTGGAACAAAAATTCAGCTCCTGCTTCGGTGTCTTCCTGCACCGCAAGTACCACTAGCAAATATTTACCTTAAAGGCACAGCTGTGCTTGAGATACAGTTCCCATTCTGGCAATGTAAATAATAATGGTGAGCACGATGAACAAAATGACCGAAGGATGACCGATACCATTTTATAGGCATACAAAATGGCTAGGCATGATGGCGGCATTCCTCTTTAAAGTGAACCTGCCAGGTACCCTATACACCCAGAACCATGAGCAGTTCCGGGTGCGTATTTCTAATCCCTGCCTAACTGTCCCTGTATCCAGTAGCATAGATAAAGATAGCTTTAGAAAAAGTATTTCTAAAGATCCTTTATGATATGCTAATGAGCGCAGGGACTGGTCGCAAAGGTGTTACTTTCCCCGACTAGTCCGCCCTCTTAGCATGTTAGCACGCCCACGTTCCACTACGAGAGGTAGTGAGTTCTCCATCAATGGAAATCTTCATGCGAAAACTAGATAAACATATAGCTGGGATGATTTAGGAAAACCTGCACTCGTACTGGGTTGGACCCGATAGCCCTTGAGGTCGCTTCCAACTTTACCATTCTATGATTCTATGCTATTCAATGCGCATTGCCCGGCAACATCAGCAGTGACATACATACCGGTGTCCATTGTCACCACCTCAGATGCTAGGCTTAGGCGGGCTTTGCACGTTGCGACATCGGTAACAATGTGTTACCGATGCTGCAGCGATAGTCCCGCCCCCGTCGCACGTGCGATATCTAGTGAAAGCTGCCGTAGCGATTAATATCGCTACGGCAGCTTCACACGCACTTACCTGCCGTGCAACGTCCCTCTGGCCGGCGAACCGCCTCCTTCCTTAGGGGGGCGGGCCGTGCGGCGTCACAGCGACGTCACACGGCAGGCGGCCAATAGGAGCGGAGGGGTGGAGATGAGCAGGATGTAAACATCCCGCCCACCTCCGTCCTTCTCATTGCAGCCGGGCGGCAGGTAAGGTGATGTTCCTCGCTCCTGCAGCTTCACACACAGCGATGTGCGCTGCCGCTGGAGCGAGGAACAACATCGTACCTGTCGCACCATCGGCATTATGGAAATGTCGGAGGCTGCAGCGATGATACGATAACGACACTTTTGCGCTCGTTCATCGTATCAAAAAGGTTTTACACGTTGCGATATCGACTGCGACGCCGGATGTGCGTCACTTTCGATTTGACCCCATCGACATCGCACGTGCAATGTCGCAACGTGCAAAGCTGCCCTTAGGGTCAGTGCACATGGTCAGAAGTCGCCGCAGTTCTGGTCATGAGCACTATGAAGCCAGGTGTATGCGTCCCGGCATCAGAGAGGGAGACTGGAAGTGCCGGGACTCCTGATTATGCGCACTGACCCTAAACCCGACATGTGAGGTAAAGACAACGGACACAGGTACTCGCGTCACCGCTGATGACGCTGGCCAATGGGCATTCAATAGCATGTTTGCACACCCACAGGGGCATGCTAACATGCTAAGAGGGAAGACTAGTTGGAGAAAAATCATTCCCTTGCGACTAGTCACTGGCCTCATTAGCATATCATAAAAGGATCTTGAGAAGTACTTTTCCTAAAGATCCTTTTATCTATGCTTCTAGATGCTGGAACATTTAGGCAGGGATTAGCAGTATGCGCCCAGAACTGCTCGTGGTCCGGTCTTTTGAAGTAGACTATAAGTTGAATACATTTTGGGTGTTGAAAACTTGTTTGGGCAAAAAAAAAAAAAATATATATATATATATATATATATATATATATATATATATATATATATATATAAAAGGCGTTTTCTACTTACAGGAAAGTAGAGCATAAGAGCCCGATTCATCAAAGAAAAGGTTGTACTCCAAAATTTTGACGTGGTGGACAGAGATGAGTGAACCCGAATTGTAGAATTCAGGGTTTGTACAGAGTTTGGGTGGTTTACGTATGCTAACCACTTGATCGAGCATTGGTGTGCTCAGGTATGCTCGGTACGCAGCCCAGATATAGTCACTTGCAGTCTCTGAATAACTCGCATTTGGGGTAAAAAAAAAACAACATTTTTTGAATGTAGTGTGCACAAAAAAAAGAAAACCTGCCCTCCGTCCCTTGGAAATGCTCTGTTTATGGATGGCTGTATGTGGGTGTAGCGCCGAACTGCTCAATCAATGATTTCCAATAGGGTTCGGGCTCCGGGATCAAGTTCAGGTCAAGTCTGGCTCCCAAACTGAACTGTATCTAAAGTCTGGACCCGGTGAAGCCGAACTTCCACATGTTCGCTCATCTCTAGTGGTGGGTTGAGATTGGGCAGGACAAGGGTGTGGTGACTGACACTCATCAAATTCATGATGGGCAGTGGTGTTCACAACTCCACAACTCTTACTCCAGCAGTGATCGAGAGATGTACACCTCTTGTCCAATGCTCTGAAGTCTTTAATCAGGAGCACCTGACTCCAGTCTATCTCCTCACCAAAGATCTGCATGAACAATGGTGGTCTTGATGTATCAAACCCTAAATGTTCTAAAATACCAAAGAAGATATTCACATATTCACTCTCCCCGAGCGCTATGCTGACTTTTCGTCACAGCTCAGATTTCGGTGTTTTGGCTGCAGCATTAAAGTCGCGTCAATAGTGGACATCACTGCTGAAGGTAATCACTGGGCTCACTCGCTAATGCTGAGGTTAATGCAGGGATGTTGAATAAAGCCTGATTTACATGTTACAATTAATCGTGCGATCGCATTTGCGATCGCACCCGCCCCCATCGTTTGTGCGGCACGGGCAATTTCTTGCCCGTGTCGCACAATGTTGTAACCCCCCGTCACACACACTTACCTTCCAAATGACCCCGCTGTGGGCGGTGAACATCCACTTCCTGAAGGGGGAGGGCCGTTCGGCGTCACAGCGACGTCACACAACAGCCGGCCAATAGAAGCAGACAGGCGGAGATGAGCAGGACGTAACATCCCGCCCACCTCCTTCCTTCCGCATTGCCGGCGGGATGCAGGTAAGCTGCAGTTCATCATTCCCGGGGTGTCACACGGAGCAATGTGTGCTGCCTCGAGAACAATGAACAACAGGATGTTCGATTTTTAGAAAATGAGCGACGTGTCAGCGATGAACGAGAAGGTGAGTATTTCTGCTCGTTCATAGCTGTCACATGCTACGATATCACTAATGATGCTGGATGTGCGTCACTTACGACATGACCCCGTCGACATCTCGTTAGATATATTGTAGCGTGTAAAGCCCGCTTTAGTTAGCTCTTCTTTATTAGGCATAGTGGAGAGTTTTGGCTTCACTTTCCTGAAATTTGAAAAACCCCTACTAAAGAGGAGTCATTAATTCAGGCCATTGGCGGTAGTGCGAGTCAGAAGATTGCATACCAGGAAACCTGTGACCCAACTGTAGCATAGCTTGAAGCAACTTAAGATCAGGCTGAGTTGATCAAGGCCTTGTGTAGACTCAAATGAGTGTGATGGTACTTTTACACTAACTAATAATTGCCCAAATGTCTTATGATAGGCAGAGACATTTCCAATCACTGCACACATAGGCAGATAAATCATTGGTGCAACCTGTGCACCATACAAGGACCCAAGAGGTAAGGGAACCCATTTCCACCTCTATAGTACCTAATTATAAACCCAACTTTACATGGGGATCTCCATACAAAAATCAAGGGCTGCAGCAGTCTATGCAATACTACAGTAGGGAAATCCTGAAAAATGCACTGTTGGTGGGACTTGAGGAACTGGAGTTGGGGAACCCTAATCTAATATTTATGCGGGCCTCTAGTCAATCATCCCCTTTTTATATTGTCTCACAACTTACATACAGTACATCGGCCTTTGCAAAAGAATAGGTGCACTCGGTTAATAAATTTGGCACATTTTCACATTTTGCATCTTTTTTGCCTCATTTGTTAGACATTTTTTATAACTGTTAAAAATGGTGCAAACAACAGTTTTGTTCAATTTGTTTTGGGTTGTTATGTAGAATTTATATTGCGAATTTCATTCTTCTAATTCCATTTCATTGTAGTTCAAAGGTGAACCCATGTAACGAAGATAACAAGTACACAAGTTCACCAACCGTTCACTACAGTGTGAGACATGGACTGTTCTTCCAAGTGGTTTTTTATTATTATTTGCTTTGTGTTGTTTTCAAGTTCTTGATAAAATTACAAGTGAATGCCCGGGTCTTGATAATTAACTTTTAGTGAGTGAGCCATCACACACTGTCTATAGACTCAGTTTAGACTGCGCTGTGTAATCAGCTCCCTGTCCTCCCACAGTGCTACAGTGATAAATCTAGAGAGATACAGTACTTTTATTCTTTTTTTTTTTTCAGCTTTTAGTCAGAAAGCCAGAATAATCTAAGTTGAAAATTATCTCTTGAGACCTTGTAGTGAACCAATGTTAATACATTTTGATAAATTCAATAAGAATCATAATTGTAGGGGCACAAAGGTTGGAAAGTCACCCAGGCACTGGTAATGGATAGGGTCCAATACCAAATACCAGGCCCCTATACCAAATAAGAAGACACTAATACTATAAATAGTGATGTGCGAATAGTAGGATATTCAGGTTCAGATTATTCATCTTGAATACCTAGTAATGTTCAAAGATTAAGAAAGTTCCAGCTCACCCAAACCTGTGTAGGCCATCCAGATTGAGCAGTGCACGGACATGCATAGGTTAGCAAGCCACTCAGATAAGCAGGAGATGGAGGATATCTAGCAAACTTGTCGCGATCTTCTCAAATTCAAAGCCTTTATTTAGTTCATATCGAAATTCATCCATCAAATAGGTCTATTAAAACCTTTAGATATAGCCAGGATGTGTTTCGGACTGTCCTTAGTCTATCTCAAAGAGGACATGGAGTCCGAAACGTGTCCTGGCTATATCTATAGAATTTTAGTGGAACTATTTCATGGATGAATTTTAATATGCACTAAATAAAGGCTTTGAATTTTAGAAGATCGAGACGAATTTGCTAGCAATATTCAGGTATTCATTACGAATAATGAACTTAGTGCAAATCAATGGGGAACAGGAGCATTTTTCTGGGAAAAGTGTCAAGAAAAATACTCAGGTTGACTTCCAATAGTTTCGTTATTCACAATGAATACTGGAAGAGTACTAGGTATTCTGTACGAATAATGCGAACCTGAATATCTTACTATTCGCCCATCACTATGGTTTTATCCTTTTGAAACTCGTAGATAAACCATTAGCCTAAGAATTTTTGACTCATCTCGTCTGATCATTCACGACAATGCAGAAGGACCACACATTACTCCATACAATATTTCTAAACTCATTATTGCCTTAGAACCAATATCACTGGAATTGTAGGCAAGGCTAAAGGGGGCTTTACACACAACGACATCGCTAACGAGATGTCGTTGGGGTCACAGAATTTGTGACGCACATCCGGCGTCGTTAGCGACGTTGTTGCGTGTGAGACGCACGAACGACCGTTAACTATCAAAATCACTCACCATATTGTTGATCGTTGACACGTCGTTCTAATCTCAAATATCGTTGCTGTTGCAGGACGCAGGTTGTTCGTCGTTCCTGCGGCAGCACACATCGCTATGTGTGACACCGCAGGAGCGAGGAACAACATCGTACCTTCGGCCGCCGGCAATGAAGAAGGAAGGAGGTGGGCGGGATGTTCAGACCGCTCATTTCGGCCCCTCCGCTTCTATTGGGCGGCCACTTAGTGACGCCGCTGTGATACCGAACCTCCCCCTTAGAAAGGAGGCGGTTCGCCGGCCACAGCGACGTCGCTAGGTAGGTAAGTATGTGTGGCAGGGACTAACGATGTTGTGCGCCACGGGCAGCGATTTGCCCGTGACGCACAACCGAAGGGGGCGGGTGCTTTCACCAGCGACATCGCTAGCGATGTCGTTGTGTGTAAAGTGGCCTTTAGGTACAACTAGAAGTTCCTGGATCCCTCATGTACCATTTATAATAGTGGATGTTCTTGTACAATAACGTTGTCTTCAAGCCCCAAGACCCTTGGTGTGATTTCTACATCCGAACCATCTACACCTACATCCATGGTATTAGGAATACTCATGGTCTTTTTTTTTTTAACATCCTGGTCTTCTACATAACTACATCAATCATTATCTCAGATTTGTCATGGGCAAATTCAAAGTGTTGAGGGCTCAAGACATAGGAGTAGAACTTAAGAAAAGGCAACCATAATGGAATAAAATCAGAAATACGTTTCTATGATTTTTGGAAATATCAAATCTGAAGAAACTTTTGATTTTGTCCTGAGTATCTCCCACTTACAAGAGCTACAATTATTCTATAGTACTCACCGAGGCTGAAGAGTATGAGAAATTTCAGGCACACAAACTCTTGTCTGTCCACCTGCAGGGAATGTAGAAGAATGACCAGATCTTGAGCTCTGATGACCAAGTTGTTCAGCGTGGATCCCGCTTGGGCTGAAATTGTTGACATTTCAATCTAAAAGGCAAATTAATGGCTAACGTGAGACCTTGAACACAGTTGTATTACATCTCCATACAACCTTGTAGTTGCTTCGGCACCCAATGAGGTCTATGGGACCAAGGTACATTTCCTAAATTATGTTCTATGAAAAGTCCTTATTTTCAAAAACCCACCCTTGATGCATCCCACAACCCATGAACAAGAGTGACATAATTTCTGAAACAAAGCAAACATGTATTTTTAACCTTATATAGTCCCATTTGAAAGAAATATAATTGGAGTAACACCACACAAGTGATTTAGGAATACTGTATGAATGCTGGAAGTTTTTTTTCCATTTTCGAAAGAAAAGTCTCTCATATCCACCAACACTCATTACTTGGTTCATATGTTTCATTTTTCTGTTTCCAAGGTATTTCTGCATTACAGATGTGCGGAAAGTTATACTGCATATATACGCCTTCAAAGTGTCTGCTGGTGAATAAAGTGTAATATGTCTATTACTTGCTTTGATTTGGAATGTTTTTTTCATAAGTGTCAAGCCATTCAAGTCCAAAGCATCAAAACACGAAACCTATCATCCGGGGCTTTAGAAAAGAATGTTATGTACTGCAACTGTAAGCAAGTTAAAATAGTAACCACAAAGTTGAGGGTGCAATAACATAGGCCTAACTCAGGTGTAGCTACGGCATCGTTGCACTGCTTAGTCTGCGTCCCTGCAGGGCAGAGGCACACTCACTGCCGCGGCCAGACCACACAGGTCCACCGGGAATGTGCTTAGGGCGTGCTTACATGTCTGCCCTGCTCTTAAAGGTCATTTGTGCTATATCCCGATAGTGATTAAGTCATTCTCCCACTAGGGGAGGTGCCTCGGCAACATCATCAGTTACTTAGTGCATGTTTGGTGAGCTAACTAGTTGTCAAATCCCGTTGGTCACAGTCTTTTATTTGTACCTCTGTCCTCCTTCCCGTACCGGTCACTCTTTCCAAGCCATGCCTTCTGTACCCCCCTGTCCGCCTAGTGGTCCCGTCTGCCTCATCCATTCAGGCTGTACTTGCCAGTACTAGAGACTCTGCCAGTACCAGCTATCCCCACCATACCTGTCTGTCTCAGCCGTCCCGCCTGCACTTATCAGCACTAGAGACTTTGCCTGTCCGTACCAGAGTATTTTCTTGTCCTGGAGTTCAGCTTCCACAATCTTGATCACTGCCCTGAGAGTGGCACCTGGTGTCTGCTTTGGTTGGCACTTAGTCAAGACCCTCCCACATCAGGGTCAACCTGGGTTCCCCCTGTGATCCAGTGGATCCACTCGTGCTCGCTGCCTCATCACCAGCGATGAGCGTAACATCAAGTTGATATTGGGCTATGGCAGGATGTTCTCTGGTCAATGCCTGGGTGTCACAGCCAGTGGTTTGTGCCAAGATGACATTTCTCTATTTGTCTTTTAGTTCTTTCCTCCGGCCAGTATAACCATTAAATTAAGCTCAAAATAAGTCCAACGTTGCCCGACCAGAAATTGCATCAACCAGAGAAGAGCTTGTTCCAAGTACGATCATGGTCATAAATGCCAGTTTAAAGGGAACATGTCACCATTTTTTTGGTGTATAAGCTGCGGTCACCACCACCGGGCTCTTATATACAGCATTCTAACATGCTGTATATAAGAGCCCAGGCCGCTGTGACAACATAAAAAACATTTTAAAATACTTACCTAACGGACGCTCTGCGGTGGATGCGGGCCAAATGGGCGTCTCCGTTGTCCGGTGCCGGAGCTGCCTCTTTCGGCCATCTTCGTCCTCCTTCTTCTGTAGCCACGGTGCATGACGGGTCCGACATCATACACACTCGCCGGCATTCAGTTCCTGAGCAGGCGCGCTTTGATCTGCCCTGAGCAGGGCAGAGCAAAGTACTGTAGTGCACCTGCGCAGGTCCGGTGAGTGTGTATGACGTAGCCGCATCATGCACACAGGCTTCAGAAAGAGGATGAAGTGTTGTGGGTTGTGTACGTTTTTATTGCATTTTTTTATGCTTTTATTTTAGTGCAGTTTTGCAAGCAAAGTCAATGAGAAGTGTTGTGCACTTTGAATTTTTTTTCATAGCAGATTTGGTGCAGAAAATAATCTGAAGGTGGTCAGTTCTTTCAGCATTTGTGCCTGCTTTTTTATCCCTCAAATGCATGCAAAAAAAAAGTATCAAAAACGAGTTTTTTTCTGTTAGGAGATGCAGATGTTGTGCAGAAAATAACCAAATACTCAGCATACACACAACCTTTTTCACCATTGAAAGCAGTGAAAAATGCATGCAAAAAAAACCCATTAAAAACAAGGCAAAAAACATAAAAAATGTGTCAAAAACAAATACCCTTAGGCTATGTGCACACACTGCATTTTTGTGTGAGGTTTTTTTATGCGTTTTGGGTGCAGTTTTGTCACAAACCTGCATGCAAATTCTTATGCCAGCAAAGTCCAGGAGAATTTTGAAGTGTTGTGCACATGTTGTTTATTTTGCCCTTGCACATTAGGTGCAGAAAATAAACTGCAGCATGTTAAATTTTTCAGCATTTTTACCAGCATTTTCCCACCCGAAATGCATGAAACACACAAGCAAAAACATGCGTTTTTTTCTGCCAGGAGATGCAGATTTGGTGCAGAAATTAACCAAATAACCAAATACTCCGCGTGCGCTCATAGCCTTACAGTACCGGCAAAGATTTCTGGAATTTCATGCACTTGCTGCTTATTTTCTCCTTAAGGATTTGAATTTTCAATTATTTTTTTTTAAATCTTAAGAATGACAATTCTTTCAGCGTTTCTAGTGTTTTTAACTCATTTAAATGCAGTGAACAGAATGGGGAAGATGCCTGTACACTACTGCGAACAAAATAAATAAGAAAATGAAGTGGGGTCCCCCCTATTTTTATTAACCAACCCAGATAAAGCCGACAACTGCATCCTACAGCCCCCTCAGCTGTCTGCTTTACCTTGGCTGGATATCAAAAATAGAGGGATCCCACTCCAGGTTTTTTTAATTATTATTACTGCAGACCTGTCAGGGGGAAGGATCCTGCTGCAGTCATTTGTCTTAAACACACAGAGAGGACAATGAGAAACAGGTAAACATGACTGAGCTTCTGCGACAGAGAATTTCTGAGGTTTTAATTCTATTATGAGCCAAAACAGTGAAAAAAAAAAAGGATTATCTGGAATTTTTTTTATTTTTGTCCTTTGTGTGTTTCACTTTACACTCGGTCAAAGAATGTATTTCAACATACTTTCAATGCTACTGCAAAGAAAGGAGAACATCAGGATGAAAATGTATGATGCCTACAAAAGAAACACTGAAAATGATTACTATCTGGTTCCATTCTTAAAAATCCCCTTAAATCCAACTCAAGAACTCGCTAAAATCTGTACTCTATGTAAGCACATAGTATGGGAAGAAACATGCCCAGGGATTCAGATACAGATGTACAAAAATAGCGCCACTCCGGTGTACGGTCGGTGTCTAGTATTGTATCTCAACTCCCTTAGTGCCCATGGATGCAAGTGACTCATTTAGACACTGTCCTGTCAACTTGCAAATTATATAGGTTTGTGGGGGAAGAAATGGGTATGTGTATACCTAAAATCCTGCTCATTCTGGGTTTAGTAGTCCAGTGGGTGGTCCTATTCAGAGATTGACAGTCCTCTCTGTGTCAGTGTGCATAAATACATACATACAGTGTCAATCAACAATTAGAACCACCTATTTGACTCTTAGACAGATAATAGCTAGGGGGGTATTCATAGTGATTCCCGCCGACTGTAAAGGAGGCTATACACGCAGCGACATCACTAGCGATGTCGCTCGTGAAAGCACCCGCCCCTGTCGTTTGTACGTCACGGGCAAATCGTTGCCCGTGGCGCACAATAACGTTAGTCCCCCGTCACACGGACTTACCTGCCTAACGACATTGCTGTGGCCAGCGAACTGCCTCTTTTCTAAGGGGGTGGTTCGTGTGGCGTCACAAAGAGGTCACACGGCAGCCGTCCAATTGAAGCGGAGGGGCATAGAGCAGCAGCAGGAAAGTGACGCCCACCTCGCTGCCGGAGGACGCAGGTACGGTTTTGTTCGTCGTTCCTGGGGTGTCACACGTAGCGATGTGTGCTGCCTCAGGAACGACGAACAACCTGTGTCCAGCACCATCAACGATATTTGGGATTTGAACGACGTGTCAACGATCAATGATTTGGTGAGTATTTGTGATCGTTAGTGGTCGTTCGTACGTGTCACACGAAGCGACGTCGCTAACGAGGCCGGATGTGCGTCACAAATTCCTTTAGAATAAACATAAGTATTTTTCAAATCAATTTAATTTTTTACTTGCAGGACCTGTGGTGAGGTCATACTCATGTGACCAGAAGGGGTGGGGCCTCAGCCAACAAAGCTGATATTAGGAAGCAACATTTTTCTGTTAGCTGAGGCCCTGCCCCTTCTGGTCACATGGGTATGACCTCACCACAGGTCCTGCAAGTAAAAAATAAAATCGATTGTACAATACCTATGATAATTCTAACAGAGAGGGATAACTATGAATCCCCCCCCAGATATTATCTGATCCTCAGCTGCTGTCACTCAAGAAGCTGCTAATTTTATAAACTTTACTCTCTTGGATTTCAAAACCTAAACATCCGAGCTGACCACTATAGGTATGTATAGAATCAGCCTGATAATGCCAGTATAGCACTGGCTTTAGGTTATATACGAAAATCCTGGTGATTGGCACTTATATGGCTAACAAACTATGTATAGGGAACCAATGTGAATATAGGTCTGTGACTGTTTGCGTTTTGATTTTTGAGAGTCTGGGAAACAATAGCATGTACTCATACCTAATGAATTACCTATAACTGGGAAACTGTCTGTTAGTTACTTCCTATATTCAGCAGCTTATTCTCACAGCTCCTTCTGTAAATACAGATGGGGGATGTGTCCCTTCTCTTGAGAAATATGCCGCTCCTGGCCACACTGTCCCCCTATTGAGTGCTGGTGAAAACCAGGACAAAGCCCTCCCTGCCTGTGTTTGTGGATACCTTGTATCTCTCCGCAAGATCATTGTTTGTGCCTTTTGTGCAGCAACAATTCTGGAGCCCGAAAAAAAAAAATAATAATAAAAAATGCTAAACTAAACAAGTAGCATCTGCTTAGACTTAGACTGTATGTGTCCGGCATGCATTGTAATTACACGGGAACCCATACAACAACTGATTATGTGACATGATATATATAGATGTCTATATATATATATATATTATATATACATATATATATATATATATATATATATATATAAATACACATATATATACATATATATACATACACACACACATATCTATCTATCTCTCTATATATATACTGTGTACATATAATATATATATATATATATATATATATATATATATATATATATATATATATATATATATATAAGTTTTTTTAGATTATTATATCATTTTATCAATATATTATACTATGATAAAATTGCTAAAAAATAGAAATAAAACATAAAAATTATAAAATAATTAAAAAAAAAAATAATGCAGAGCTGAATTCTGCAACATGACTAAATGGTAGGTGCTTATTCAGGTCATATATAAAGAATTGTTCACAAAATGTGTTTTTTCAAGGGTGAAAAAAAAAGCAGGGTTGTGTGCACACAGTGCATTTGTATTGCATTTTTTTATGCTTTTTTTAGTGCAGTTTTGCAAGCAAATCCTAACGCCAGCAAAGTCAATGAGAAATCTGAAGAGTAGTGTACGTTGAATTTTTTTTTTTTCTTTGCAGATTTGATGCAGAAAATAATCTGAAGTAGGTCAATTCTTTCAGTATCTTTGCCTGCATTTTTATCCCTCAAATGCATGAAAACGCATGCAAAAAAGTATAAAAAATATGTGTTTTTTTTCTGCCAGGAGATGCAGATTTAGTGCAGAAAATAAACAAATACTCAGTGTGCACACATTGCTTTCAATGGGGAAAAAAGCTATCAAAATGCATGCAAAGAAAACCATTAAAAAAACTCAGCAAAAAAAAGCATAAAAAACGCTGCAAAAAGAAACATTTTGTGTTGCATTTTTCCTGCCAAGAGAAGCAGAAATTTCTGCACCAAAATACTCTGCATGCGCACATACCATTAGGCTATGTGCACACACTGCATTTTTTATGAGTTTTTTTATGCGTTTTTGGGTGCAGTTTTGTCACAAAACTGCATGTAAATCCTTATGCCTGCAAAATCAATGAGAATTCTGAAGTGGGCACACGTTGCTTATTTTGCCCTTGCAGATTAGGTGCAGAAAATAAACTGCAGCATGTTGAATTTTTCAGCATTTTTGCCAGCAATTTTCCACCCTAAATGCATGAAAAACACAAGGCAAAAATATGCGTTTTTTTCTGCCAGGAGATGCAGATATTAATCAAATGCTCAGCATACGCTCACAGCTTTACAGTACCGGCAAAGTGAAGATTTCTGGAATCTCATGCACTTGCTGCTTATTTTCTCCCTGAGGATTTGAATTTTCAAAATGTTTTTTAATATCTGAAGAATGACAATTATTTTAGCTTTTTTAGTGTTTTTTATATAAATGCAGTGAACAATATGGGGAAGATGCCTGCACACTGCTGTGAACAAAATAAATAAGAAAAGGAAGTAAGGTCCCCCTATTTTTATGAACCAACCAAGGTAAAGCAGACAACTGCGTCCTGCAGACCCCCTCACCTGTCTGCTTTACCTTGGCTGGTTATCAAAAATAGAGGGATCCTACTCCAGGTTTTTTTTAATTATTATTACTGCAGACCTGTCAGGGGGAAGGATCCTGCTGCAGTCATTTATCTTAAACACATAGAGAGGACAATGAGAAACAGGTAAACATGACTTAGGGATACTTCACACACAGCGAGAACGCTGCTGAGATCGCTGCTGAGTTATTTATTTAAATAATTAAAAACAAAAATAATAACGGCCTGGTGTTCCCTTTATTTTTGATAACCAGCCAAGATAAAACAGGCAGCTAGGTGCTGCAATTATCAGGCTGGGACGGAACATAGTTATTTGGCCCTTCCCAGCCTAAAAATAGCAGCTCACAGCCGCCCCAGAAGTAGCGCATCCATGAGATTTAAAAAAGGTTGGCAATAGTAGATATGGTCCACAATATACTGTATATATTTTTTTCTAGTTTACCTCCTGTCCTGTCACCAGTAGAACGCTATTCTCTTTACTGTGTTGCATTTGCCTGTAGATGTGGTCAAACACTAGTAGTTCACTCCAGCAATTCTGCAGCAAAATCATCTGGTCGCTGACCTAAAAAACAAACAGAAACAAGGAAATATTGATGAATAATGAGAAGTTATCATCAAGTCTAAAATTGCAATCTGAAAAGCATTAAAAAGAGGGTTGGATTAGATAGAGGACAAATTAGTCTGGAGCGTTATGCTGGTGTTACATAAAGACTTTTGTGGGGCGATTCTGTCCAAAAATGCTGCTGTCAAGTGTTAAAGTAAAAGAGAAAGCACTTGGGCATTTTTGTTTGCTACCTATTTTTTTCTGTGGTAGGTCAAGAGTTCTCCTCCCCAATGGATCCACTTATAAGGATTATAATCCCCCGATAACCCACACTAGCTCCCATTACAAAGTGTTGCAGAGATACGTATCCCCGTTATTGATGCATCTATAGGCCAAGATATGCTGAACTGTACATTTGTAATGCCCAAGGGTCCATGCACCTGCCTAACACGTTCATTAAGAGCTGGTGAGCTTCTGCCTTTGGTGTTGTCACCATCTACTGGTTGAGTAGAAGACATCAGGAATAAGCTTCTAAGATGTCATCCTGAAGGTCCAGTAGATATAAGGGGGAAGTCATTGAACCTGAAGCCTTGTGCTGAGGTCACAGTGAACATTAAGGAGCTGAGACCTATGCACAGTTGTGTATGTAGGTGAGAATGATTATGTTTGGTAGGGGACATGACAAGAGAGAGACCTGCTCAAAAGTCAGAAGATGACTATGCCTATGTTCAAGAGAGAGACCTGACAAGAGAGAGACCTGCTCAAAAGTCAGAAGAGGACTATGCCTATGTTCAAGAGAGAGACCTGACAAGAGAGAGACCTGCTCAAAAGTCAGAAGAGGACTATGCCTATGTTCAAGAGAGAGACCTGACAAGAGAGAGGCCTGCTCAAAAGTCAGAAGAGGACTATACCTATGTTCAACCATTAAAGACCAAGACAATGATGGTAACTCAAAGACTGTCTGAGGGACTGAAGCCTATGGAAAGTTCAAATCTGCGATAGCGCCATGTAGGACACTTCAAGTCAGCATCATGGCCATTGTAGTCCAGGAGCTGGGAGGAATTAGGACCAGTAAGGTGTCAGAGGGGTCAATTAAGAGACATAGGAGAAAGAAGATCCAAGGAGGTCACAGCACATCCATAATCCGTTCAAAAATACAAAATTTTATTGAAATCCATAAAAAACAAGATTCTATACAAGATCATAAAACCTTAGGCTTTAATGATCTTGTACAGAATCTTGTTTTTTTATGGATTTCAAATAAAATGTGGTATTTTTGACTAGATTATAGATGTGCCGTTAACTACTTGGATCTTCTGGCTCCTATGTTAAGCTGTGGCACGGCTGCTGGACTTGACACCCTCCGGAGCTTAATTCATGCGACACGTGCTCTGTTGATGGTCTGGAAAGCTCAACATGATTTTCTCTAAGACACCTAGGGATGGTGAGCCGGAAAGACTTATTGTATAATGTGGATAGAGAGTATTGTGCCTATCCAGGAAAATGTTCAGCACGTATTGAGAACTGGTTGTCCAGCAATACGGTCAAAGTTCCAAAAAGAGTATCCAGTACTGAGTGTGCGGTGGATTTTGAAGAACCATTTTTGAAGAGCCTACCATAGTTGCTTAGAACCACTTTATATGTCTACCATACATGCTTAGAACTTCATGAGATTCCAATAAAAAATAAAAATATATATAAAAAAAAAAAACTGACCAGTATTTCCAAGAATAAGACAAGTGTGAATAGGTGCAAGCCATGACAACTAGTCAATATAGTAAAAAAAATACAGCTGAACTCTGAAATTTGAAATGCATTACTGCTATAGAAACATTGTAAAAAATGAGGTACTTACTGCACAAATTGGCCAATTCATGAGAGCCCAACAGCCAGAGACAAGGCGTATTCACTTAGGCTTTCAGCCTGGGTATAGACATATAATGAATATAGCAATACAAGAAGAGGAGAGAAAAAAAAGGGGGAAGTAACCCTGTATGTGTACCCCTCAAAAAAGAGCACTATTCACAGTATCAAGGTATATGTTGCCCAAAGTGAGTATTAAAACATACTGTAACATTAAATGAATATTGAATCAATATTTATTAATAATTATGTTTTAATACTCACTTTGTGCAGGATATATGTAGAGGCATATAAGGTTAGAGTCCCAAGAAAGGGATACGCCTTATCGTTGGTGTTGGGTTCTCCTAAATTTACCCATTTTTGCGCTAAGTACTTAGTTTTATACATAGTTTCTATAGCAGTAATGCAATTCCAATTTCATTTATTCAATGTTTACATTTCAGAGTGTAACTGAATTTTTTTTTTACTATATTGTTCAGTAGAAATATGTTAGCAACTATCCACAGGATATGCGATAACAACTAGATGAACAGAGGTCAAACTACTTAGCGTCTCGCCAATTACCACAAAAGGGAATATGTACCCCCTGTTTGAGTACAGACTAGATGTCACGCTAGGTATGGGGAACTACCAAGTAAGTGGCAAAAGGTAAAGGAAGGGGGAGATGGTGACCCCTGACCAAACCTACAGCTGGTTCCTGGAATCCCTCACCGCCCTAGATATGTACAACACCTATGTGCCGAGCCAGATACCTGACCCTAGGTATCCCTTATGCTAGGCCCTAAATAGGGAACAGATGGGATGAGCGCTTTGTCAACCCCACTAAATGGTAAAGGAAGACCCAAGGGCGAAAACGCATGAACTTCAGCAATGATACCACAGATAAGAGCAAGCCACCTGCTTGCAATGAGAATTAGAATGAACTGAATAATATCGCCAGCACCAGTCCAGGGAAGGAAGGGGGTATTTAAGCACCAAGAGAATACTGATGATCAGTAGCTGGGTGGAGGGTGAGCTCCTGCTGGGTCCAAAAAGGAGAGATGAAAATCCATCAGGAAAGCTACCTATTACAATGAAAACTGACAGCAGGAACAATGGAAAGACAGGGAGCATTTTGCACATCCAAACACTGTGACCTTCTATAGCCAGAAACCACATGACTATCTTAAATTTGGCTGACCCATTGAATATTGATTGGCAACCACCACTCCATCTTATGGCAAAGTTTCACTTGTTCCAATGAAATAACCCTTCACGAGTCATGCAAGTCAAAGAGGTGAGCAGTATTCAGATCTCATTAAGTCTTCAAGGCCTTGCAGAAATGTATTTATCTGTTTTCCTAAACTTCCATTCCCATTGTACATTTCATTTCCAATTCACATTATTTAGCTACCTTACAGTACCGCACTCTGTGACGCTTTTCTTGCAGCGGCTAAGTTTCTAACCTTGTGAAGCAAGAATAGACGTATTGAACAATGCGACAGTTTTAATCGTATGTACTTGCAGCTAATACAATAAACATTGTCTCTCTGAGAATAGACTTCTGTCCTTTGCGATAACATTGCCAATATGTTTCCAATGCTAAAAATGCAAGATCGTTTCGTTAACCAGTTTGGATCTCATAATGTTGCCTATTGTACAGACGTCTATTCTGGTGACCAAAAATACATTAAAATGAAAATGTAACAACGCGAAGGGTAGAGAAAAGCAAGTCATTTTTGAGAAAGCTGTCACATCGGCATGAAAAGTAGCATTAATAACTATTTTGGATGAAAAATGGCTGAAAATGACCTGAAAGGTAATCTGTCAGCAGTTTTTTGCTATGTAATCTGATAGCAGTATAATGTAGGGACAGAGACCCTGATACAAACTACCACTAGGTGTCACCAGAAGGAACTAGTGATGAGGAAGTCAAACAAGCAGGACGTCAGGTGCAGGAGGTCACGTATGGAACACGGGGATGAAGCAAAGCCAAGGTCAGAGCACAAGCCGGAGGTCAGAAGCCAGGAAGTCACATAAGGTACACTGGGCAAAAGCGGAGCCGAGGTCAGGAGCCAGGAAACAACCTCAGAGACAGGGACACGGGAGGAAAGAGGTAACAACAGGTCAAAAGACAAACTGGAGCCAAAGCACTTACTGCAGGTAGGAACTACGACTGGTGGCATTTCTGGTGAGGTTGCTCCCTAATGAAGCAGAGCAATCACCCGGAACAAGGCGTCTGGAGAGAGGCCACTCCCAACTCCAGCACAGGAACCGAGGATGGGAAAAATACAAAACAGAACACCGAGTCTACAGGAGAGCAGAGCACCACAGATCAGAATCATGACATGTGTCACTTACTGGGCTGTGTTTTGCTGTATCAATACAATTAGTGTTTTATCAGCAAGAGATTATCACTACAGGAGAACTGGTCTTATACCGCTCATACCTCCTAGTTCAGCCACACCCCCAGCACTAGTTAGCAGCTCTCTGTCACTGTACATTGCATACAGATTGCTTTGTTGAGGTCGGGGTTATGCACAGCTCAATAACTGAGCTCTGCGATATGAGATCATAACTGCTGCTTCTAGTAAACTAAGTGACATTGCTGGAATCAGGGTCTCTGCCCCTACATTATGCTGCTCTCAGATTACATAGCAAAAACCTGCTGACCGATTCCTTTTAACCACTGCTTTGATCCATTGTACTAAAGGATCCGACACAGCACTGTTTTCCAGAACAAACTAAAACCCTAGTTCTAATGTAAACAGAGCCTATGACGGACACAAACATTGCAGCCTGAAGTATGTGGACATCTAACTGCAAAATCATGGACATCAAATGGGTGTTTTGGGCTATATAAATCATTACTTATAGTGATTGGTGGGGGCTCCATGAGATATAGGGGGACTGGTATCCCCCATTTCTCCCCTGGCCCACGATCATGGTAAAAAGTAGATATTACATGTGCTTTGCCTCTTCATTTTACATCTATGGCACTTAAAATAGACTGTTTTTTTTCATTTTTATTACGAAAAAGTATTTGTCAAATACCTTGGACCAACATTCCATAGAATAAAGGATAAATTACTGATCCCTATGTGCCCGCCACAAATCCAAAGAATAAGGGACTAGAGGTTGAGCATACATACATTTTCTATGGAGCAGCTGAAGTTAACCGAGGCCTGAAACGTTAATCGAGGTTCAAATTTGGTGCTGAGATCTGGTGCAGTCATTTCGCCACCAAATTTGCACTTCCTGGCAGAAAGCAGTACTGAAACAGCGTCAAAACCATTTTTGTGTATTTTTTGGCCAAGCGATGTAGATTTGGTGCTGAAATTTTTACACCATATTCCTGCACCCAATCTACGTTACGAGCAGTTCTAGGTGAATATTGCTAATCCCTGCCTAACTGTCCCTGTATACACTAGCATAGATAAAGAGATCTTTAGAAAAAGTATTCCTAAAGATCCTTTATGATATGCTAATGAGGCCAGTGACTAGTTACAAGGTCGTCATATCCTCAGACTCCTGATATGCTAATGAGCGCAGGGACTAGTCAGAAAGGCATTAGCTCCTGTGCTCATTCTGCCCTCTTAGCATGTTAGTATGCACACAGGGTCGTGCTAATATACTATTCAATGCCAGCGTCATCGGCAGTGATGCGCGTACCTGTGTCCGTTGCATGGCCTCAGAATGCTGGGTTTAGGGTCAGTGCAGATGATCAAAAGTCCCCGGAACTTCCAGTCATGTGCCCTACACCAGTTTGAAGCCGGAACGCGTATGTGGCTCCCCCAAGGATCCAGTCGCCACAGAGGTACTGCACCTCAGCCAGAGGTGTGATATCCTATTCCCTGGTAAGGAGGAGCACACAGACTATTGCACACAAACACTCTTAGTATAGCTACACTCCATCAGGCGGTGGTTAGGGCGAGTTGCAACTTAGAGAGAGCACAGTTCCCGGACCCAGTCTGAAGATGGGATAGTTAGTGGGTGGACACTTAGAACAGAGTGTGCAGAGGGAAAGTGAAACTACATACAGAACGAGTTAGACAGAGAACAAAGGAGGAAGCGGAAGGGAGAGGTCCTGGGAACTGGAGCTGGAGGAGCTCGTCCGAGGGAAGGGAAGGGAAGGGAAGGGAAGGGAAAGGAAAGGAAAGGAAAGGAAAGGAAAGGAAAGGAAAGGGTCCTAGAGCCACGGGAAGTGAGAAATCCACCCGTGGGCTTGCATCCACAGCCGACAAATTGGTGTGGAGGTGTGACGCCCTGGCCTATCAGGTAGTCACAGGGTATTGTGCAATCTGCCCTTCTATGCAATATCCATCTCCTCCTTGGTTATGAACTCCCAACTAACGGTGTTGTCAATACCAGCCAATCAAAATCCTAGGAACACTCTGCACCACACCCACCAGACACAACAGTGGACAGCCTGAGTGTAATAGGGTTGACCACTTGGGGGGTTGGTTAATGGGAGGTCAGGAGAGAGTCAGTAGGAGGAGTCGAGAGTTAGAGAGTGAAGGAGAGAGGAGGTCAGGAGCTGGGCTCCCTGGAAGTAACTAGGTGGCAGACGTTTGTCTGGGCCTACTAGGAGCTGGCCCCCAGTCGCAGGGGATCGTGACAAGGGGCACAGAACTGTCGAGGAGGACAGCCGGCGGCCTTGTACCATCACCGGGCTGGGACCAGGGCACGACGGGGTACGTGGACCCTAGGTCAGGGAGTAGCTTCAGGCAACCTGACAATTGACCCGATGAGAACGGAGCCTTCAAGATCTGCTCTCCACCCGCTCCAAAATCGAGGTACTAGCGCAACGAGGGGGATAGGACTTTCCACTAAAAATGGTCCAGGAAATCCCAAGAGTGAACCCTGAGAGCAAGCTCCCTCAGTTAGCCATACTGGGGAGCGGGACCTGACTAGTTCTATACTACAGGGGCCAACTAGCAAGTGTACTGAGTACCAAGGGAAAGGTCATAGATCATCAGGCAACACCAGAGGGAACGGAACCCAAACGTGCTCCCCCTCAGCGACAGCGGTGTTTGGTTTATCAAGTTGTCGGTGTCAGCTTTGTGGACTGAGTGAGTACGCAAGTGACCGATTCACTCCCAACGGCACTTCCCTGTCACCACCACCGAGTCCTGGGGCATTCCCCCTACCCGTGGAGGGGTTAAACACCTGCCTGCCCACTCCATTGCCACAGGTACTCGCAATTGCAGTGGTGGTACTCCACCTTACCACACACCACGGGTAGCGTCACGAACTTTAAATACTCAATCCCTTGTAAATACCCCCTTTGAGTGGCCACACGAGCCCCGGGTCCGGACGCCCCTCAAGTCACCGCGGATCCGGATCCGAGCAGCCCGGCTGCTGACGCGGGGGCAGCACAGAGGGACTTGGCCGCAAAGGGGATTGGCCCCTATACTAGCGGAGAACTACAAGGCTCAGCTAGCAAACCCGGAGGCTGAGGTAACTTCAAGTGCCGATGCCACAACCACATGCAAGTCCACTAAAAAGGTGACAACAGAGGGCCAAGGGATTAGGCAGAAGAGCCTCCAAAAACAGGGTCCGCGGACACCGGCTCAGGGCACTGTGTGTGAGACGCAGGGCATGAGGGCGAAGCCAGCGTAAGAAGGCGACCAGGAAAAGGACACAGAAAGGTGCACCGGTCTTGTGCCTCCGAATTGTCTAGGGATCGGCTGGATCCCATCACCGCAGGACTCAGTACTCCAATGGCAGCATTCAACCGGCCGGATGTGTTAACCTGGAACTGACAACTGTGAGTAAAGAACTTGTGACTGCATCCCGCTGTGTCCTGGAATCATTGCCTGCGCTGCCAGCCCCGTGCTATTCAAACATCCCACTGGCTGAAAACTGCCTACGTTTGCCCTGGGGTCCCAGCTCCACCTGTGGGGAGCTGTACCATCTTAGCTGCATCACCATTTGCCCCAGCGGTTTCGTCCAAGCTGCGTCGGCCATACCTAGCCAAAGATCACAGGTGGCGTCACGAATCATTATCCCCTGTAAATATATTCCTCCATTTCATTATTTAATTAACAACACCGCCAGGGTCACGGAGTTGGGCCCTGCCGCCTTGTCAACCTCCCTAAAGAACAGAACCGGCCCGGTTCCGAGTGCCCCCAGGCCCTGGTGGGGCGTGTCACATACACTCGGCTTCATAGTGCGCATGACCGGTAGTCTGGGGTTTATACTCACTGAGCCGAAATCCAGCGTCGGGTGCGGTGGCATTAGAAGTGAGCACAATCATGCCTCTGACTCTGCGCGTTCATTAGCATGTTAGTACACTCACAGGGGCGTGCTTATATGCTATGGGGACCAACTAGCCGAGAGAACTAACGCCCTTGCAACTAGTCCCTTCCCTCAATATCATATTATAAAAGATCTTTAGAAACGGTTATAACAAATATGCTGCCTGTGAATATCACCTTAACACATTCCTCGTTTGCTTTTATGCTCAAAATAGTGCTGGAGCTTTGGATGTCCCTTTTTGTTAAGCGTTGCATTATCTTCCACTATTATACCATGGAAGTTCGCTTGTGTATGGAAGTTAAAAAAAAATAAATAAAAAAATAAAGAAAAAAATCATTCATTGCTACGTTTTTCTATGCATCTATATAGGACAAACGCCCAAGAAGGACTATAGAGAGGAAGCTAATTGTGCATTACACATCCTTTCTCCAAACAAATGACTTTACATTGTGTTGTGTGTATGGGGTCACGCCGCAATCCCACACACGGCAGCCAGACGCTGCTGTGTAATTATTAGGACTGAAGAAAATGTTCTTGTTTTGTCAAAGGTGTAAACGCGGAGAAGGGTCAAGAAGTTAGCGGAATAATTCGGCGCTTGCTGAAATGAGTCGTACACGACTGCTAGAAAAGACAGGTTAGAGCTCAACTTTTAGATGTAAAAATGGATTTTACAGCAGCGAGTGAAAACAATACACAAACTTGCGACAAGTCTATGGAATCCGACAGAATACTGAAAGGCAGCGAGGCACCATAGCCGCGCCGAATAAGTAAAATTAAATCGGGGTGAACCTTTTTTTTTTTTTTTTTTTACTTTATTTAGTTTTATCTGCAGCGGTTCTCACCCAGTACAATACATTTGTAGATAGTAACTTTACCTCTCTGTGTTTACCCCCTTTTAGGGAGTTTATTTTGGCAGTACTCTTGTTTTTGTCTCACCGCAATCAGAAAGCCATAACTTTTTTAAGTCCCTTTACACACTTATCATAGTCCTATTACGTAAGCGGATCAGCAGTATACTGGCCTGTTTAGGAAACAAAGACAGAAAAGGGTCCAGCTCACCCTGGAAGGATGGATGGAAGTGGTTCCCCTGGGTGGTGTGTCGGTGTCATGCGAGGAATTGGA